>NC_056736.1:778103980-778371480 GCF_019279795.1 Protopterus annectens | reverse complement strand
GTAAGTGAGACAGAGACTAGCTCTTAAAAGTCTGTAAGACATTAAATAAAGGGATAGAGCTTTCAGTCTCTCCTGGTAGCTCAAGGAATTTGGGTCAATGATCTTTTTGATTATGAACTTTTAGGGTCTTTCTAATTGTTTCATATTTTTATTAAGATATGTCCCAAAGTGGGTGTCGAAATTGAGAACTGACAGGATCAATGCTTAGTGTAAGGGAGTGATTACCTGTTTAGACCTTGGTGATATTCCTTTAGCAATTAGCCAGGCTAAATAAAAGGATTTCTTGAAAAGTGTTGTCTCATGATGATCAAAAGATATGGAACTAACAACCCAGGTATTTAGGCCCGTAGCTATGTTTTTGTTTTGTAGAATCGTATTGTCTAGACAGTATAGTGACAAGAGGGATTATCGCTAAAAGTAAAGATACTCCTCTTTATGTCAGGTTTAACTGTGCTATTCTTGTTGATTTTCTTCATAAAGATAGACCTTTAAAAAAATGTATATATATATATATATATATATATATATATATATATATATATATATATATATATACACACACACACACACACACACACACACATATATATATATATATATATATATATATATATATAGTTTCACTTCATAATCTCAGATTGCTAAAATACCGAATTTCAGCATTTTGAGACCATGAAGCCGAAACCATCACAACACTGACACTCCAAAAAGCCGAAACCATAACACCGAACACACAGCATACACCACACCACACACAAACCACAACACCCACACCACAAAACAAATAAACACAACAAAACACCAGACAGGCACACACCTACACTACACAAATGCAGTGGGGTCTGTGTCCCCCTGCATCCCCACGTGGGGGGCTATGCCCTCCATGCCCCCCCTACTTATATACACTAACTCTGAGATTGCACAAACAGAAAACAAAGAACAAACTCATACACAGACATTTTACAGTCACACATCACACACACACGCACACGCACTCACACACACACACACATCACACATCCACAAACACCAACAAAGTTACAAAAACACTCACATACACTCACTCACCTGCAATTCGGAACACCATTTCAACGAAACACTTCACGTAACATAGCATAAATGCATAAGCGCTGATTCAAGATATTCAAATTTGTCCTTATGCACTTTCGCTATTCTGAAGTTTTGGGTTAATAGTCTTGAAATGCTGAAAGTCAATATTTCAGCAATTCGAGATTATGAAGTGAAACTATATATATATATATATATATATATATATATATATATATATATATATGGGTCTAGTCTAGGACTATTCACTGAAAGCACATTTCACTGAAAGTCAAATGATTGTGCACAAATCACTGAAAGCTCAATTCACTGAAAACACAATTCACTGAAACACATTTCATTGAAAGTTATATATGGCCTTTTCCCCACTGTAGTGCAACCCTGGGGTTAGTATATATAGTAAGGAGGGGTATGGGTGGGACCGCCCCCCACATTGGGGTGGGGGGTGGGGGGCATAGCCCCCCCACATAGTTTGGATGTATATTATGTTCAGAAAAGAATAATTTATTGGAATTGCAAGTATCCATGTATATCGTTAAAAATATTTAAAATAGGTGGGGGTGGTGCCCCCCATACCCTCCCTTACTATATATACTAACTCCAGGGTCGCACTACAGTGGGGAAAAGGCCATATATAACTTTCAGTGAAATGTGTTTTCAGTGAATTGTGCACAGTCAAATGTGTTTCAGTGAATTGTGCTTTCAGTGAATTGTCCTAGACCCATATATATATGGGTCACTCCGCTCCCCTACCCTGCCCCCAATTCCCACCCGCCCCCAGTGGTCCTACTTTTATACCTCAGATTGACACACCCCTACCCAATCAGGTATAATCCCCTCTTTTGCCAACCCCTCCCTCTTATCTCATACCACACCCAACTTTCTCAGAACCCTCCTCCACACTACCTCTTAAAGTCTTTTACACTACTTTCCTTTCTTCTTCCTTCTATTTTCCTTTATCTCTATTGGTTTCCCTAACCTACACTATGTGGACATTATCTCTCCCAACATACTTTCAAATAACTATCTGTTTAACACTCTTACCTCCTCTTGTGATTACTCATCTCCTAACCTCCTATGAACACCCACTCCCCTCTACTCTTGTGCTTCCCTCTAAGCACACCTCTACACCTAACTCACGTTCTACACTAACCACATTAAATCTTCCTACCATACCTAACTACATATCTACCAAACACCACAAACTTGCTTACCCTAAGCTAAGTAAACAAAGAAATAAAAAATATATTGAAATCCTACATAAACAGTCCCAGCTCCAATATTTCTTATTGTTTCAATCACTATTAGATGGGGACATTCACCCTTACCCTGGCCCAAATAGCACAAACACTAATAGTTATATTAAACAAGACAAAGATTCTCCTATATCAACAAACACTTATACCAACTCTCTCACCATAGCTCATCTTAATATACGTAGCATTTGTAACAAGATCTCTCAACTCCATGCCCTTTTAGATGTTCACCATTTTGATATCTTATGTTTATCAGAAACTTGGCTAAAACCTACCATTAAGGATAATGAAATTACCCCTCCCGGGTATAATATCTTTAGACTGGACCGTAAAACCAAAAAGGGAGGTGGCGTAGCTATTCTGTACAAAGCACAACTACAAATTAGTATTATAAATCTTAACCTTACTCAGGACAATAATGCAGAAGTAATCAGCTCAAAACTTCAAATCAACCCTAATAAAGCTATTAACATAATTTGTGTATATCTCCCCCCAGGAAATAACACTAACACTCTAGAATGCATCCTGAGCTTGCTGTCAAACAACCTCCGCCAAGAAACAGTAGTTCTAGGTGACTTTAACATTGATTGGAATTCATTTAATAGTATAAACCCTACATCCCACATAAACCTATATGGCTTCTCTCAACTCATTAACTGTCCAACCAGAACTGATAAATCCAACAACCATGAATCTATTCTAGACTGGATTCTGATTAATACTCCCCAACAAACCTACCAGTCCGGTACCCTTCCAGATGATCTAAGTGACCATTCTTTAACTTATGTCATTAGACACAAAATCAACCTAACCTTACCTGCCACAGTTAGAACACTAAGAACAAAAAAGACTTTTAACTCAGAACATTTTCTAGCTGATCTAAAATATTGTAATTGGTCCTCATTGAAATATCTTCCCCTTAATGAAGCAGTAGATTACTTTAACTCTACATTCTTATCAATTCTAGACCAACATGCCCCAACTCGTACCATCAGAACCAAATCAAAAGTAGCACCCTGGCTAACTAATAATACTAGGCATAAAATCATTATTAGAAATAAATCATGGTCAAAATGGCGCACCACTAAAAATCAAACTGATCGTCAAAAATTTAGAGAGCTTAGAAACAGCAGTAAAAGAGCTATCCTGACCGACAAAAAAAACTATTACCTTCAGCTGCAGAACATCACTAATAAGGAAGCTAAAAAATTCTGGGCCAGTATTAATAATCTTCTGTCTCCAGGTCACTCCATTACACCTAATCCCCAGGACTCTAACCCAGAAAACCCTAAAAAAACAGCAAATGACTTCAACTCATTCTTCACAAACACTATCCAAACACTAGCTAGTCATCTATCTCCTGATACCTCAAATCTTCCTCCATCCACATTAAATCCACCTCCTACACTCCAATTACAACCAGTCTCTACCTCCTTTATCACATCATTGCTCTTAAAGTTAAAACCCACCACTCCCTCTGCAGACAAACTGCCTGCAGAATTCTTACAGATAGGTGCCAAAGCCTTAGCCTACCCTATTTCCATCCTGATCAATAGATCTATAAAGGAAGGAATCTTCCCCTCTATCTGGAAAATATCTCACATCATCCCACTACATAAAGGAGGAAACTCTAATGATTTCTCTAACTTTCGTCCAATAGCTCTCCTCTCACCAATCGCAAAAATCATGGAAAAATGTATTCACAAACAAGTACTAAATCACCTTCTCAACAACAACTTACTTTCTAACTGTCAGCATGGTTTCAGACCCTCACACAGTACCACTACTGCTTTACTCTCCTTCACTAACTCCATTAACACTAACCGTAACAATAACTATCTATCTTCCTCTGTCTTCATCGACCTATCCAAAGCTTTTGATATGGTGAATCATAAACTTTTACTACATATCCTACAATCTCTGGCTCTTGATCATCTTGCCTTGTCCTGGTTTGCATCTTACCTAGAAAATCGTCAGCAGGCAGTACTTTGGAAAAACTCACTTTCTAATCTTCTACCTATCTCCTTAGGTGTACCTCAAGGCTCTATCCTAGGCCCTTTGCTATTTTCTATCTTTATTAATGACCTTCAGTCTGCTATCCCATATACTACCTGTATACAATATGCGGACGACTCAACTATAATCTGCTCTGCTAACTCTCATACAGAACTCCAGTCACTTACTCAAAAAGCTTTCAGTGCTGTAGAACAATGGTTCTCTTACCGCTGTCTACTCCTCAACCCCAAGAAAACAAAACTATTACTTTTTTCACCTACTCGTAAATCTACTCCACCTTACTTTACTCTTACATCCACTGACGGAACACTCATCTCTCCTGACTTGACCACAAAACTATTAGGGATAACTATTGATAATAACCTCAACTTTGACTCTCACATCAACAACACCATAAAATTAGTTAATAAAAAAATAGGATCCCTTTACAGAATCAAACCTTTCCTAACACCCACAGCTAGGTCCACCATTGCTAGATCTCACCTAATCTCCACTCTTCTCTATGCTTCCCCCATTTACACTAATCTATCCAAAAACAACATGAAGAAACTAGAAACATCCTATCATAACATAGCTCGATTCGCTATTGGATCTCCTTTTAGAACTCATCACTGCTTGAACCTAAAAGAACTAGGCTGGATTGAACTTCCTAACCAACTTGTACTTCAACAGATCTTAATTGCTTATAAGATTCTATATCAGCCAACCAACACACCAACACTTACTAGCCTTATTTCTCCATACAACAACCTGCAACAACTACGTTCCTCAAATAAACTTCTGATTAATATTACCAAACCAAACAATAATGCAGGCGTCAGTTTATTCTCCAACTCTGTTGGAAAAACATGGAATAAACTACCCTCTGATATCACTTCTTTAACCTCTTTCCAACTTTTCAAATTTCAACTAAAGATTTATCTCAATAAACACTGGCTTTGCTCCTGCACTAATCCTGACTAATGCCAACTCTTCTCTCTTCCACTACCCTTGTTAAAAAAAAAAAAAAAAAAAAAACTTTATTTTTTATATTATCTGGTTAACCTGCTATGTTGTCATGTGAACTTTTATGCCAATGTATTTTTTTATCTGATTATATTATTGTTTTTATTTCCTATCTTTCTTATGTAACCATTTATGCCTTTTTGTAAAAGTGTACAACTGATGGAGCTTTTCTCCCCGGGCCTCTACTGAAAACGGACATATATCCAGTTGGACTAGCCCGGTCAACAAATGTAAAATAAAAAAAATATATATATATATATATATATATATATATATATATATATATATATATATCTATCTATATATCTATATGCAAAAATTATTAAAGGACCGACTAAAGTGTATGGCCCTCAAGGCCCTATCACTGTAGTCTGTCTCCTACAGGCTTTTGAGGGGAGGTTTTGTGCCTGGTATACAGGGTATTGTCAAACCACACTCTGGACCTCCTGCATATTCACAAAATAAACAGCACCATAATTATCTGCTCTAAAGACTTAAACTTTGCCTGTGATATAAATAGGACCTGCTGGAGAGACAGGTATGTATCCCAGAGACAAACCCCATCTAAACAACAGGCTCCCCATCCATGTAAAGCAGAGTTCCTCCCTAACTCAATTCAAGTGCAACTTGGACAGTTGGATGTGGAACAGGAAATTCATCCCTGGTTTGGCACCTATGTCTCTAATGGACACAGGCAACCTGTAAATAGTGCATTTCCCAGACCCCTGCTTGTAAATGTTTCATCTCCCAAACCCCTGCTTACACTTATCAAGAGTATCAAAACTTGTCAGAGATTTGGAATGCATGGCTAGGCTTAAAAAAGGCCCTTGTGGTCATTGGTTTAGTAAACACCTATGAACATAAGAACTGAATAAAGGGTAAAAAAACAGCAGGACGTAAGTAGAAGCATTGGTTGATGTCCCTGCAGGGCCCATCCACATATGACATTAGTTTTTCAGCAGCCATTTGGGAGTTATTTTGTAAAGTGAAGTTGTTATGGAACAGGCTGCTCATCCATGTGAAGCGGAGACCATCCCTAGCCCTATATCGGAAATTCAACTCAAGTCTGATAGACAGAGACACGCAGTAATGCCCAAACTAATATACCCCCCATATAACCTCTAGAAATCACCTAACATACTCCTAATAAATGCCCCATGATGCACAGGGACACAACTGGGTTGGGTGCAAGGCTAGGCTTATAAAGGCCTTGGTGGTCATTAGCCTAGCATATAACTATTTAACTACAAACCTATGAATTTATGAAAGTTTTCAGGAGCCTGTTACACCAAGTTCACCTGTAAAGTGCGGCTGCATCTCCCACAGATTAGTTTTGAGATAAAAGATAGTGGCTCAGACTGTCTGATTCAGCACATAAAATGTCTAGCTGAGTGCATGTTCTATCTGAAATACAAAATTGCAATTAGTAGCAGTAAGTTAGTCACACCACTAGAGAATCTAGAAGCTCTGGAGACTGTGTGTGTGTGTGTGTGTGTGTGTGTGTGTGTGTGTGTGTGTGTGTGTGTGTGTGTGTGTGTGTGTGTGTGTGTGTGCGTGTGTGTATGTGTGTGTGTGTGTGTGTGTGTGTGTGTGTGTGTGTGTATATGTATGTATGTGTGTGTGTGTGTGTGTGTGTGTGTGTGTGTGTGTGTGTGTGTGTGTGTGTGTGTGTATTTTCTTTTCCCCTGTTCGCTGTGACAACTGGTCTTCCTTATCCACTTGCTTAACTGGCTTTTTCATTTTCTTGAAGGAAGACCCTTATGGTCCATTTTTTCCACCTAGAGGTGATGGGTGAAAAGAGAAGGCAGTGCATCAGCTGTTGTCAAGGCCAGGGATTTTTGTGCTTAACCGTGTAGTATGCTACAGAGTATGATATTCAATGGGCATTATCAAGGTCACGTGTCACTCACCTCTGTAAGTGATGCAACTCTTGCATGTCTCCAGTCTCCAAAGTGGATTCTATCACAAATGTCAGGCCCTAAACATGAACAACACATTCCCTGAAAGAGCAACTAGGCATTACCTTGTTATTTCTCTCTCTGCCTTCATCATCTGCTTCAGTTCCTGGATCCCAAATCAAAGCCCGTTCATACAGGCAGCGGTCATGGCATTATCTCCCTGTAGCCGTGGAGCAACCAAATCAAACTTAACTGGCTGCTTGCAATTTCACCTAGTATTTTAATACTTTAAGTAGGCTGCAGAAGACATTTTGGCTTACAGGTCAGAACATGAATTAAATTATTAATTTAATATTCTCCGTAATTTCTGTTGATAAATAATCATGGGTGCTATTTTGGGGGGTTAGAAAGAGAGAGCATGCAGTTTTGATTGTTACACAAGTTGAAATTAATTGAATTAGTGGTGTAGATAGTTTCTAACTGAAGTAACTACACAGCCTTTTGGCTGGTGCTGTCTGGCTGTTGGAGAGCATACAACATGAATATTAATGTATGGTTATTATGCAGTATTCAGGCACAAAGGACAAGGGAAACTGACTCCAGCAAATTTGGATCCTGTGCCCAGTCTCCTGTCCATGTGTCATTTTCCTTAAATGCATTATTTGATTGAGAACTATGTCTGTGGCATGGCAATTTATTCCATAAGATTGGGATTTTTGTGTCTCAAATGACCCTGTTATTCATGTTTTACATTTAGTGATCTTACATGAACAATGCGTGTTTTTTTGTCCTTAGATTGTCATTAATATTCAGATTCAAAGATACTAATAACATGTCATTATGTAATGCATTGTAAGCTAATATTAATTCCATTCTGAAATAACAATTGTGTATTGAGAACAAACCCAACGTTTTACATCTGTCAAAGTAACATATCAGTTAAGGACAAAATTGTTTTTGTAAACTTTGCTTGTTCTGATTCGAACCCATTCAGTTTTTCAGTATTATAAATAAGAAATTATTTATTCCAAGACTGGCCTAATAAATGTTTTATGTAATTGCATTAAATGCTGTCCACCTCTTTGTGTTATGTTTCTCCACAATATGCCCAACTGCTTCATAGCTTTAGGAACAACTACATCAGCATGTTTTGAAAAAAGAATGTTGGCATAATCAAAATGCCTGAATCATCGTATGCTTTCACTACAGCTAAATCTTTGTCTTGTAGCAGTAACTCTCATGGTATATACTTTCCAAAATACATAACATTATTTTTAGCTATACTAAAGTTAATATCAAGGCTCTTTGCTCAGTTATCTATTTCAACCAGCTGCCAATTAATAGATACATAACCACTACTGTCACTTAGAATAAAACCCAACTTGCAATCATCTGTACCAACGGATTGAGTTCCCCAGGAATGCAGAGAAAATAACATTAAACAGCAAAGGTGCATGGCAAGCATTAATATTTTAAGGGCTGTGTAACACTTCTGTGCTGCATTTATTGATTTGGTTGAATTTATCACTGTTGTTGGGCTTGCACTTCTTAAAGAAACTCCATCTGTTTTACTGTGCTCCTCTTAGGTTGTTTTAACAATATTCTGATATTTCCTAACCTTATCTGATACTGCCAACGCTGTTCTGAGTGAGTCTGCCAAAATATTTCAACGTTTTGCAAAGTTTTTGTGTGTTGTGAAAATTTCTCAGGCTTAGTGAACTTATTTCCAAGGATTTCTGATATTGCAGGAATTCTTACTTCTGTTGTAAAGCATTTGTTAGTGCACTTGAGCTCAAAACCAGTTTGTTTTACATTGGAAGGGTTCTTCACACTCTGGTGGGAGCAGAAAGCTAAATTCAACACATCCAAGGTGGAAACTGCTGGTTGATAGCTTACTGTGTTTTTACTTGATTGGCCTGAGGATTTAACTTTATAAAAGTTGTTTATCCTGCTCGTATAAAAGCCTCGTGGAAACACTGATCACCATGTTTGTATATAAGCAAACCTCTCCATTTTAAAATTGTTTATAGGAAATGCTCTCTGTAGTCTCCCACTGTTCACAGTTGCCAGTTTGTGCCGAGGGTGGTACCATTGCAGGTCATCTAGTAGTATACTACTAAACACTCACACTTAGACCTTTAAGTGACTCACCCCTACTCTTTTCTATCTAGAAATTGTGTTTCCTTGTCTTACATAGCATGGGGTAGATTCATACCTGTTGACTCTAGACTGTTTGGCATCACTGTGCTCTTAAACCAGCCATCTTACATTAAGAGGGCCTCTGTGCACTCTTGTGGCAGAAGTGTGTAGCTCAGGACCCATCTGAGTTAGAGACTGCTGGAGAAAGGGTCAGTTTGGGGCTTTCCCATTGGTAATTGTGTCAAAACTGTTTACATACACCTGTATATAAGCCTCTCTTTTATACAGGTTTCTGCTCAGTTTACCGGAGCTGCTCTATGTTTGGCAAATTTAGCTAGAGGTCTGGAGTGCATCTGCACTGAAATCCAAGGCATCCACTGAAAAAAAAACTGAAAAATAAGTATATTTTAAGCCAGCACTGCACTTTGTTAACTGTATTTAATTGAATTACTGCTTCATTTTTGCTGTTTATGACAGCTTTTCACTCTGCACTTTGAAATTGTGTTTCATTGCCTTATGTAGCATAGGTTAGATTCAGACCTGCTGAATCTAGACTGTTTGGTATCACAGTGCTCTTATACCAGCCACCTTACAATAAGAGGGCCTCTCCGTATCCATGTGGCAGATCTGTGTAGCTCAGAACTCATCTCAGTTGGGGATTGGTGGAGAATGGGTCAGTTTGGGGCTTTTCCACTGTGTTAAAACTGTTCAAATTTGTCTGCATGTAAGCCTCGCATTTGCAGAGGTTTGCACTCAGTTTACCGGAGCTGCTGAACATTTGGCAATGTTAGCCAGAGGTCTGGAGTGTATCTGCACTGAAATCCAAGGCATCCACTGAAAAAAAATGGAAAATAAGTGTATTTTAAGCCAGCACTGCACTTTGTAACTGTATTTAACTGAATTACTGCTACAATTTTGCTGTTTGTAACTAAGTCCAGCTAGTCCACTTTTTATCCAAGTACTACATTCAGAAAAATCCTGCCACAATGGACAGGCAGTTTCTCATAATTTGTCCTGCCAACTTGATTGATATGGGCATCTTGAGGCAATGTAGCAATGGCTTCATGTGTACTGACAACCATTTAATCCTAAAGCAAACTAGCACCCTATCTGAGAGATGCAAATACACTGTGGAACTGGAGTCAATTCTCTCATGTAAAAACAAACTAGACATCAAACAGGTTGTCAGCACACACGCTTCACCTCTCATGCAAACCTCACCTCTCACACAAAGTAAGGTCACAACACATAAACCCACATATGCAGAGGTACTCACTAAAAGCCTACCAAAGGAACAGAGACCTCGCAAATGCACACCACCAACACTCACCTCTAAGCATAAAGAAACCACTACACAGATCAACACGCACACCTTTGTCTTAATAAATAAGCCCCTAAGGCAAAACACATCAAATGTCTTGTTCATAGGTGACTCCATAGTGAGGTACACAGATGTCCCCTCACCAGACTGTGCAAGGAGAAGATCTTGGTCAGCTGCCTGTCATGTGTCCGAATCTGACGAACTATGCATGCACTCAAGCCACTCAACAAGTACCATTATGACTCTGTCATAGCCCATGTTGGGGTGGCTGAAATGAGATGTACCTCTCTGGACTATATGAAGAGAGAAATGATGGGACTCTCTGATTACGTGTTCCGGACAGGTATGTCCCTGTCCCTAGCCCAGGCAGTATCCTACCCTCACCCAGGATGATGCCACAATATAAACAAAAATGATTGACTTCAACAATTGTCTCAGCTTCTGGTGTCATTTCAGGGGGATCCAGTATCTATCAGCCTGGGAGGATATGGTAGACAGATCTCGCTGCTTTGCTAGAAATGGTCTACACCTGTCCCCCCAGGCTTTCAGATACTGGCAAAGGCCCTTGCCTCCCCATAGCACCTTTTTAGGCAATGTCAAAACAACAAATTTTCCAACATAACAAAATCTAATTGAGACACCCTAGGGTCATGCTGCTTAATGCTAGGAGTTTAAAATGAAACTGCACTTCCTGGAAGCACTCCTCATCTTGGATGATGCTGATGTTTGCGCAGTTACCGAGACATGGTTTTCAAGGCCGCTGAGAGCACCCTGGCAGTGCAAGTCTACAATGCCTTCCACACATTCTTAGGTTCATAGGTTCATAGGCTCATACTAGGCTATCTGCCCTAGGGCATTTATAAGCCTAGCCAGAGTGTGTTTGGCTTTCGTCACCCATTTTAAATTAATTTTGCTATGCCCTTTTTCGAGGTTAGTATACTGTGCCTCTGTCTAACAGTGACACAGAAGTGATACCAGGGGTAAACCTATGATCTCCCATCCACTCATCAAGATTTCTCTTGAAGAGAGTCAATGAGGGACTCTGCCTAACCTGGACTGGGATTTTATTCCAGAGTGAAGGGAGCCTCTGGGTTATGAATCTGTCCCTCCAGCATGTCCTATTTATGTCAGTGCTGAGGTTCAAGTCTCTCGAGCGCGTAGCTCAATGGGATTTGGATTTTCTGAGGTGCAGCATGTCCATTAATTCGGGGTTGGACATGGCTTTATACGTCAGGCACAGATCGCATCTGAGCAGGCGGTATGCCACTGAGTAGAGCTGGAGTTTCTTTAACCAGGCAGCATATGGCATCTGTTTGAGCCCTTTGATCCTCTTGGTGAGGTACTTTTGGGGTCTTTCCAGTTGCTGCAGGTGTCTGGTAAGGTACATCCCAAAAGGGGCATTGTACTCAATTAATGGCCTGATGAGGGATGAGTAAAGAGGCACGATGACCTCCCCTGATCTAGATGTGAATCCTTCATGATTAGGTGGGCTATATAAAATGTTTTTCTAACCACTTTGGCCACGTGGTTGTCAAATGAGAGATTGCTATCAACTTGGGTCCCCAGGTCTCTAATTACTTCTTCTGTACTTAATGGATTACCACCTATGTGGTAATTTGTGGGCACTTTGTTTTTGCCAAAGGGATGACTATACACTTTTTGGCATTTAGCTTGAGGCCATGGCTCTGGCACCAGTTGTCTGTTTCTATGAGGCCCTTTTGGAGGATGCTTGTGTCGGCTGGAGAGTCGATTATGGCGCCCAGTTTGCAGTCATCTGCGAACTTGGTCAGCCACAGTCCTTCCGTGTTGGCCTGTACCTCCGAGAAATATATACCGAACAAGAGAGGTCCCAGGACTGAGCCTTGTGGGATGCCACTTGTAACTGGTTTGGAGTCTGACATGGCTCCAGCAATTCTAACCATGTGGGTTCTGTCCTTGAGCCAGTTTGCAACCCATCTAGTGACATAGGGGTTTATATTTAAGCTGGTGAGCTTATCTATAATGCCCGAGTGGGGTATTGTATCGAAGGCTTTTGTGAGGTCCAGGTAGGCTGTGTGGACCACCTTCCTCTCGTCAATGGCCTTGGTGACTGTTTCAAAGAAATCAACCAGGTTTAAGAGGCAGGATCTGCCCTTAACAAAGCCAAACTGGGTAGGATCCAGTGTCTGTAGGTCCCCAATATCTTTATTTATGAGGTCCATGATGATCCTTTCTATAGCTTTGCAGACCAAGCTAGTCAGGCTTATGGGGCGATAGTTTCCAGGATCCGTTGAGGCACCACCTTTGTGGAGAGGGACCACTGTTGCTGTACGCCACTCTTTGGGTACATATCCTGTAGTAAGGCTGAGATTGAACAGTAGTTCTATGTTTGGGTTTACCACTTCTTGGAGTTCATGTAGGATGCAGCCCGGGACACCGTCTGGTCCCACTGATGCTGTGTTTTTTGCTTTGGAGAGGGTAGCTCTTACCTGAGCATCTGAGATGTCAGGGGGGCAGCACTCTGCTGGGATAGATATTTGCCCTTTTGGTGGGGAGGGGAGTTTGTGCTGAACCTGTCAGCTAGGATGTTGGCAATGTCTGTGGGTTCGGTGTATTTTTTGTCATTTTGGACTAATTCTGAGCATATCTGGGAATTACCACCAAGGTTCCTAACATAACTAAAAAAAGCCTTGTGATTATCCTTAGTGTCCTGTGCAGTTTTTCTCTCGAAGCTGGCCTTAGACGATTTTATGAGTGCCTGTAGTTTTTTGCTAATACTGATCAGAGATGCCTTCCCTTTTTGGGATTTTGCTCTATCATGTAGTAGCTTCCTCCTTCTATTGTATAGTTTGTTTATGGCTGGGGTCCACCAGACAGGATGTCTGCCTTTGGAGGATTGGGTCTTGGTTTTATTTGGGATTGCATGATCCATGCATTCCTGAAGGTGTTCATAGAATGCGTTTATAAAGGATTCTGCGGTCTGGGACGTATTTTCCACAAGCCCGGGGGCTTTGAAGGATTCCACCTCAGTTTTGAGGAGTGTGAAATTTGCTTTAGAGAAGTTTTTCACTGTGGTTTTCAGGGTAGGGGGTGGAGTCGGGATGTGAATATCCAGTGAGATTAGTTTATGGTCTGATCTTACCAATGAGGGATACACTTCTGGTCTGGAGCATAGAGTCCCCATGTTGGCGATGATCAGGTCCAGTATGTTTTTCCCTCTTGTGGGAGTGGTAACAAGTTGTTCCATAGCATTTGAGTTTATAAATTCTAGGAATCTTTGGGCTAGGGTGCTGGAGCTAGAATAATGCTCCCAGTCTATGTTTGGGTAGTTGATGTCGCCCAATATAATGGTGTTTGGAGAGACCTTCGTATTTTCCAGTGTTCTCAGGAAGGCTGAGTGGGTTTCCTGGGTTTGGGAGGGTGGTCTGTAGCAGGCTATAAACTGGAAGGCAGTTTTACCCACTGTTAGTTGCACATGGATAGTCTCTGATGCTTCGTGCTGTGCCACCAACCTGGAGGTGTGGGTATCTTTGTGAATATTGATACTCCCCTCCTTTGTGGTTCGGTCCAAGTTTTGGGGCCGAAAAGCATGGTATGAGGTATAACCTGGTAGTGCTGGGGTGCTCTCGGGAGCCTTGAACCAGGTTTCTGTTACTGCACAGATATCAATGTTCTCCATGCTAAGGAGAGTTTCGAGTGCGTGCATCTTGAGGTTTAGACTTCTGGCGTTGAGTAGCTTTACTCTTAGTTTCTTATCCCTTGTGATACCTATGGAGGTGGGTTTGTCTTTTGAGCCTTGCCTAAAAAAGGCACTATGGGGGTAGCAAGAGCCTTTGCCAATATCCGAAAGCCCAGGAGTGACAGGTGCAAGCCATCCCTAGTGAAGCATCGTGGCTTGTTGAGCATGTCAACCTCAAAATAGGTATGAAGTTGGAGGTGTATCCATCTTTAATAAAACCGAATATACTTAGAGACTGATCAAACAACATGGCTCTCTCAAACTAATCCATGACCAGTTAACTATTGGGAAAGTACCATACCACATCATTGCTAGCTATGGAATCCCTACCATGACCCAGGATAAGCACACCACCTACTTCTATTTACTGGAATCCCTTGTCATACAACCCAACACCTTAGTCATGGGAGATTTCAGCTATCCTTCCATAGACTGGAGAACATACACAAGAAAAACCTGCTCACCCAAAGATTCCTGGACTTTGTTTACACAAATGATCTGGAACAGATAGTCTGCACTCCCACTAGGGGCTCTAATGTTCTGGACATAGTACTCACCAACATGGGGGGGGGTCACTGTACTTCCCCATGAGTGATGTCCTTCCTGGTTAGGTCAGAGCACAAACCAGTCTTGCTTGAAGTAACTACTGGAGGTGACACCCTCACAGGAACAAAAGTTATAAAAAAACTTCACCAAAGCTAACTACAGCCTACTGAGTGATGGTATAAAAAGCTTCATACCACCTAGAATCACAGACATCAATGATCACTACACAGAAATGTACACAAATGTCCTGTACAAACACTTAAGCAACTGCATAAACTCTGCTGTACCTGACTGGATCAAAACCAGTTCTTCCCGTAAAAACAAGCCACCACGGTGGACTTCAAGTTAAAAGAGATTATATAGCAAGGGGAGGAAACTGTTGTCCAAAAGCAAAAGGGATATCACTCTGCAGGGGAAGAGTTCTCTCCTAAGCCTAAACAAGAAACTCAGAAATCTTGTAAAAGTCTTCTAAAGCAAATTTCGAAACTAAAATTGCATCCCTAGCCAAGGATAATCAAAAGGCATTCTTTAACTACATCTGAAGTCTAAAAGGAATGCCCAGCTATGTGCCGAACTGGTTGTAGATAGCATCACTCATACTAGACCAGAAGATATTGTCAACCTGCTAGCTGACAGATTCAGTGCAAGCTTCACCCCCCATCCCCACCTACCATATCCCAAAGCATACCTGACACAAGCCCTCTGCCTAGTTTTCTAGAGGACAGGTCATCTCTGCGCTCACCAAGGCCAAAAATGTGGCCTCAATGGGACCAGATAGTATCCCAGGTTGTTTACTAAACAATCTAAAGCAAGACCTAGCAGACACATTTGGTGTTCTCTTTAAGCATAGTTTGAGAACTGGCTATGTTCCTGCAGAATGGAGAACCGCAACAGTAATCCCCCTGCACAAAGTGGGGCTGTCAACTGACCATGGGAAATAGAGGCCCATAAGTCTAGCCAGCCTCATCTGCAAGGCCATGGAAGGAATTATCATGGACCTTATCAACAAGAACATAGACAACTCCAAATGCTGGACCCAACACAGTTTGGCTTTGTAAAGGGTAGATCATGCTTATTAAACCTGGTAGACTTCTTTGAGAATGTCACCAAAGCCATGGACGAAGGTAAGACAGTGCACACAGCCTGTCTCCAGCTTGCCAAGGATTTTGACACAACTCCCCACTCTGGCATCATTAAGAAACTCTCCCAGATAGGGATTAACCTTTATTTTATTAGATGGGTAGCCAGCTGGCTTACTGACATAACACACTGTGTCAGAAGTGGTGATTCCTCCACCACCAGTAGACCCATTATCAGTGGAGTTCCACAGGGGTCTGTGCTGGGCCCCTTACTGTTTGGCTTCTATTTCTCAGAAGTCCAGGTCAAAGTAGATGGCCTTTGGCTCACCAGGTTCACTGATGATTGCAAACTTGGTGCAATCATTATGTCCCCCAATGATGTCAACATATTACAAGAATGGCTAACAGAAACAAATGACTGGTGCCAAAGCCATGGTCTAAAACTAAATGCAAAATAATGTATTATTATTCCCTTTGGCAAAATGGAATTCCCTACAAATTACAATATTGAGAGGACATCCCTGAGTTCCAACCCAGTGGTGAGAGACTTGGGACACAGGTTGATAGCAATCTGAACTTTGACCACCAAATTTCCACAATGGTAAGGAAAGCCTTCAAGGGATGTTATAACTCCACTGTACTCTACTCTCATCAGACCACTAACAGAGCATAATGCATCCTTTTGTAAGTACCACACCAGACACCTGCAGCAGCTGGAGAGATCTCAGAGTATTCTCAATAAGAAAACAGGGACTCCAAACCATGACCTACGTGGACAGGCCGAAAGCCCTGTCACTTTACTCTATATCTTATAGGCTGCTGAGAGGTGACTTATGCCTGGCCTATAGGGCAATCTCCGACCCTGCCCTAATGGAAATGCCTCACATCCACAAGTTAATTTTCTCAAAAGTCACTCACTCTAGGGATCTCATCCTAGCTTATGACATTAACAGAGCATGCTGGAGAGACAGATATGTCTCCCAAAGACTGCCACTTCTATGGAATAGACTCCCTATTCACGAAAAACAGAGATCCTCACTGTCCTATTCAGATATAACCTAGATAATTGGATGGGAGACCGCAAATTCGGCCCTGGGGTGCCACCCATGTCCCTCATGGGCAGGGGTATCTGGTGTTGATCACAGACCCTTTCTGTTCATAGATTCGTTCTGTGAACTACCCAAAAAAGAACAAATAGGTATACTTGGAATTAACATTGCTAGGCTTGTAAAGACTCTAGGGCCACTAGCCTTGTAGCTTCCTATGAACCTATGAACCTGTGAACATTCCATACACTGTTTGCTTTGACTGCTGCACAGGTCAGAACATGAATTATGATTTTAATGCCATTTTGCATGAAATCACTGTTGCTGAAGAATGCATTTGTACCTTTTTGGGGAAAGAATGTACTGTTTGCTTTGCTTGTTACACAACTCTGGACATTAATTATTAATTTAATTTCATGGACAGATGTTATTGGTGAGGAACCAATGTTGGGCTTTTTGGGGGGGAGGGAGGTGGCAGGTGTCACTGTTTACTTTGACCATTGTGTAGGTAATTTGAATTAAGTTATATGTTTAATTTTCTTTGCAGTCATTGGTATAGGTATTTGAGTGGGGTAGTATTGTTTGCTTTGACTGCTAGACCGGTAAGAGATCAAATAGGTTGGAACTGGTCATGAATGTTGGGACACAAAATGTTTTCTGAACTCTTACAGACTTGCACCAATTTCCTTACCAAGCATTTCTGTTAGAACCCCCCCCCCCCCATATGACCTACATGCCGTCTCGTCTCCTTTTAGTTTTTTTCTGGTATCACGAGTATCACTGTTGGAGGAGTATAGAAGAGGTAACAGATCAACACATATACGTAGAAAGATAGATGTGATAAAAGCAATGTGCAATATTAGAACAGACCAGGTTCTACCATACACTATCACAAATAACAAACTAAAAATCTTAGCACAGGTGGAAAAACATAGAAGATACACAGATAAATATAAAGGAAAAGTACAAAATAAGCAATTTATTGATGGCCTAAAAAGTTTTGTAGGAAATTGAGAAACAAGGTAAAAGGAATTGAAAGACCACCAAAAAAATAAGAAATAGATACATTTTGGAGAAGTATCTATGAAGATCCTGTGGAACATAACAAGATGCTAAATGGATAGAAGAAGTAAAAGAAAGAATAAGAAGTTTAAAGGTGCAGGATGTGAAATGAGATGAATTAACAGCCAGAGCGATTGAAACAAAATTAAGAAAAGCCACTAATTGAAAAATCCCAGGCCCAGATGCAGTACCTAATGCCTGATTGAATGTATTAACATCTTTGCACGAAGATTTAACCATGAGTAAGAACTATTTATATGCGCACCCTGAACAGACACCAACCTGGCTAACAACAGGAAAAACAATGCTCCTACTTAAGACTGAACCTGCAAGCTACACTAAAAATTACAGGCCAATAACTTGCCTTCCAATGCCATATAAACTATACACTGGAATTGATGCTGACAGTTTATAGTCATTTAAAAGAAAACTCAATTATGGCAATAGAACAAAAGGGCAATAAAAGAAAGTCATATAGAACAAAGGATCGTTTGTTTTTAAATAAAGTCATAGTGGAGAACTGTAAAAAGGGGAAGAATCTAAGTATGGCATGGATTGACTACAAAAAAGTATTTAATAGTATCCCACATTCATGATTAAAAGAGTGCTTAATAATGTATAAGATACACCTTACCCTTAACCCATTAAGCTGTAACAGCTTACGCCATGGCTGTAATTTGGCTCCTAGAAAACAACAGGGTGTAAAGACCTTTCATCTTCTCTTTGTCAATGATTTAAAACTGCGTAGCTCATCAGATGAGAAACTGAAGCACAACTGCAAGTTGTCAAAACTTTTTCAGATGATATAAGAATGTCATTTGGTCCTGATAAATGTGCAAAAGCAACCTTTAAAGCAGGAAAACTGCAGCACCAATAAAACATCAGTTTGGGACAAGACTGATATAAAAGAACTTGAGCAAAAGGGACTGTATAAACATTTGGAAATTATGAAGGATCAACAATAAAGCAATAACAAATGCGAATTAAACTTAGTAAGGAATATCTTAGAAGACTTAAATTAATCATGAAAACAGCATTGACATCTGGGAACAAAATCCAAGCTGTAAACCATTTTGCTCTTTCTGTCCTAATTTACAGTTTTGAAGTGACTGACTAGCACCAAAACGTGTTGCATATATTAGACAAGAAAACAAGAAGCTGATTCATGCTCATCAAATGATTATAAAAATCAGTGCATACCAAGATGATATATTCCCCATTCTGAAGGAGGGATGAGCCTCCTTGAAATTGATTATATGTATAGATCTGCAATTGTGGGACTGCACACATATCTGTTGACTTCACAAGACCCGAAATGTAGTAAAAGTTTTGAAACACGAGGAGAATAAATCTAAGATGACTTCTCTGCTTAGTCTAGCAGAAGTATATCGGCATCAAGCAGAATATAAATAAAACCAGAAGTAGATAAAAATCAGGCAGCAGTTGAATGTGCCAAAAAAAAACAAAAGAAAGAATATAAGGTGAAGGATCAAATGAGAAGGCAAGAAATGTGGAAAACGCATAAATATAGTTGCAAGCATAGAAAACTTCTGAAAGAATCTCATGTTGATCTGGATCAAATGCAGGAATGGTTACAGAGAGCTGAATTTAAACCAAGAGATGAAAGTTTAATATTGACAGCCAAAGATAGTGGACTACATACACGTTGGTTTACAAAGTCCATTGAACATGTGGAAAAACAGACAAATGTAGGTTTTGTAAAACAGAATTGGAAACAGTCACATACCTCATTGTTGGTTGTGACATACTAATGGTAGAAAGACTGTATACTGAAAGGCATAATAATGTGGCGAGACTGCTGCTCTGGGGATTGTGCAAACATTATGGTACTGAAGTGGCTAAAAAACACTGGAAACATGAACCACAAGGCATCATAGAAAATGATGAAATCCACATCACGTGGGATCACTCATTACCAACAGTTCAAAAGATAGATGCTAGAAAACTGGATATAGTGGTCCATGAAAAGAAGACAAAAGTAGCATTGATCACTAACATTACCACACCCAGTGACTGCAGTGTCTTGTGTACAGAGAGACACAAAGTCATAAAATACAGGATTTGCAGGCAGAAATGAGAGCACTGTGGAAGAAAGATACCTAAACAGTTCCACTAGTAGTAGGAGCAACGGGTCTTATAAAAAAGAATTGATAAGCATATTTAGATATGTTACCAATACATGTAACTCCGTTTGTATTGCAGATGTAGTCATTACAGGGCACATTGTGGGTATTGCGTAGAGCACTTCTGGCTGACATCAAAGATTGAAACAATACTAATTTCATGAACTTTTATCATACTTTGACTTAGGAATGAGTTCCATTCCCATTATGATATTAGAAACCCAAAAGATCTGGAGAAATTAAAAAATGGAATTCATTTGTTAGAGGTTTCAATTTTCCAGAGAAAAAAAGATGCTTAGCTCATCTAGCCTGTCCATTTTCAGATCCTCGGGATATGGTAGATTACATTTAACCAACATCTTGCTTATTTTACCTGCGCTGAAAACAAGGACTACCTGATCATCTTGTCACCTGTTACTCATTCCGCATTGATCCCCAGCTGATTGATGAAATAATCAGTAAGTCATTAAAGTCATGTAATAGCATGTCATTAGCTCAGCAGATGGCACATCTGTCTTGAAGGTCATTAGGGTATTGGATCCATGCCAAACCTGGAGCTTGATTTCTGTTCTGCTACTGACAGTGTGGTGCAGTGCAGCACTGGGGGATGGGGGGGCTGCAGTACCCCTGGGGTGCTGCACTTATAGGTTCACAGCTTCATAGGTTACTAGGCTAGTGGCCCTAGAGCCTTTACAAGTGTAGCCATGTATCCCAAATATCTCCCCATTTGTTCTTTTTGGGTAGATCACGGAATGAATTTATGAACAGAGCGGGTCTGTGATCAACTCCAGTACCCCTGTATTGCTATGCAGGCTTTATGTATGCTACATCACTACATTTACATTGCCTACTACTGGCAACCTGTTCATCTTCCTTCTGCCTAAAGTTGTCCGCAGTGTATTGACTCTATCTCACCTGTCTGCCTGGGGCAGGTAAGTTGACATTAGCCACTCCTACCTTCTGTTCTAGAAAGGGATTGGGCAGGACTGACAAAAGAATGTAGGTGTATCACAGCACCACTAATCTTCCCATTTTGTGTCATGTTATTATGTTCCTAGAAGACCCTACCTGCATAGCATTACAAGATCACTTGCTACAAAGGCAGAGATATGAGGAACCAGGAGGCTGTTGATCACGTCAGTCATTCAGAGATTATCAACGGACAAGTAGTAACTGTTCAGTTTAGAAGCATTCCAGAAGGCAGAATGGTTCAGGTAGCTTACAGATGGTAGGGAATTCTTGCTGGGAATGTTGATGCAGGCTTAATATTATTCTTTTATATCTTTGTATGGATCTGTTAATGGTAGCAACAAGTGCTGTGTATGGGATATGGAATGATGATCTGACTTAATGACCACTGTATTTTAAGACACAGAGTTGATGTCTAGGAAGTCTAAGTCTACTGGGTGCTCACATTATTAACCTGGGGTACATTATCTGCAGGTGATATCAAGATAGGATTGTACAATATTTAGTAATGATGTTAATCTGAGGGTTCAATACTTGGCTGATGCATTTACATTCTGGTGGGACCTTTGAAAGTAAAGCCATCTGTACTCAGAGTAGATCACAGGTTCATAGGTCCGTAGGAGGTTACTAGGCTAGTAGCCCTAGAGACTTTACACGAGTAGCCATGTTAATCCAAAGTATTCCCATTTGTTCCTTTTTGGGTATTTCGCAAAACAAACTTATGAACAGAGCTGGTCTGTGAGGGACAAGGGTGCCACCCCAGGGGCAAATTTGCAGTCTCCCAACCAATTATCTAGGTTGCATTTGAATGGGGTCAGTGAGGAGGTCTGTGTTACGTGAATTGGGAGTCTGTTCCAGAGAAACGGCAGTCTCTAGGAGCCGTATCATCAGGTATACTAATGGCACTTAGAGTTCATTGTCCAAGTGTACAGATGATCACATTCAGAAGGAAGACCCCATGCACAGTACTAAATACTGGGACTTGACACATTAAGCAGGACAGACAGATGAGGTCCAAAATTTCCTGCAAAGTGAGAGGCAGTAGGTGAGAATTAATGTGGGGTAGTGCGGTACATACATATGACCAGATCAGGAAAAAAGGCACCTACCACTCTAGAAATCCATGATGAGAATATCTAATTTCAATAAAGATCAGAAAGCTCATCTGTTATAAGAGCTGCATCAATCACAGAAACCCAATGATTCATTTAAATCCCTACCACTAGTGCTAACAGCTGCAGTAAAAAGTCTCTGTTTCTGCAATGTGATATTTTGCAATTCATTAGCTGCAATATGGAAAGATCTCATTACCGGCTAATTTGCATGCCTATGAATTGCTGTTAACTACCACAAGTGCAGATCATAGCTACTTGTAGTTAACCTTGGTGGTGGCTGAATTGTGTTAGCAAAGGGACTCTCATTCCCTTTTCTACACACATTTCAACACACACCATACCTGTCCCTATGTTGTCGGCATGTCCCTCATGTCTCCTTTCTTCTTGCTGTCATAAATCACAAAGGATTACAGTCAACCATTACTGCCACACATTAGAGTTTCAAAGTTCATATCCTTTGGTGGTTCTGCAAAACCTGTTAGACTAGCACCTGTCTAGTGGTTTTAGCAGCTAATGTAACATTTGCCTGCTTGCCTTATTTTGCATTACAAGGTTGAGTGGTGGGCCTCATTACCTCAAGCACTATCTCAAGCATTGAATAATGCCCAGGTTTCTCAAAATATATGTTAAAACCCCTCTTTTCACTACCCTGTTAATTAGCACAGCAGATTAGTCCAGTGATTTGTTGTGGCAGTGCGATGGGTTCACCTCCCTTTTAGTACCTTTAAGTCACACTATATAATAGTAACTGATGCTGTGTGGATTATACAAATGGTATCAGTGGTGTAACAGGTATCACACTCATCTTTGGTGCAGAAGGCTGTGGGTTCTATTCACACACCACATAATTTGATTGTTGACACTGTGGTGCTGCATAAATAGGGTGCTGCATTCCTGAGTTTGCCATCCTTTGGATGAGACTTTAAACTAAGGCCTCTTTTGGTTGAGTTGGTGGCAGCTCAGGTGGATGATCCCAGGGCAATTATTAAAAAGAGTAGAGGAAGAAGTATAAGTACCACCTCAGGTCTCCCCTGAAAAGATGGTAATAGCCTGGTGGGATTAACCTGGCCAACAAAGAATAAATTAAACACCTTTTATTTTGAAATTTTACTTATGCCTCTAGAGTTCTCCTTGGTGTCCCACCCCCACAGTTCTGAAAACATCACTAGTGGCTAATGGTGAGCCTCTGACCCAATATTGCAGGCTTTGCTTGCGGAAGTATGACAGCCACACCATCCCATCTCCTTAACACACATAAAATTACACGCACACACACACACACACACACACACACACACACACACACACACACACACACATGAACCCCCTCCACACCCAAAGTCATTCACACACACACACTCTCACCCATTCACCTATATCACACAGACACACCTAACCCAACCCCTCACTAAACCCCATCACTACCTAGCAGTTAGACACACACAGACACAAACACACAAAGCCCTTTGCATATTCTCATGCACTCCCCTTCTAAAATCACCTTACCAGTTAACTTCCCAGCACTTACCTCTTCTGTGATGGATATGAGCTGCCTGGAGTGTCTGTGCTATGTGGGCAGTTTTGGGAAAAGCATATTGCTAATTAGAAAATGACCCTCCCTTTATGGCCTTATCAGCATCTAGCATGATCGCAAGGACAGTCCACCATGGTGCTACACATCTTCATGCAACAGCACTATGGTAGGGCTGTCCATGAATTCCAGAAGGTTACTGTGAGGTACACCTCATGACAACTTTATGAATTTGGCTACGATCCTTTCACATGAGGAACAATAGCCCAAAGAGGGAAGTAGTGAACATAAACAGAAAAAATGCAAAATGCGCACAAGCATGTATATAGACTGTGTAGCATGTGAACAGTGCACAAGCATGTATATAGACTGTGTAGCATGTGAACAGTGCACAAGCATGTATATAGACTGTGTAGCATGTGAACAGTGCACAAGCATGTATATAGACTGTGTAGCATGTGAACAGTGCACAAGCATGTATATAGACTGTGTAGCATGTGAACAGTGCACAAGCATGTATATAGACTGTGTAGCATGTGAACAGTGCACAAGCATGTATATAGACTGTGTAGCATGTGAACAGTGCACAAGCATGTATATAGACTGTGTAGCATGTGAACAGTGCACAAGCATGTATATAGACTGTGTAGCATGTGAACAGTGCACAAGCATGTATATAGACTGTGTAGCATGTGAACAGTGCACAAGCATGTATATAGACTGTGTAGCATGTGAACAGTGCACAAGCATGTATATAGACTGTGTAGCATGTGAACAGTGCACAAGCATGTATATAGACTGTGTAGCATGTGAACAGTGCACAAGCATGTATATAGACTGTGTAGCATGTGAACAGTGCACAAGCATGTATATAGACTGTGTAGCATGTGAACAGTGCACAAGCATGTATATAGACTGTGTAGCATGTGAACAGTGCACAAGCATGTATATAGACTGTGTAGCATGTGAACAGTGCACAAGCATGTATATAGACTGTGTAGCATGTGAACAGTGCACAAGCATGTATATAGACTGTGTAGCATGTGAACAGTGCACAAGCATGTATATAGACTGTGTAGCATGTGAACAGTGCACAAGCATGTATATAGACTGTGTAGCATGTGAACAGTGCACAAGCATGTATATAGACTGTGTAGCATGTGAACAGTGCACAAGCATGTATATAGACTGTGTAGCATGTGAACAGTGCACAAGCATGTATATAGACTGTGTAGCATGTGAACAGTGCACAAGCATGTATATAGACTGTGTAGCATGTGAACAGTGCACAAGCATGTATATAGACTGTGTAGCATGTGAACAGTGCACAAGCATGTATATAGACTGTGTAGCATGTGAACAGTGCACAAGCATGTATATAGACTGTGTAGCATGTGAACAGTGCACAAGCATGTATATAGACTGTGTAGCATGTGAACAGTGCACAAGCATGTATATAGACTGTGTAGCATGTGAACAGTGCACAAGCATGTATATAGACTGTGTAGCATGTGAACAGTGCACAAGCATGTATATAGACTGTGTAGCATGTGAACAGTGCACAAGCATGTATATAGACTGTGTAGCATGTGAACAGTGCACAAGCATGTATATAGACTGTGTAGCATGTGAACAGTGCACAAGCATGTATATAGACTGTGTAGCATGTGAACAGTGCACAAGCATGTATATAGACTGTGTAGCATGTGAACAGTGCACAAGCATGTATATAGACTGTGTAGCATGTGAACAGTGCACAAGCATGTATATAGACTGTGTAGCATGTGAACAGTGCACAAGCATGTATATAGACTGTGTAGCATGTGAACAGTGCACAAGCATGCATATAGACTGTGTAGCATGTGAACAGTGCACAAGCATGCATATAGACTGTGTAGCATGTGAACAGTGCACAAGCATGCATATAGACTGTGTAGCTTGTGAAGAAAGCCAGGAAAAGGATGTGGCTGAAACCTTCAAACACAGAATAAACAACACAGAGCTCAGACCATAGAATCATAGGTTGTTGTTGTTGTTGTATCTTTCGGCTTTTCCTGGTTAGGGGTCACCACAGCGGAACTCCGGTCCGCTAATGATTGGCAGTAGATATTTACATGCCGAGTTGCCAGCTCTGACGCACAACCTTTGACAAAGGTACGCCCATTCATGCATGTCTCCACACAGAAGACGCTCTAGCTGAGAATCGAACAGGACACTGTCTTACTGAGAGGCGACAACCCTACCGCAGCACCACCACCGCAGTACAGACCATAGAATCATAGGTAAGTACTACAAAAGCTGCCTTGCAGGCCATTTTAAGCCTAGCCAGTTTCCCTTTTGTGTTTGAATTTACCTATCCAATTTGGTTAGAGATTGGCCTTACCCATCCCATGGGTTGATAATTATATATTATCCCTAATGACAACTGGCATCATACCATAGATAATTTGAGAGGACCCTTGCATGGGATAAAGCATTTAGAAGCTGCCTCTGTCCATTTGTAGTTCAGGGGGCAGTCCTGGGGAAATGTTTCTGCTTCTACTTCTTTCATTTAAACAACACCATTTTGTACAGGATATAAACAATGAAGCTTGTTGGCTGCAGATTTAAAGGTAATTTGCAAAACGTTTAGTTTAAAGAGGAAGACAAAAATGCACAGAATGGCCATTCTGAAGAAATGATAATAAATGATTCCTGACAATTCACAGACAATGTAATAAACAAGTCATCCTAAAAGTCAAATTTCAGTTGATGCTCAAAAATGTTTTTTATATATGTTTTATAGAGAGAAAGTGAATCTGAACATTATTACCTCATTACATATAAGAACTTAAACCTCAATTTACTTCTGAGAACTAACTCATTTTGCCAGAGTACTTAGAATTCATTATCCCTTATATGTTACCAGCTGATTTTATGTATGAGAAATAACAGTTGCTTAGTTTTGCTGAACACTGCTGACTTAGCAAAGCATTTTTACTGCCAGCTCTAGGTGCACTGACAGGTTATTATAACTAAACGTCCGAGAAATCATTGCTCCTAAAAATACTAATTAATTGTATCTGAACAAAAATCATTCATTATCAATGAACCAGGAACATTCTAGACTTCAGCAGATGATCAGTAATAGTTCTGAAGATTACCAGCTTGTCATAATTGGAGATTTTAACCAGCACAGAATTCAGCTGTACTTTATAATTAATCATTAGATCTATCTGCTTCAGTGATAACTGTGTGTCACTTCCTAAATCTCACTTGATTGCTGCTTGCTCTGTGGACTATATATGAAAAATTTAGTCCAGGGTGTATCTTGGAGAGTTTTGAAGATTTTGCCTTTTGATTCAGTAATTCGGCAACTTTGTAAGCACTGTGCTATGTCTCTTGCATTTTATACTGACAATAAAAGCCGAACTGGAAGGGGATGAAGGTGTGAACATAGGTGCTAAAGTAATTGACTCTGAGAAGTGACTATTCAGTTTATGTAAGAGTATGTGCTTTAAACAGCAGCGCCACCTGTTGGGGCATATTGCTCATTACAACTGCTATGAAGTGTTAAAACACTGCTTGTCACATGTATAAATCAATACATGCAGCAGAGAGAACACAATATACCCCTTAGTTCCAAAAGCCATTTTCTTTTCTTCCTTCCTGTCTCTCAAGTATTGGACCCACTCGTATCACTCAGCAAGATTTTTCTTTGTGTGGACAGCAATACCTAACAGCAGCTTGTCTCAGAAAATCACTGCCTGTAAGACTTTATTTCCAGAGGCTGGCTTTTCTCTCCTAGCTACTGTCATGTACCCCCCTCCCCATCATATGCTTTCCACTTGTGCTTGTCATAGTGTTTTATAAGATTCATACATCACCCAGTGTCACTAGCAGCCATTTAGCTATCACTCCCTGCCTACAGTCAGATCTGTAGGGCTCCTCCAGAGCTTATGACTTGGTCCTGAACTTTCCTTTTTAACCTTGCTGATCACCTTGGAGAGGCTTTATGGCAGGACAAACATCAAACTACTTAGGCTTAGTTAGCATTTGATGTGTAGCTGCCTTATGGATTTCCACACTGGGTTGCTGCACCAAGCTAAACCTGCAGGATTATCTATTTGGTTGAATTTAATTTTACATGGGGCCATGCCACCACCCTCTGTATGGGAGGCAAAAGCTACATCGTTTACTAAACCTCAGGGTAAATTACAATTTGTTCAGTGGGAACCTGCCTTAAATAAGCAGACTTTTGACACTGGACTTAATGAATAGAAGTGAAAACAGACACATAACAACCTGTCTTCTTTGTTTGTACTCACTCATGAGTGATTTGTAAAATAAATAGAGGTTAAGCTGCAATCACCAGGCTAAGAACTATAGTCTTCCCTACATTTTAACCATGCTACATTTAAAATTGTTTTCTGTTTAGAACAATGAAAAAAAAAAACAGTTATGTACCTCTCAACCTCTTAGCTCTAGAAATCCAAGCAAAGCCTAATATAATGGGGACAGAAGCCCAAAAATAGGGACAGATTTAAAATATTCCTCTTATAAATTTAGAATGTTGCTACAATAGCAAGGTTTGTGTTAGCTTGCATTTTCTGAATCTCAAATGTATATCATTTAGTGAATTCAGTCTACAGTGATTTGTCAGAAAACCTTAAATCTTATGAGGAACAAACAAAAAATATGAGTCAAAAAATCTGGACAGTTGAGAGGTATGAGTTACAGTTACATCTTTGTAGGGTTACTTCTGTTGTAAAGTTTTTACTGGTCATATGAGCCATTACACCTGAAAGAGACCCTTTAGTATAAGTGTTTTCTATGTTATATAAACCTCGCTAGTCATTATAATGTCATCAACCTAAAATGAAGTAACCTACAAATCATTTTAAGGCATGTCATGCATACTTATAAATGTTGCAGACTGCAAGCAGTGAAACAGATATGAATGTTTTTTGTTATGGGCTAGAGGGCTCTGTGAGCATCACAGTAGTAACGTTATAAGGTCATGGGAGCACACAATGCAAGTTACAGTATTTATTAGTTAGTTTAAATCTGCTGAATCCTTTTATACCTGCATACATCCATTCCACTGCTTCCTACACCACTGGTTCAGGTTAGGGTCACTGAGGTACCAAGCTCTGCATGGATGACCGGACTTCCCTGGAGCTAACTGCTGTAATTATTTAGGTCACTCATTTTCATCTCTTAGCTTATATAAACTTAATCTTTATGTTTCGGGAGTTCAGATTGTCAAGCACTTAGTTCAGAGTTCCTCTGGTCCATGGTTTGATTCCTCCAGCCTCCATTTGCCTAATATGTGCCTCTTAGCATGCTACTTAATCTGTGGAGACATACGTGAATGGGCGTACCTTCGTTGAAGGTTGTGCGTCAGAGCTGGCAACTCGGCACGTAAAAATCTACTGCCAATCATTAGCGGACCGGAGTTCCGCTGTGGTGACCCCTAACCAGGAAAAGCCAAAAGACACAACAACAAGCATGCTACTTAATCAAACATGGACCCTGGACTGAGTCTGAAAAAGGTACGTGTTCTGCCATGGTTAACAAATTTAATACATTTTAACATTCCTCATGCCCTTTTTTGCTCACATCCCCTTCATTATTTCATGTTATTGCTTGTTTCTTCCCTTTCTCTTCTTCATCCTCGCTATACATATTAATCATACAATTCCTCCCTATTAATATTCTAAAACGTGCACACTGATTGGCCAGCCCAACCAGCATGCCCATTGTAAATCCCACAATATACCAACGGAAAAAGGTCCGGTCGTCCGGACTTTTTTCCGTTGGTATAAACTGCCTCAAAATCTTTTTTTTTTTACAATAAAAAAAAGAGAGAAAACGGAGCAGCGGAGACTTTCTTTTCTCTGTTGCTTCCATTTCCAAGCCTTGATGTACTGGGAATGCATGGGAACGCAAGTCCCATACGCATGCGCAGTACATCAAAATGCAGAATCAGTATACCACAACCGACGGAAGAACAGCAATCCGCCATTATACAAAGACATTATTTAAGAAAAGTAAGTATTTTTTTTCTTAAATAATGTCATTGTATAATAGCAATAACCGACTCTGTGGTTGTGGTATATTGAAGACGTACCCACGGTTGCCTTTGTTTAATCACTTGGGCTTTGCCGTCGTGATTAAACCACACCGTCTGTGAGTAAATCTTCAATATACCACACCACGTCATCAGTTATTGCTTAAATAATACTGAATCAAATTACTTAATCAAAGGAACTTTTTTATAAGTGTAAAGTATCACATTGTAACCATCCTTTCAGCTTCCTAGTTGTATGTGCTAGTAAGCTGTAGTGTGTTCTCCACATTTTCCTATTTGTTCCACATTTTGGGGATGAAAAGTTGAGAGTCATGCATTTCTGTACAAGTATTATCATGCATATAGTTACTGGTGCACATTTTTTAATTAACCAGGTAAACAGATTTAGCAGAAGCCTCTCCTTTCTGAAACACTAGCTGGTTAAAGGACATTCTCAGAGTTACACAGCAGGTAAACAAATTAGGAAAAGTACCTCCCTAACAATATAAAATCCTGGGTCTCTTCCTTCCTAAATGCAAATCCTAGCACTTCTGAGAGCATTCCATGTCAAGAAAGATACTGTAGCAGCCTCCTGCCATCATCTGCCCCTGCCAGAGCACCCCCTCCCACTACCTTCACACTTTTGTTACCTCCCTTTGTCTGTATGTTTGCACAAAATTCTCATACCACCATATATGGAATTCGTCCGTCACTACTTTCACATCTGCATACCACCCACTGCTGCTATGTTCATATCATATCCTAATGCCTTAGACCTTGTACATCCCCCAGAGCTCCTTATCCACACCCTCCACCACTGCCATCACATCTATATATTAATTACTGTCTCCATGTATGTACCACCCCCCAGGCCACTATCTGCACCCTCCACCACTGCCATCACATCTATGTATTCATTACTGTCTCCATGTATGTACCACCCCCCAGGCCTCTATCTGCACCCTCCACCACTGCCATCACATCTATATATTCATTACTGTCTCCATGTATGTACCACCCCCCAGGCCTCTATCTGCACCCTCCACCACTGCCATCACATCTATATATTCATTACTGTCTCCATGTATGTACAACCCCCCAGGCCTCTATCTGCACCCTACATCACTGCCATTACATATATATATTCATTACTGTCTCCATGTATGTACCACCCCCCAGGCCTCTATCTGCACCCTCCACCACTGCCATCACATCTATATATTCATTACTGTCTCCATGTATGTACCACCCCCCAGGCCTCTATCTGCACCCTCCATCACTGCCATCACATCTATGTATTCATTACTGTCTCCATGTATGTACCACCCCCCAGGCCTCTATCTGCACCCTCCATCACTGCCATCACATCTATGTATTCATTACTGTCTCCATGTATGTACCACCCCCCAGGCCTCTATCTGCACCCTCCACCACTGCCATCACATCTATATATTCATTACTGTCTCCATGTATGTACCACCCCCCAGGCCTCTATCTGCACCCTCCATCACTGCCATCACATCTATATATTCATTACTGTCTCCATGTATGTACCACCCCCCAGGCCTCTATCTGCACCCTCCATCACTGCCATCACATCTATGTATTCATTACTGTCTCCATGTATGTACCACCCCCAGGCCTCTATCTGCACCCTCCACCACTGCCATCACATCTATATATTCATTGCTGTCTCCATGTATGTACCACCCCCCCCAGGCCTCTATCTGCACCCTCCACCACTGCCATCACATCTATATAGTCAATACTGTCTCTATGTACGTACCACCCCCCAGGCCTCTATCTGCACCCTTCACCACTGCCATCACATCTATATATTCATTACTGTCTCCATGTATGTACCACCCCCCAAGCCTCTATCTGCACCCTTCACCACTGCCATCACATCTATATATTCATTACTGTCTCCATGTATGTACCACCCCCAGGCCTCTATCTGCACCCTTCACCACTGCCATCACATCTATATACTCATTACTGTCTCCATGTATGTACCACCCCCCAGGCCTCTATCTGCACCCTCCACCACTGCCATCACATCTATATATTCATTACTGTCTCCATGTATGTAACACCCCCTAGGCCTCTATCTGCACCCTCCACCACTGCCATCACATCTATATATTCATTACTGTCTCCATGTATGTACCGCCCCCCAGGCCTCTATCTGCACCCTCCATCACTGCCATCACATCTATATATTCATTACTGTCTCCATGTATGTACCACCCCCCAGGCCTCTATCTGCACCCTCCATCACTGCCATCACATCTATATATTCATTACTGTCTCCATGTATGTACCACCCCCCAGGCCTCTATCTGCACCTCCACCACTGACATCACATCTATATATTCATTACTGTCTCCATGTATGTACCACCCCCCAGGCCTCTATCTACACCCTCCACCACTGCCATCACATCTATATATTCATTACTGTCTCCATGTATGTACCACCCCCCAGGCCTCTATCTACACCCTCCACCACTGCCATCACATCTATATATTCATTACTGTCTCCATGTATGTACCACCCCCCAGGCCTCTATCTGCACCCTCCATCACTGCCATCACATCTATATATTCATTACTGTCTCCATGTATGTACCACCCCCCAGGCCTCTATCTGCACCCTCCACCACTGCCATCACATCTATATATTCATTACTGTCTCCATGTATGTACCACCCCCCAGGCCTCTATCTGCACCCTCCATCACTGCCATCACATCTATATATTCATTGCTGTCTCCATGTATGTACCACCCCCCAGGCCTCTATCTGCACCCTCCACCACTGCCATCACATCTATATATTCATTACTGTCTCCATGTATGTACCACCCCCCAGGCCTCTATCTGCACCCTCCACCACTGCCATCACATCTATGTATTCATTACTGTCTCCATGTATGTACCACCCCCCAGGCCTCTATCTGCACCCTCCATCACTGCCATCACATCTATGTATTCATTACTGTCTCCATGTATGTACCACCCCCCAGGCCTCTATCTGCACCCTCCACCACTGCCATCACATCTATATATTCATTACTGTCTCCATGTATGTACCACCCCCCAGGCCTCTATCTGCACCCTCCATCACTGCCATCACATCTATGTATTCATTACTGTCTCCATGTATGTACCACCCCCCAGGCCTCTATCTGCACCCTCCACCACTGCCATCACATCTATATATTCATTACTGTCTCCATGTATGTACCACCCCCAGGCCTCTATCTGCACCCTCCACCACTGCCATCACATCTATATATTCATTACTGTCTCCATGTATGTACCACCCCCCAGGCCTCTATCTGCACCCTCCATCACTGCCCTCATATCTATATGGATCTAGGACTCTCCATCGAACACGTTTCACTGAAACATAAATGGGCGAGCTTAAATTTGCAAATCTGCATTTTATCGAAAATGCACTTTCGCCAGAAGGTAGGTAAGCAAACAGTTGTTTACATGTAGGTTTAGTTGTACATCAACATGTGGTATAGATTGTACAACTAAACAAACTGTTGCTTAGATCGCGGTACAGTGGGGATAAGGGAATATTTCCTTTTTCCCACTGTAGTGCGATCTCAGAGTGAGAATATTAAAGTAGGGGGTGTGGGGGGCACAGCCCCCCAAATGGGGTGCAGGGGGCATGCCCCCCTGCATAAACGTGAGTAGTCTTTTATTTTTAATATTTTGTGTTGTCTTTTTTTTTGCGAAAGTGCATTTTCGATAAATGCACTTTTGCGAAAGTGTATTTGGTGATTTATGTTTCAGTGAAACGCCTGTTCGATGGAGAGTCCTAGATCCATCTATATAGTCATTACTGTCTCTATGTATGTGCTCATTCCCCACACCCCCATATCTGCACCCTCTCTCACTGACTTCATATTTATATAGTCATTACTATCTCCATGTATATTCCCATCCCCCCCAGGCCTATATCTGCACCTTCCATCACTGCTGTCATATCTATATATTCACTACCGTCTACATGTATGTACCCACCCCCCAGGCCTATATCTGCACCTTCGATCACTGCCCTCATATCTATATATTCATTACTGTCTCCATGTATGTACCCACACCCCAGGCATATATCTGCACCCTCCATTACTGCCCTCATATCTATATATTCATTACTATCTCCATGTATGTACCCATCTGCCCTAGCCTGTGTCTGCATCCTTCATCACTGCCTACACATCTGTGTATCCCTTGTGACCTTTGTATTTGTATCATCCCTCTCTGCTTTGATGGTCCATTTATTACCTACTGTTTTGAACCCCACTGTGCCTTCTTTGGCTACTATATTCCAGCAAATCCAACATCCTAACATCCTATCCTTGATTGCTGTTGTGCAGGTTTGTGTGCCCTCTGCTGTCTCCTCTGGCTGGCTGAACCAGCCTGCTATTGTGTTAAACTTGAGATTCTATGACCCTCCCCCCACAACATACCACTATGTGTACTTTCTGTTTACCCCACATCTTAATGGCATTTGTGATATAAAGTACTGTCCAGTAATTCTGTTAAATAATGAATAAAGAGGGATGCGCCAAACTTGATGTTGCTTAAATTCTTTGTGTGAAATATATTTTTTGTTAAGTTTGTAGGCCTAACTCTAATGATTTATTTAGTAGTAAGCCTTGTACACAGTGGCAGTTTGTGCCGAGAAGTAAAGCTATGCACTGTTAATGACTGGGTAGAGGGTTTGGTTACCTCACCCTCCTTTTGCTTACTGAGTGACCTTGACTAAGTCACTTAATCATAGGATCATAGGAGATTACTAGGCTACTGACACGGAGGTCATTTTAAGCCTGGCTGTTTCATCCCAATGTAATACCACAGAAATGCTAGTCAGTACTCAAGATTACATTTAGTGATGACTGTCCATGTCCAAGAGGCTTGTGGGCGCTATCCCCAGTAAGAATTTACAGTGCCCTATCCACTTTTTCATGTTCCTCTTGAACAGTGTCATAGAGGTGCTCTGCTTCACATGAACTGATAGCCTGTTCCAAAGATGCATCAGTTGCTGGGAGATAAATCTGTCCTTCTAGCATGTCCTATTTAAGTCTTGGGCCATATTTAAGCCCCTGGAATGGATAACCCATGTCCTGTTTGATTTACAGGTATGTAGCAAGTTCATTAGGTTTGGGTATTGGATTGCTCTGCAGATCAGGCGTAAGTCTCCCCTAAGAAGTCTATATGATACAGGGTATAGTGATAGGGACTTTAGTCAGTCTGTATAAGGCACATGCTAGAGCCCCTTGATATTTTTTGTTAGAAACCTCTGAGGTCTATCTAATTGCAGGTGCTTAATACAGTACATGCTGAATGGGGCGTTATACTCAATTATGGGCCAGATAAGTGCCAAGTGTAGGGGGTTATAACTTCTATTGCTGTTGAGGCACTGCCTTTACTAATCATATGTGCTATTTAGAAAGCTTTCCTTACTACAGTAGACACATGGTGGTTGAAGTTAAGGTCGCAGTCAACTTGTGATCCCAGGTCCCTTAACACTTCATGAGTACTTAGGGTATTGCTATTGATTTGACAGTGTGAAGGGACATTGTTTGTGCCGAAGGGAATTATGATACATTTCTTTGCATTTGGTTTGAGACAGTGACTAATACACCAGTCACTGGTCTGCGTGAGACCCTCCTGGAGTATAATGACATCATTTGGGGATTCAAGATTGCACCTAGTTTGCAGTCATATGCAAACTTGGTCAGCCACAACACCTTAGTTTTGACCTGAACTTCTGAGAAGTGTATACCAAACAGTAGGGCCCCAGCACTGACCCCTGTAGCACCCCACTGGTAACAGGTCTGCTGGTTGATGTGGAGTCACCCACTTTGATAGTGTGTGTCCTGTTTGTGATCCAGTTGGCAACACATCTTACAACGAAGGGGTTTACATTCAGTTTTCTAAGTTAATGTGTAACGTCTGAGTGTGCAATTGTGTTGAAAAGCTTTGCCAAGTTGAGGTATGCTGTGTGCACAGATTTGCCTTCATCAGTTCTTTTGGCCATGCTTTCAAAGAAATACACCAAATTTAACAGGCAGGATCTGGCGTTAATAAAGCCAAATTGGGTAGGATCCAGGGTTTGGTGGTCACCTATGTCTTTATTTATGAGGTCCATAATGATATGTTCCATGGCCTTACAGATGAGGCTGGTCAGGCTTATGGGTCTGTAATTCCCCGGGTCTGTTGCTAGGCACCACAGTGCTTTGGGCCAATAAGGAATTTAGTTAAAGCTGTTTAATGGTCTCCAGGACTGCACACCTAGATACTGCCTTTTAAGCATGTATAAGCTAACGTAGCACAGCATTCATTATTCTCAGTTTAATAACCATGTGGGTTATAATTTCAATTTACTCTCTGTGTATGTGTAATAATGGTAAGGCTATAATCATAAACTTACCCAAGCCCGGCTCACAGCACTTTAATATCCTTACTGATTCTGAGCAGGGTGTTGAAACTAATCAATTTACAAAATAATGGGTTCTGTATTAATTGTAAAAATGAAGATAGGCAAAGCAATGGGGACTGAAGGCACTTACCTCAGAATTCTGTAAGAAGTGAGTATTGAACTAGGCCACAAGTTTGACCACTCTTTTCAAACATGGTGGCAGTGGAAAGCTGAAGCAGAGCAGGTGTGATGCCCCATTACCAAAGATGGAGATGGAGCTATAATCAAGTGCAGGCCAGTTAGTGCTGCTACATCACTGCTTGGGAAACTGATGAATCCTTTATAAAGTGAAAGAGGTAGAATTACTGGTGTTGTAACGTAATGTTCCTGTCTTGAACATGTTCTCTTCTACATTTGTAAAAGTGACATTAAAGTGTTTAGCAGGACGAGGATGTCTTTTTGCAGGTATCACAAAGATAAGAGCAGTCCTAAAACCAAATGTGGCATCAGTGCGGTGAGAAGAGATGTGCAGGGGTAAATGTGGCATCAGTGTGGTGAGAAGAGATGTGCAGGGGTAAATGTGGCATCAGTGGGGTGAGAAGAGATGTGCAGGGGTAAATGTGGCATCAGTGTGGTGAGAAGAGATGTGCAGGGGTAAATGTGGCATCAGTGTGGTGAGAAGAGATGTGCAGGGGTAAATGTGGCATCAGTGGGGTGAGAAGAGATGTGCAGGGGTAAATGTGGCATCAGTGGGGTGAGAAGAGATGTGCAGGGGTAAATGTGGCATCAGTGTGGTGAGAAGAGATGTGCAGGGGTAAATGTGGCATCAGTGTGGTGAGAAGAGATGTGCAGGGGTAAATGTGGCATCAGTGGGGTGAGAAGAGATGTGCAGGGGTAAATGTGGCATCAGTGGGGTGAGAAGAGATGTGCAGGGGTAAATGAATTCACAAATGTGTGTCAGCTTAGTTTCAGCACAGAGACAATATAAGAGGGTGACAAAAAATTGAAGCAAGCTGCAAACATTGTGCATGAGCTAGTGATAACAGCTGTAAAGAATGGGGGGAGGGTTTTATAAATGTACATTATAATACCTAAATGTAAGTTGCCCTTGCAAAAAACAGTAGAGATGGTTCTTTACCTGCAACTGACTCCTTTGGGTCACATCGTCTGCCTATATGGGCATCTTTCAGAATCAACTGTTTGATTACAGATTGTGTTGTCATTGAATTTCAAGTTGGAAATTATATATAATGATAAAAAGATAGTTAAATGAAGAAGGAACAGACTGATGTATTGGAAAAGTGATATAACTATGGGCAAGACATGGAATAGAGAAGGGGACACATGTTAAGGAGACCTGATATGTTGAATTACAGGATCATAGACTGTAATTTAATGTATATTATTTTTAGTTTCCCACTATGCAACAAGATTACACACAACTAAATTTACTTACGCAAAGAAGCACCTAGATAATAAATACATGCACATACTATCCACATACATGCACATACTATCCACATACATGCACATACTATCCAAATACATGCACATACTATTCAAATACATGCACATTCGCACATGTTCACACATACATGAATATGCATTTCATACACACGTACATATCCACACACACAAATATACATTCACACATATGCATACATACACACATGTATACATATCTTACAACACACATACAGACACACACACACACACGCAGACATACATACAAACAAGGCACAAACACACATACATACATATGCTTATGCATATAGATACTCGCAATACCCATATACACAATTATTCATTCATGCAGATACACTCACTCTCTCTGTCTGACACGCACACGCACACACGCACACACGCACACACACATGCACTCACATGTGCACTTGCTTACAAATACACAGAGCTACTAAAGTCAATTGTTGCTGAATGAAAGCCAGGTAAGGAGATTAGAGAAATGCAACCTTTACTTATTTTAGCAACATCCAGAAGTGCCGTTTCAACAACTGAAGGAAAATCATAGGACTGGAATTTATACGGTTTGTCAAGTAATAATTTAAACATGAAATATTTTGCAAAATTTACCTCTGAAGTTTTGTGACTTTTCTTGTATTTGCTTTACACTGTATTATATATGCTGACTATATAACTGATATTTATACTTTACAAATGTGAGTAATGCAGTATAGTGGCCCAAGCGATGTATTCACAACAGAAATGAAACCAAAGGCAACAGATTTCAACTGGTACTGGGTAGAAAACACAATGATTCTTGCTTTCATGCACAAAAGCGTGCTGTGTTCGTTTCCCAGAGAGAATACTACTTTCATACTTTCATACATAGCTTTTCTTTTGCGACAGGGCTAGAGCCTTCCATTACCATGGGGGCACTATGCCATTGAATTGAACTAAATTAAACAAACAAGTCAGCAAATGGTGTAGGGAAGGGCAGATTTGCAGGTGCTGCTGTTTCAGCATGCAGACTGTTTAAACATAATTTTTTAAGGTTTTGGATTCATTGAAGCACACAGCTTGATGAGTTCAAATTTGACAGATTCACTGATTATCCATCATTATCACTATGTCATTTACTGTGTTACGTACAATACATTTTCATGTTCTGCTCTTACAGAAAACAATAGAGACACACACTGTCTTTGGTGTTTTTGTTTATAATTTAAATGCATGTATCTAATAGATGGTGACTATATCCTGCTATACATGTGGCACCAGAGGTCCACTCCAACTCAGATCTATATGATTGCATGTGTGTGTGTGCGTGTGTGTGTGCATATATATATATATATATATATATATATATATATATATATATATATATATATATATATATATACATATTAGTATCTGTATATACTTACATATATTTCATAAGCTGCCTGCACAATTATTTTAAATGAAGAAATGTGGCAGTCCTTGTTATGTAGTAGAAACAAAAATGGATTACCGCAGTCAAGGAAGGATTTACTCACAGACAAATGACAAGATGATAAAAGTCCAAAACTCATTTGGACTTGGATTTCATGGTCCTTGAAGACCAGGTAAGTGCTCAGAGCAGTTATATAGAGTGACAGGCTGTCATCAAGCCAGAGTGCAGTGAGTATGCCCCAAATTTCACATTTAATAAGAGGCCAGGGCTGATTGCATACGTCAAAGTCCGAAGAAATGTAAGAAATGCTAAGAAGGTTTCTACGATTCAAACTTAAAATCTCTGCCTACGTTATAAACTGTTTGCAGTCGACTGATAGCTGTCAACTGTTAGACGTCAGTAAAAAAACACATAAAGACACATTTCCAGTAATGATTTCAGACAAGACAACTTAGAAGAGCTCTGGACACAGGAAAGCAGCCAGAGTAAAAGAAAAAAACATAGCAGCACAAGTTACGAAGAGATGACTAAAACAGTGTTGTCATTAATTACATTTCCATGACTGCTAACAGATAAGACACACAAACATTCATCAAATCCAGGATAACAGAGAGGAAAGTGGCAAAAGTAAACTGTCATTTCACATCATCAGCCTCAGAAGAGGGATCGATCAGTTAACTACCAGAAATCCACTGGCTAGAAACCACAAAGTACAAAAAAATAAAGTCAAACAGGTAAAGGTGTTGTAAGCAAGCAATAATGCCCACCGGGGAGTGAGGCTGTGGCATCTGGCCTCTACACCCCTGGAAGGGCATTATTTACACAGTAACACACACCTTGGAGGGCAGTATTGTGCTTAGAGAATAGGCTGACAGTAAAATTTGTTGTTTTACTTGTTTATTTTTTTATTACTATATTATTATTATTTTATATTTTTGATGTAAAATAGTTCCTACACCTAATATTTTAAACTTGCTGTAGTATTTGTTAATGATGTTGGAGGAAGAATTTTACATCCAGAACATACGATTTTTGAAAAATATCCAGATATTTACCTCATTTTGTGGTCCCTTACTCATCAAATTTGTGGTTTATTGGCAATCACTGGGAATTGAATTCAATAAATAATGACATATGTTTGAGTTTCAGACAGTATTTCCTTCCGAAAATGCATGCTAAAGCAAATCCTTTTATTCTACCAACTTTCTAATATTATATTAGCAATGTTTAAAGTCTGTTCCTATTTTTTAGCTTTTCTTCCTCCCATACCTCTCAGCCTCTAAGCTCAGGAAATCTGGACATATTACAAAATGTTGGGGGGGGGGGGACAAAGGTCTAAAATTAAGGACAGATTTTAAATATTGCACTTATAAACATACAAAGTTGTTAGAATAATGACTTCAGTCCTGTACAATCTGCCAGAAAACCACAAACTGTATGAGTAACAATCCGATAAATAGTGGGGAAAAATCTGGACATTCTATAAAATCTGGACAGTTGAGAGTATGGTCCCCCCTTAATTTTAGGCATTATCCAGATTTCTTGAGCAAAGAGGTTGAGAGGTGCACATATCTCTTAACTGCTGCTACCACTGGTCGATCAGTCTCACACACACACACACACACACACACACACACACACACACACACACACACACACACACACACACACACACCTGCTTTCATGCATGCAGGCATGTATACACTCACATGTGCAGATAGAAACGGAAATATACACACACGTTCTTTCTTTTTTAAAATGTTTCTTTTAATGTTACCCTTGCAAAACAGCAAAAGCACTGCGTAGCGAGTGCAAAATAATGGCTCGATCAATCTCACTCTTACTTTTATACATACATACAGACATAAACACACTCCTCATATTTTTTAACATTATTTATTTTAATTTTACACTCACTAAACAGCAAAAGCACTGCTTAGCTAGCGTAAAATAATGGCAAATGTTAGCTTCCTTACCATCTGAGCTTCGCAGCACCTTCATATGCTGCCATGAAGTGATGGACTTGGTTTTCAGCAGGTATTACCTGTGCACTGACACCCTGCTGGGGAACATTTGTTCTCCAGTCAGGGTGCTGATGCACAGGTCACCCATTCTCTAAAGATGCTTAAATAGAGACAAACATGAGCTAAGCATCCAGTTACTGCAATCGTGTTTGTTGAACTGCCCATTTACATATAAACTAAAAAAAAAAAATACTCAGCATAATAATGTAGTAATATTGCTATAGTGGAAGTAGTTAATAAAGAAGATGGTAGATAAACCATAAACAATGTGCACTGATTAATGTCTACTTTGCCCAGTTTATGAGAAAACATCAATGTGTTTTTATGTTTACTGTTCGAGTAATGTAAAAGTAATTTTTTTATTCATTTGTCAACTCTGGAAGCCCACTATTAAAATTAATCATTTAAAAGTATCATGTATGCAACTTTTTCTTTATTTTGTTATATATTTTCTTCAGCATTTATTATTAATGCTGCTTTACTGATATAACAGTTCATGAATATTTTAGAATTGTTTTTAAATTGTGAAGACTATTTTATCAATACATATTTTACTGGCATCTGAAAAAAAAAACACCTCATAGTTTTAACTCCCAGTGCTATACTAAGGCGATGTGTAGAACACAATGTCTACAATTAATTATCAGAATCTACTTTTATGTTTTTACAACAACAATCTCTACTAATCTAAGCCAAGTTACCATTCAATTGCCTTATGTCCACGGACAACCACTTAATTCTCAAACAGACAAATACCTATACCTATGTGAGTACAGTTGTGCATTGACACTGGAGGCTGGTTTCTTACATACAGACACAAAAAGAAACAAACAGGTTGTTAGCATCTCACACACATCACTCACTGCACATGCAATGACCCCACACATAGAACCACATATGCAGAGGCGCTCACATGCAACTTACCCAAACCTCAAAGACCACGAGGACTCCTGTCTGATCTCGTCTGTCAACCTGTCCATCACCATTGCAAATAAGAAAGGTCTCAGAGCTGATCCTTGATGTAATCCCACCTCCACCTTAAATGCATCTGTCAGTCCCACCGCAGACCTCACTGCTGTCACACTACCCTCGTACATATCCTGTACCACTCTTACATACTTCTCTGCCACTCCCGACTTCCTCATACAATACCACAACTCCTCTCTGGGCACCCTGTCATATGCTTTATGAACTGTAAACATATAAAAAAATGAAAGTATAAAAACATATAAATAATGTACAATATTAAAATTATTTTGATCTTAATCCACCATTGACTTATTTTTTTAATACTCAAGTCAAAGAAGAAACTCAAATAAACTGAGAGAGAATCAAGATTAATTAGTTGCCAAGACATTTCTCTGATTTCTAACTACTCACTCTATGCTCCTCCTTTGGGATTTAAGTTTACTTTTTCCAAGATCTGCCACAAAAAGCTGTGATCAGAATATTGGTAAATATGTTTAAATAATGTATTATTTAGATTTTGCCTTTTAATAGCATAGCTACATTCTTGCAGTCTTTCTTTAAAAGTTCTTTCAGTTTTATCAGTATAAAACGTGTGGCAGTCCAGGCATGTAGCAAGATAAACTACCCCTTTGGTCTCACAATTAAAGTAGCCAGTTGTATTAAAATGGACCGTTCCATAAAGGACCATCTCACAGCCTTCTTTCATAGAGGGGCTCTGATTACATCTACCACTCTTGTAGGTCCCTTTTATTGCCCTTGTGGAACTTGAATCAACCTTCCATCTTTCTGTTAGGTCTGTGAAATGTCTTCCTTTTGTAAACACAAATCTACATTTTTCACTTACTTTTGGGGTAAGGTTACTAAATTACAAATGTTCCAGTGTCTCCTGATTACTCCTTAATGGAATAACTGTCCACTGAGTAAGTAATGCTCATCACCTTTCCATACCGTCATTGCCTACCAAATTCCTGGTTGAAACATTTTCACAAAAGTTATTGCCTGCCCTACCCACCTAAGGATATATATATATATATATATATATATATATATATATATATATATATATATATATATATATATGTACCCTCCTTCCTTTTGTGAATCACCTTGTTCTGAGTGTTAATCAGAATTATGTTTTTCAGTGTTTCAATTTCTTTAGAGAATAAATTGTCCTCTAAGACCATCCTTGCAAAGCATACCAGCTGTCCTTTAACTAGGGCTTTTTTTCTGAAAGAGGGGATGACAACTACTATAGTGTAGGAGGGAATTAAAGCAATTGGGCTTTCAGAAAATGTTAGAAACAAACTCATTTTTCAATAGGTCCTTAGTTACCTGCACATCCACGTAAGACAGTTTTGTATTCTGCATCACATGACTAAAAGTAAAGACTTATTGGAAACACTCCCCATCCAGCCCAATACCATATTCATGGGGGACTTTAATTACTGCACTATTAATTGGGAATCATATACGACACCAAATGTACCAGCACAGAGATTCCTGGACTTTGTAAACAGAAACTCCCTGGACCAGATTGTCAACACACTAACCAGGGGTCCAAACATACTGGATATGGTCCTCATTAATATGGGAAAGTGCTGCATACCCCCTAGTGTAATGTCTTCCCTGATAAGATCAGACCCCAGAAATAGTTTCTTTTCAAGTAAAAATAAAATCTGGAACCCTAGCTAACAATGGAGTGTTCAATAACTACTTTAAGGTGAACATCCTACAATTAAGTGATAACCTGGCAAAATTTCAAGCCCCCATAAACCCCTAAAACACTGCTGCTTATGTGGAACTGTTCATAGAAACTCTACACATGCACGTTAATAGCTGCATAGAGGTAGCTATACCCACCAGGAAGAAGAACAGAATTAATTCAAAAAACAAGCCACCTTGGTGTAATCACAGCACCAATAGGCTTTATAACAGAAGGAAGGAACTTATGTAAAAAATTAGGAAGTACAGTACCTGGCAGGATAAAAGCACTCTCGTGAAACCAAACAAACAACTCAAAGGACAAATAAACTGTACCAAAGCCATATTGGAGGTAAATTTGGACTCCCAGGCCAAGCACAATGACAAGGCATTCTTTAGCTATGTCTGCAACCTCCAAGGCAATACACAATTGTGTGCAGAGCTCATTGTTAATGGTGCCACCAATATGTTGCACATCTCATGAGTAAGGGCATCGCATCCAGGTCTAAGGATGTTATAACTCCACTGTACTCAACCCTTATCAGACTTTTAATAGAGTACAATGCTTCCTTTTGTATGTACCTCACCAAACACCTGCAACAGTTGAATAGACCAGAGAGGTTTCTCACCAAGAAAATTACAGGGCCTCCCAAAACATGAGCTATGTGGATAGGCGGAAAGTCCAGTTCTGAGTGTTCGGGATTGTAAGCTTTCACTAACACAGGGTCGATGAATCAGCGTTCGCTTTTGTAAGCATTTGCTGATTCAATATAGACCCTGGGAGAGACATTATGTATCCCAGAGACTACCCCTTCTCTGGAAAAAAGCTCCCCATCCATGTGAAGCAGAGATCCTCCTTAACCCAATTCAAGTGTAACTTGTTAATTGGATGGGGAACAGAAAATTCATCCTTGGTTTGGCACCTATGCCTCTAATGGACACATACAGCCTGTAAATGGTTCATCTCTTAGGTCCCTGCTTGGTTTGGCACCTATGCCTCTAATGGACACATACAGCCTGTAAATGGTTCATCTCTTAGGTCCCTGCTTGGTTTGGCACCTATGTCTCTAATGGACACATACAGCCTGTAAATGGTTCATCTCTCAGGTCCCTGCTTGTAAATGTTTTATTTCCCAAGCCCCTGCTTACTCTTATCAAGGGTACCAGAACTTATCAGAGATTTGGGTTGCATAGCTAGGTAAATACTGAAGGGGCTCATTAATTGGGTTATGAATATAGAGCACAGAGAAACTATTATGAGAAGTGGTCTGCATTGAACCTTGGGGTACACCACTAGTGACAGGGCTTTTGAAAGTCATACAACTTCCCACTCTTACTTCCTGTGATTTATTTGTGACTCAGTTTGCTACCAGCAAGTTACATAGGGGGTTAGAATTTAAATGGGAGTGTTTATCTATGATGCCTGAGTGTGGGACCTTGTTGAACACCTTCGCAAGGTCCAGATAGGCAACTTGCACTAATTTGGCCTAATCCATTGCCTCAGTGACATTTTTGAAAATGTCATCCAGGAAAAAACAGAATCCAGCAGTCAGTTCCAAACAAGGGCTCCTAAATTCCATGTTTATTTCAAAAAATGACTGAAATAACATTGTAAACTTAACATAAAACAAACTATTCAACATTTCACTGAATGGTTGAGCACTTTAGTCTTAACGAATTGACATAATCAGAACCATCAGTCAAAGTTATATGGACTTGTAAATAACATTTTACATGCACACACCCTTTAAAACAACCAATGGTAGCTCCTAAAATGGGAGTTGGGTATGTTTTTTAAAATGTCCTCCTTTGAAAAATGTGTTGGGTACTTACCTGGATGATTTGCTTATTATTTGGAAGGGCAATGATGATCAGTTTGCTGATTTTTTGAGAGAGGTGGACGGGCTTCAGACTTTTTGCAGTTCACTTATATGGTGAACAAGGACAAGGTGAATTACCTAGACAGTGAGATTTCACAGTCTTCAGTAGGTGGAATTGACACTCGAATTTACAGAAAACCTACATCCTGTAATTCTTTCTTAGTTTTTACAAGTTGTCATCCATTCCACCAAAAGAAAGGGATCGTGATTGGTCAATTTATTAGAATTTCTAGACTGACGTCTGATGAAAACGAATGTCTAAGAGAGTACGATTTTCTTAAGAACATGTTTCAAGAACGTGGATATCCTATCGATTTGTTGAACAAGCTTCTTCATGAGGTATGGGAAAAGAAGAAAGACATCTATGCCCCATTATTAAATATGGACTTTGTGGTAGCCAGGAACTTGACAGTGGCTACACTGTGTCTCATGACACTAGTCACAATATGGTGTCACATTACACTGTTGATGTCAAAAATATAGAAGGCATTATTCAGAAGAACTGGGACCTTTTTCAGTGCCATGACGACACCTGAAAATTGAGCAATATACTACCTTTGTTTACATATAGAAACAAATTTAATATAAAGAATTTACTGCAGAAGTGTCTCATTACCACTGTAGATGTATTTACAAATATCACCAGGAAATGTTGCAGATGTAAACAATGGCAGTTCATCGAGACTAATTACAATGATCTGATTTTTCAGATAATCAATAAGGAGGGTAAAGGTGGTAGACTCAATTGTTTATCTGAGAGAGTAGTTTATTTTGCACACTCTGTCTGATGCTCCATGTTTTACAGAGGCAAAATGGACAATGCTTTGAATAAAAGAATCTACCAACATGTATGTAGTATTCAACATGCCGATAGTAAGAGTGCTTGTGCCAAACATTCTGAGACGTGTGTTGATTTTACTGGTTTTGCCTTTTCAGTTATCGAAGAGGTGGATGCTTCCTCCTATGTGGGCGATTGGTGTAATAAACTGCTGAACAGGGAACTGCACTGGCAGCTCACGCTGGATGGTACACATCTATCTACCAGGCTTGAATGAAAATGTTTCATTGCATAGTGAACTTAAGAAATGAGCAAGCAAATTGTAAATTCAATTATAACTTGCTATACCTGTATATTTTATCACTTCACTATTTTAAGAGTTTGTAGTGTGTTTCAACATTAGTACAATTGTGAATATCCCCACTTGACACTTAAACTGTGGTTTGATTCTCCAATGGTGGGTAAAGTATTTTTATGAGTTTTAAGCTCAGTTTTTTTACAACTCTATATTTACAATTAATAAAATAGTATTTGTAGGCATTTTTTTTTTACATATAACAGCTACTATTGGTTGTTTTTAAAGAGTGTGTGAATGTAAAATGTTATTTATAGGTCTGTATGACTTTGACTGCCGGTTCTGATGATGTCAATTCATTAAGACGAAAGTGCTCAACTGTTCAGTGATATGTTAAATAGTTTGTTTTTGTTAAGGTTACAATGTTATTTCATTGAATTTTCAAAATAAACATGGAATTTTGGAGCCTTTGTGTTGGAACTGACTGCTGGATTCTGTTTTTTCTTGGATTTATTGTGTATTCAGTGCTCAAGTTTTTTTTTGGGAAAAGTCATCCAGGTTATGTAGGCAGGACCTATTCTTGACAAATCTAAACTGGGTTGAGTCAAGAGTCTGTACACCCATGTTCCTATTTATTAGCTCCACAATGATCCTTTCCATAGCCTTACAGATGGAGTTGGTCAGACATTTGAGACTGTAACTACCCAGGTCCATTGTAGCTTCACCTTTGTGCAGGGAAATGACCGTCGCTGTCCTTCATTTATGTGGTGTAATGCCTGTTGTGAGGCTAATGGTAAATAGCCTCTGTCGGGGGGGGAGGGGTCACACAATTCATGTTTCAGGCAAGCCAGTAGGCAGCCGGGTAGGTTATCTGGCCACATAGATGTATGAAGAGGGGATGGTAGATGTGGGTATTTGATCTGAGAACACTGAAGGGAAAGGGAGGTGAAGTTGTAGCTGAATTTATCTGCTAGTGGATTGGCTATGCCCCCTGCATCTGAGTAAGTGACGTTATTTAGTATTAGGTCCGTTTAGTGCTAGGCATTTCTTCCTGGATTTCTGACATAACTGAAGAAAGCTTTGTGGTTATTTTTCACTTGGGTGATTATTTTACCTCATATCTGGGTTAGGTTGGTTTGGTCAGGATTCAGACTTCTTTGTTTAGTTCAGCCACAGTGTTTTTGGCTTCTTGAGAGGTGGATTTATTTTTACATGTAATGACTCTTTTCTTTGGTTATAGAACCTGTTTATATTACTCTTCCACCATAGTTCTTTTTGAATTTGCTATTGTATTTTTTTCTTAGTGGGACAGATGCATCTATGCAGCTATTTATATGTGCATAGAACTTGGCAGTAAACTATACCACATAAGCAGTGGGATCATTGACATGGAAGGAGCTTTTGAATTTAGTCATGTCAAATCCAGTTTCTGTAGGTTAACCTTTGCATACCTCTGAATTCTGAGGAACTGGAGGAAGCTTCTGGCTTCAGTCTGAAGGTGAATGTTACTGAGGTGTGGCCTGTTTTGACCAGGGGGAGGTTACAATAGGCACAAGGGAGAGCTGTCCCATGTTGGTGAGGACCAAGTCCAGGATTTTATCTGCCCTTTTTTGGGGTTTGGGCTAACTGATGCATGGAGTTTGTATTTATGAAGTCCAGAAATCTCTGGGCTTTCATGTTTGAGGATGTATATGTCTCCCAGTTGATGGTGGGATAACTGAAGCCTCCTCGGAGAATGGTGTTTGGCTAATACATAGGTAATCCATACTGGTTAGGTGGTTAAGTAAGAAGTATGAGTTAACTATGTTGTAATGAGGGGTTTTCTTTATAGTAAGTTGAACGTGGAGAAGTTCCAAGTCACCATCTTGTCTCATGAGTCTAAAGGTGAGAATTTTTTTAAGAGTATAACCTGTGCTATGAGTGCCCTTGCCTAGTGTGGTGGGCCTGTACGAGTGATAGGCATTGAAGCCCACTGCTGATCTAGTGCATTCACTGGTGTTGAACCAGGTCTCTGCAGTGATGCATAAATCTTTTTTTTTCACTCTTTAAAGCAGTTTACATATCTAAACAATCATAATAAAACATATTATGAAATACTTCAGTGTTTGTATAACAGTAATTTTAACATAGTTGTTTATGGACAGTGCTGTCGGGATCACAGTATTTTAGCGATTCTCTAATGGTAACTTAACAAAATCCCAAACTGAGCACTAACTTACATCCTTTGAAAAGCACTTTACATGTAATTGATTTTGTTCATAACACTGAACATAAATATAACATGTTCATCTTTAAACATTTAAATGTAATCATATCCAAGTCAAATGCTTAAATGGGTTAGTAATAATAACAAAGTTGTCCAATATGAAAATATAACATATCATAATACAAATGACATGGCCACTCTGAACCTTTGCTCCTTATTAAACCTGTTAAAGCATTTACGTCCACAAAACTCCTGTTTCTTCCTGGCCAAAATAACACTGTAAGAAGTTCAAACAGACTGATCAGTCTCTGGCATATTTACTTCCTTTCTATCGTCACACATTTTCACAAAGTAATAGACGTGCATATTGCACTCAAAGTGCTTTATATGCAAAACCAACTAGAACAGAAACCCTAGGAAAGTGGGATTTATCTCCATAATAAAATATTGAAACATAAAAATATAAATTTGGAACGAATCAAAAGCATCAATAGCATGCCTGTCATGAGCAGCATCCCTATACAGACCTTATAGACATGTGCACTGAAAAGGCATGTCTAGAAGGTCTCGATTTGGAATATATCAAGTTACCATTTTGAGAATGCTTAAAATGCTATGCTAAAGGCTTAATTGTAATGCTGTTACGTAGGTGAAAGTCAGTTCTCAGGTGGAGGTACAAAGATAGCACAGTTTCAATACACCTTTCAGGTGCCACTTGTCCTTTGTGAATGTTTTTTATTTCAATAGCCAGCTGTTTAGTTTTAAAAACATTGATTAAATCAAAAGCCAGTTTAACACTAAGTTTTTGTTCATAACAGTAGATTTGGCCACCTGCACCATTATTCCTCAAAAGTTCACTGTCCACTCAAGTGTACCCATTTCTTATTTACCAAAATACATGTAACAACTGCCTCACCCCACCCCCGGTCAGACTCTTGTTCCATGTCTTCATCCAGTTCAGCAATGCTCAAATATTCATACCTTTTATCTTGATCACTATCAGAGGTTCCTTGTTTATATAATCCAGTGGGTAACAATGTTTGTTGCACATCCAGTACCAACTGAGCCAGTGTGAACAATTAAATCTCTGTTGGAAAGGGCACTTATAAGTTACGTGGAAATGATGGCGTGTAATTTTTTTATGTATATGTTAACCAGGTCAGCCCACTGGACCCATGTTCCTTTTCAGGGCAACCTGGGAGCTCAGAGTCACACAATAGGTAAATGGAAGTGGAGTGAATCAAACTCTGGTACCAGTGAATGCAGGAAGCATCTCATTAATAGCTAAGAGTCCATTTGGTTACCATTTAATTGGATGAGGCATGTTTTTTTTCAAGTGCAGATTTTGTTGCACAAATTGTCAGTGGTAAAATTCTTCATTTTATGTAATTGTTGACTTACAGATTATTGACCGTTGCATAAGCGGCGATGACATCACTTTTGTCATGGTCGTGTGACTATGGAGTTACCATATATGTGTGGGTATGGGAGCAGAGCCCCCACATTAGCAGGGGATAAAGCCCCCCTATTTAAAAACACAGTGTTTGCGACATATGTCTGAAGAATACCTCTCAACTTTTTCCTCCTGAGTCACAGACAAAGCAAAAAATAATTATGAAAAATACCTTGTATTAGAGATACCTTTTAAATGCTTGTACTATTAACTTAGAACTTTTCAAAATAATGTTCAATTTTGGGAAGGCTGGAGGAACTCAAATGAAAAACAATTAGTTAATATTTGCGATCATTTTAGTCTGATAACGTGTTGTGATTAAATGCTGTCATCGATGAATCTGATTGCGGTAGTGACTGTCAACCAATAGCAACATATTCATTCAATTTTTGTTGTTAACAGTCTTTTAGGCCTATCCAAAACTGACCACACTGCTGCATGGCAATCTCTGAGAAATTATGAGCCATAAGCACAGGCTTTCTGTTGGCCATTATCCTCTTTCAGGTCAGTAAGTCTGTCACAAGGCCTGCTCCTTATCGTACCAAGTCACAAATCAAACCAAAATCACTCTCAATCAACCATATGTTATGTCAGCCATGGAAGATGACTGTCTGCAAGCCTTTTTATTACCCAGTACTCTTTTAAAAATCCCATCCATTACACTATCAGAGATTTCATAAATACCATGCATAATCCACCTCAAGTGCAATTTTTTTCACTTTGCCATATATTTCAGTATAACCAACTTCGGTTAAATGTAAACTGTTGGAATACTTAACTTATTTTGTAGGTCCACCACTCTTTGCTGGAAGGACATCATGATACTGCATTGTTCCTTCAGAAACTCACTGGCTAAAGGACAGAACCCATAAAGTTAAAATCGCTGGAGCAATGTCAGACTCAAAGCCAGTCACAAGTGATATCCCGCAGGGATCTGTCCTGGGACCCCTCTTGTTCGGCATTTACTTCTCAGATGTTAAAGCAAACATGGGAGGGCTGTGGCTGACAAAGTTCACAGATGACTGCAAACTAGGCACCATAGTCGATACACCAGCAGACACACACATCCTACAAAAAGGCCTCACAGAAACGGACAACTGGTGCCGGAGTCACGGCCTTAAACTACATGCCAAAAAATGTATAGTCATCCCCTTTGGAAAAAACAAAGTACCCACAAATTATCACATAGACAGCAACCCACTGAGTATGGAAAAAGTAATCAGAGACCTAGGGACCCAAGTCGACAGCGACCTCTCATTTGACACCCACGTTGCCAAAGTGGTTAGAAAAACATTCTACCTTGCACACCTCATCATGAAGGGATTCACATCCAGATCCAAGGATGTCATTGTACCCCTATATTCCTCCCTCATCAGACCCATGATTGAGTATAATGCCCCATTTGGTATGTACCTCACCCAGCATTTGCAACAGCTGGAGAGACCACAAAAGTACCTCACCAAGAGGATCAAGGGTCTCCAACATATGTCTTATTCTGCCAGACTAAAGAAACTTCAGCTCTATTCAGTAGCATACCGCCTGCTCAGAGGTGATCTCTGCCTGATGTACAAGGCCATGTCAAATCAGGATCTGATGGACATGCTCTACCTCAAAAAATCCAAATCCATCAGGACCACGAGAGCTAAAGACTTAAACCTCGGCACAAGTATGAATAGGACATGCTGGAGGGATAGATTCATAACCCAGAGGCTTCCCATACTTTGGAACAAGATCCCAGTTCGTATTAGGCAGAGCCCCTCACTGACTTTCTTCAAGAGAAATCTTGATGAGTGGATGGGAGATCGTAAGTTTACCCCAGGGGTCACATCTGTGTCACTTCTAGACAGGGGCACAGTAAACTAATTCTATTATATAAGGGGACCTTCATTGTGTCACTACTAGACAGAGGCACAGTATTCTAAATTTATTCTGTACATTTTTTGTACCATTTCTTGGGGTGGCAAAAGCCACATCACTATGGCTAGGCTTACAAATGCCCCAGGGCAGATAGCCTAGTACTAGACTATGAAACTATGAAACTATGGATTCATTTTTTGGGAACCTGAAATGGTTAGCATAATGGTTCAGAAGTCCTACAAGTATCTTTCATCTGCTGCCTGAGTGCTCTTGGGGTAACTTCTACATCGAGACATCGAGTGCTGTTGGGGAAGCTTCTACATCCGCAATGATAGCCTCATTATCATTGACTGATTACTCTCTTCAGATTCTGGTGTCACAACATTGATGTGGTGCTTTTCACAGTCTTCTGAAGTCAGTCTTTTTGAGCCATAAGTCATTCTACAGGTCAATCTATTTACGTAACATGTATTATCTCAGGATACCCCTAATTGCCACCCATATTATATCACACTGCAGCCCTAGGTTGATAGAGAGGCTGAATTATATCTGCAAGGCTGTTTATATAGTCATAATACTTTTAGTCTGTAAAATAGCATGGGGTCAATAACCACTCCCTTGGTAGAGAAAGATCTGGGCACTTGGATGATCAATACTAAAGACAGTGTGATTCATTATGGACACTTGGAGGGTCTCGAGTATTTGGGCTAGGTATCTGTTTTACAGGGTTATTGTATCCCTGTGGGTGTAGACTGAGTATGGAGACGAACAATGGGTATATTGTGTTGGTTCTCCCCTTACTATTCTGCCATTATCTATCCAACCTATCTGATTATAAAAGGTGTCGAAAAACGGTTTGTTGGAAAGAGAATAAGTGGTCTCTGCTCAAAATGTCTGCCTCTGTCCTCGCGCTATGAGATAATCTTCTAGTGTCTCATTGTTATTACTATTTCACAGGTACACCACAATCAAAGGCTTGTACTGAACGATTAACTGAAGTTGAAGTTGTAGATCTTGCGAAGGGTGAGAAGGATACTTAACCTTAATTACGGCCAGCTGCCCTTATGTTATTGCAGTTGTATATGACAAGCCTCTAAAACTACGCTACGCCAACGTTTGTTTTCCCCTCATTATCGCAGAAGAAGAGACATTTGTCACCTGATGGTGATTTCAGCCCTTATCACAGACCACCTCACTTTGACTAAGGGCAGACACAGATATCTAGTCCAAATACTCCAGACCCTCCAAGCTGCCATGGGGTGTAAAAACACTGTAGAACAGGTGTCCATTCACAGCCAAAAGTAATGGGGGCTTAAATGTCCAAAAATAGGGAGATATTATAAATATTGATTAGATAAACTTAGAAACTCACTAGAATAAAAGGTTTTGTGCTGTCATGAATTTTATGAAATATATGAAGATATGAAGAGTGAAACTTAAATATCTGTCGTTATTTAGTGAATTCAGTCCTCACTGATTTGCCAGAAAGCCACAGGTTTTATGAGGAGCAGACCAAAATATGAGGCAAAAATCTGGACATTCTGTGAAAATCTGGACAGTTGAAACTGTGGAGGGTTTACCAGTTTGGAACATTGCTCAGGGCACTAAAGGACATAGCTTGAGTACTGCTCTTCCGGCCATGTGCCAGGGGTTGTCTAACCTTGCTGTGCTGTATTCCTGGAATACTTTAAGCATACTTTTGCACATGTGTACACACATCTGATAGAGACACACCTTTCACAGTCCATGTAATAACAAGGAAGCATGGAACCTCATCCTGGTGTGGTCTGTGTATTGTATAATAGCATGCCTGCCTGATATCTAGTTGGTTACTGATGCCTGTTTCAGATTGATGTGCTATGATGTTGATTAATAATGCCTTGCACTTTCCTCTCTGTGAGAAGGGAACTGAGTCTGCATGAGCAAACAGCACCAGGAAGCAGCACTTCTTGCTTGTTTCTTTGTATGCTTGTTCTATTTCATAGGTAAGTACTAGGCTAGCTGCCCTTGCAGGCCATTTTAAGCCTCGCCAATCCCCCTTCAAAGGTAAGAATCAAGCTCTGTACTTTTTGTCTGTGATATAAACATTTAACTATACGTACCTCTCAACTGTACAGATTTTTGCCTCATATTTTTGGCCTGCTCCTCATAAAAATTGTGTTTTTTGACATATCTCTGGGATAATTAAAGTCACTAAATAATGACATGCATTTCAGTTTCAGACTTCATATCCTTCAGAAAATGCATTCTAACACAAATCCTGTTACTCTAACAATTTTCTAAGTTTATAAGAGCAATATTTAAAATGTGTCCTTATTTTTGGGCTTTTGTCTCCCCATTATGTCAGGCATTGTTCATATTTCTTGTGCTAACAGCTTGTGAGGTATGCCGTTATGCCATCTCCAGACCTCTAAATATTTTTAAAAGCTGTCAGTCTGCAGAGTACCACAAGCCTATCTAATAACTAGATCTCAGAATCAAACCCTGTACTTTGCATCTGTGAAGTAAATATCTTAACCACTATGCATATCCATCCCCTTTTGCCCCACGGACTCTAAAGCATATGAACATTTATCATTGATTTGTTTGATAGTTCTATGTATGTATATTGAGAGACTGTAGAAGTTCTTTGCTGTAAATAACACACCCAATGATACTCATGCGCTGTAGAGTGCATTGAGGTTGAAAACATATCGTGTCAACAGACTTGCTGACAAAAGGTTTGATGAATTAATGCAAATGTTGTAGTAAGCTCACTTGTCACCAAAGTTAATCAGTCATGGAACATTTTAGTCACTTACGTGGTAGGATTGAAAAGGTTATCAGAACATTGTCAGTTTGGGAGTCTTTCAAATGATGCTGTATATGATTGTTTAATGTGTGGAATTCTACAGAAAATAATTTAAAAGGTACTGTTAATTGAGACAGATCTAACATTTAAACGAGGGCTGGGAATTGCAATCTCAGTGCTGACTGCTGGTTGAGAAGCAGTAGGTTTGAAAGGTGGAGTTAAAGCTTGTAATGTAAAAAGCATGGTTGAAGTAAAAGGTACAAATAGGAAGTAGTTCTGTTATTATGGGCACAGGTCCATCTTCCTTCTCTGTAAATTAAAAAGTGAGGAGTGCAAAAAAGGGACGTAAGACAGGCCATATGCAGAGAGCCTGTTGTAATGTAAGGTAAAAGAGTGCGTCACAATTGTACATAATGTTACAGATGTTTCTGAATATGATACTGAAGATTTTTAGCATAAATAAGACAGACAAGCAGGCAACAATAAATGTTCAATTTGTGAAAATGGACTTGGGCACATAGATATTTTAGTAAAGTCTCAGACTGACTATAAAGACTATCAGTGTAGAAAAGCTGAACTCTTCTATCATTTTCAGAAGATGCTCTGGTAAAAGAGGTACTGCCTATGACAGTATGGTATAACAGTCAAACGGAAGTGATAGATTTGTACATTATTCAAAACTGCAGCCCACCATTATGGGATTGAGAGTGGTTAAGGAAGCTGAGACTTGAATGGAAAGTAAAAAATAGTTTTTGGGTGTGGCTTGCTGTACTGCAAACTCCTGAGGAAACAGTGACACTGAAAGATCTCTCCACAGCAACACAAAGCAAAAACAATCCAAAAGCAAAAGTCAGTATGCAGTATCTGCAGGAAAAAACAACACTTTATTCCAGAGTAACACAAATAAACCTCCAGTTAGCGCTTTCGTTTCATTTAAAAGAAACTTAAGAGACTTCTTCAGACTGAAGTTAACTAAGCAATTCACCTTTTTAAATACAACAAATCATTCACAGACATTCAAAAGTGACATCCACATGTTTTATTCCTTAAACAGCTTACTTACTAAAATTTATAATTATAACAATTAAAAATTATACTAGAAGCATGTGGTGGATGATGTCACTTTTGAATAAGTCTGTGAATGATTTGGTGTATTTAAAAAGGTGAATTGCTTAGTTATCCTCAGTCTGAAGAAGTCTCTAAGTTTCTTTTAAATGAAACGAAAGCGCTAACTGGTGGTTTATTTGTGTTCCTGTGGAATAAAGTGTTGTTTTTTCCAGCATATACTGCATACTGACTTTTGATACCGAAAGATGCTGCTCATGTATTTAAAAGTGACGTTGTTACTTTGCAGTATAATAAGAGTAAAATTGTGCTTAAAGAGAATGGGTCTGCAAGACATGAACTATACCTTAAAGCAGAGCTGGATCAAGGCAAAATGGGGTCCTAGGCAGGGTAATGGATTGCCCCCCCCCCAGCTGTACCAATATCCCATTACTTGACTCTCTCCTCAATCACCATAAATCCCTGTTGAGTTACCATAAAACATGATTGAAACATCAATAAAACATGATTGAAACATATCAATGTGCATAATATTGTCTTCTTTACCTTTACACTGATCACAGAAATTTAGATTTAATTTAAAAGTTTTGTTTCAAATTTTACAGGCAAAACATTTACAGCCATTTGCTAAACAAAACAAAACAACAACAACAACAAAAAGAAAAAGAAAAACAATTCTCACACTGAAGCCCGACTTAGTATGGACAACACTACAGGTCTCTTCCCTTTGATACTCAGATGTGTTGAAAATTCATCTCACAACCCAATAAACTGCAAAAGGCATGCCTGGATTCATAGTCAAATACAACATAGTAAAGTACTAATTAGTTAGCTTTATGAAAAGTACAAGAATTCAAAAGGCAAATGTGTAATACATCCCCTAATAGCCTAGAACAGTGCACTGGAAGCAAGTGTCCCTTTTCAGGAACAGTCCAGAAGCACAGTCTAGTGAAAAAAAACGAGTTACACAGAAGACAAGTGAAGGCTGTTGGAATCAAACCCTGCACTATAGGAAGCATCTGATAAACAGCTTATAGCCTTGCTCATCTGCAGTAAGTGGCAGACAAACTGCTATAGCCCAAACGCAGTGCATTTCACACCCATGTGCCCATAAAAATAAAGCTAAATTAAATTCACAGTTAGACTTCATGTCCCGTTTATGCACAACAAATACTGTCAACTATCAACAAAACAAGGAAATCAAAAGTCATACTCTAAGGGCATGTTTCTTATAGCAATTCTGTTTACTATGATCATTTCCTTCCTTCCACCTTGACTACTGTGGGATGCAAGAACCAAATATTCGTATACACACACAGATGTGTTAACCAATTATAGACCCTTGTCTGACTAGATGTTTGTTTGTGATCAAATGAATGAGCAAATACATAAAGTAATGGCCTAGAAAAGTATTCCAGCATTAAAGCCCATACTCTCCCATCCTCTTACCGCAAGAATCTGAGACAAATACCCAAATCAGGAACAGACTTTAAATACTCATCTCTACTTTTGCGCTAGTATGTATTTTCTGAAACTTCTGAGAAATCATGTTTGTCATTTACTGACCGTAGTCCACAACACTTTGCTAGAAAGCCACAGATTTTATGATGAACATTTCACTAACATGAGAACAAAATAGGGATATTTGAGAAGTATACCCTCTGCATAATTCATTCAAAAAGTTAATAAAGCAAGAAGTTTTCCCTCAACATGTATTTTCTGAACAATAAAAAGTATAAAATGATAACGTCTGGCTTTACCGACTGAAAGTAATTCTCTGTGACTTACCAGAAAAATCAATCATTTTGCAAGGGACAGAACAAAAAAAAAATGCAGTCAAATCAGGGACATTTTATAAAATTGCAGACATCTGAGAACATCTATGCACCCCCCTCACACACACATAGACACAAACAAGCACCAGGAAGTCTGATGTTTACTTAAATACTCCCATTTACCTCTTGCTGTAAAACAAATTCTACTGACTGCTGCAACACACTAATAGTCTCATTTCAGGCAGATTTGTAGTTCAAAAGGAACATCAGCTCAGGGAAGACTTGTTTAGCTCCAGAAAGACCCGTATAGCTCCAGGAAGATTCACATTTTGAAAGCTAGCAATGCTGGCTGTTCATGGCTGCCCTATTCATTCTCCATTCAAAAAAGCTGACATTGCTGACTAGCAAGTGTTGCAGGCTGCTGGATGTTTCTAGCTAACCTGTTCACAATTCTAAGCTGCACCCCATAAAAAATGAAGCATTTAGCTAGCCATTCCTCATAGCTGTTCAACTACCATGTTTTTCTCTGTTTAGTCTTCTGTTATTGGCTCTCCCTTTCAGCCAGTGACAGAAGACTTCTTGGAGTTTAACTTTCAGTTGTCCAAAAGAATAAGAACAACACAAGGTATCTATTGCTATTTATTTTTATTATTTAATGATGCAGGCTATATATTTTTTAATAATTATGGGGCCCCCTGCCACCACCAGGCCCTAGGCAGCTGCTTAGGTTACCTTGTGCTGGATTCAGCCCTGACGTATGGTATCTGTCCATTAATTGCAAAGGAGTAGACTGGTTGGATGCAGAAGGAATACTTTTAAATGTAAACTGGAATTCATATATGACCTTTGTTATTCCTGTACTACAGAAAATTTGCAAGGTCAGACTATGTGGGGAATTCAGAGTCACAATTAACTTGATACAGGAAACTGAACAGTGTCCTTTACGAAGAAATAAGGACATTTTTGCCTGTCAGGTGGGCAGTGATTTACAAAGGTGGACTTAGTTGACCAGCTGGAGATGGAAAAGTAACACAAGGTATCCACAAGGTAGTGCAGCATGGACACACATGTGGCTGTAAGCATGACCATTGGCTCAACATCAGTTCATGAATTGCACATGATCAGCTTGCATGAAGCATCTGATAGTGTGGCTAAGTAATAACGTGATCCAGAAATATTGACACTAAAAGCCCTCATTTAATATATAGTACGCTACACCTCATGGTTCACGTTAGAGTGGTCTGACGATATAGGACCATTTGTGGCCCTGATGTAGCACCATTTGTGGCCCTGTCTTTCATTCAACCCTTCACTGCTATACAGATCTTAATTGCTTGTAGTTGAGGTTGAGAATGACAACTGTCTTATTTAGGAGAGAAATATAATACCTACAATTGGCTGTTTATTGCAGACAGGTTTACTGCTGTGCTCAAATCAATGGGCAGTAGGTCAGGTAGGTCAGGAAATGTCACTGGCATATATGACACAATAGATGACTTGCAAATCATGGGGGGTAGGGGTCTACATTTACCCAAGTGGTTGTACGTAGGGAATGCCAAGCTTTTCAAAGGTTATTGCCAAAGGTTATTTCAGTCATGTTATACCCTGTTGAGGTAGGGAGAGAACAAAGCTGTGGTCTCAGAAGTATTAACAGTGAAACTCAGTTTAGCTGTAAGCATCCAGTCCGATGCATATATATATATATATATATATATATATATATATATATATATGTGTGTGATTAATTATACCCTTATTGTTTACATTGACAATCACTCTACCCACAGGTAGAAGGCTGAGGCTGCAAGACACGTGTGTGTATGCATAATTATATCCTTACTATGTACACATACAGTCATTCTACCCACAGGGAGAAGGCTGAGACTGCAAGGCACATGCATGTGCATAATTACATCCTTACCGTGTACATATACAATCATTCTACCCACAGGGAGAAGGCTGAGGTTGCAAGGCACATGCGTGTATGCATAATTACATCCTTACTGTGTACATATACAATTATTTTAACCACAGGGAGAAGGCTGTGGCTGCAAGACACATGTGTGTGTCCATAATTACATCCTTACCGTGTACATATAGAACCATTCTACCCACAGGGAGAAGGCTGAGGCTGCAAGGCACATATGCATATCCATAATTACATCCTTACCGTGTACATATACAGTCATTCTACCCATTGGGAGAAGGCTGAGGCTACAATGCACATGTGTGTGTGTGCATAATTACATTCTTACTGTTTACACTGACAATCATTCTACCCACAGGGAGAAGACTGAGGTTATCAAAGTAAAGGAAGATGTGCTTCTGCAGTTAGAATACATGGCACATGCCTGCCAGAAGGATGGTTCAGAGCAGTGGGTGAAGAATCAGATCTGGGAAGGTCTGCTGCTTGACATCAACCCTGAGGGCTGGTACAACAGAAGTCTGACTTAGGCCAGGTGTAGGATGATAGATATGATTCACCATGCCAAAACCAAGACATCTGACCTAGCCTAGCATAGGACAGTCACCCAAGTGCCCCATCGTCTTCCAAGTACTTACCAGAGGGGGAGGAACTCTAGGTTTTCCTTACTGGGAAGAGAGAACAACATCTCATTGTTGGTGGAATTCCAGACATCAGTTCAGTCTGGGCCCACTCCACTGTGTCTGTGTGGGTAACACAGCAAGTTAGGATTACCTATGTCAGGTTGCCATATACTTTTGTCATACATGTGCTGAGTGCAGGTTAAGCAGGTTAGTAATATGCACAATTATTATCATCAGTATCTCCAGTCTGCAGTGGGAACCTACAACCAAACAATGAATGTATAAATAAAACATGTCTGACTCATGTTCATACTTTGTGCACCATAGGGATCTTGTGTCAGCACACATCATTGGTTCATTGTGGCATTATAACTCTTACACATTCACAGGTACCAGTGGTGCTAGGTAGCAGGTGGGCAGAGCATGCAGGGCTAATGTCAGTACCATAACCAGATCTGGCAGTGTTGCTAACTTGGATGTATCATGCCCTGAGGGCACTGTGGTACTGAGTGGGCCATTCATGGGTGCAGGGGTGCCTACTCATCAGGGTCTACTGACAGCCATAGATGCACAAACATAATAGCTGCACAGATTGAGTGTGTGGCATCCTCCTACTACAGTAAAGTAGCTAAATTTGCCACCAATCTTCTTCATAGGACCCACCATTGTCATAGCTTAAAGCAATTAAACTGGCTTGAACTACACAACTACCTAACATATTCACAACTAACTATAGCAGACAGACTCATTCATCATCCAGAAAAATGCCTTGCACTACATAACGTATTACTGACCTACAGTCCAGCAAGGGACCTCTACTGTAGATAGATACTGACATTTTCGCACAATATTAGTGCGAGCTGTTACCATCGCCGAACATCACAGTTACAGATGAGTCATTATTTAGTGTTCACACAACTTAGTTTGGGTTTTCTAGTACATAATGATTTTTAAAGTTCATATAGCTTGTACAACGTGGGTACTGCTTAATGATTCACATTTTACTCACATATTAACATATAAGAAATTACTCTTGTAGCAACAAAGAGTTAATTTGTAGTGAATTTTTAATCAAGTGATCGCAAACAGCATATTTAAAGTACCAAGTTTATGGCGTGTTTGTATCTGAAGAAGTTTGCTTAATTGGGCAGACGAAAAGTGCTTTATACCACACCAATTTATTATTCTAGTTTTTTATAGTGGATAGCAGCAGTTGTGTTGCATTATCATTTTTACTGTGGACATATTAAATATTGCTTGGTTTTACGTTGCTGGTGTTCCTGTGGCGTCTTTAGTGTTTTCAAATGTTGCTAAACTCTGGAATAGTATTCCCATACAAATAAAACTATCCAATAATCTCAATAGTTTTAAACCACTGCTTAAACAACATCTTAACCAATTCTGGTTTTGGAGATGCTCATCACAGGGTTAAAACTTTTCACTGTATAATACTATCCAAATATTCTCCTTAAGCATAATGCTCTCAATCTCTTACTGAAATGACAGAACAATTTTTTATACATAACTGCTGCCTGTACAATCCAATAAGTTGCAGGGCTTTCTCTTTAGTAACTTCCACCTCTGTAAAATCTTAGACTGTATAAATGTAACTATGTGTATAAATGTAAATAGAAATGTAACTACTCTGTGTTTAACAGGAACTTAGTAAAATGCAGTGTAAGCAAATGGAGCTCTTCTCCACTGAAAATGGGTATTACCCAGTCTGACTTTCCCAGTAAACAAAGACAAATAAATACATTTTTTATTTATTTATTTTATTTTACATTTGTTGACCAGGAGAGTCCAACTGGATACATGTCCATTTTCAGTGGAGGACCAGGGAGAAAAACCCCACAGATTAAGAACAAACAACTATGAGATTTCTACATAGCAAGCAAGTATTCATAGGAAAACACACGATTTAACAAGATTCCATAGTTTTAAAGTTACAAAGTACAATATTCATTGGTAGTCACAAGTTTTAAAAAAATTCCACAGTTTAAGTTAGAGTAAAGTAGTACTTAGAATGTACTGGTTTCCAGTAATAACATTGATTGAGACAAATGTAAGTAAAAGGGGGTTTGGAGTGGATGTTAGGGTTAGTTTTGTGAGATGTGGTTGGGTTTAAAGTTGGAATGTGTATAATTGCTGACTGTTGGTGTGGGTGGTCACAGGTGAGGCACTATAAGGAGGAGTCATGATTCTTCTTCATGGGATAGAAGTGAAAAGGAGGACAAGAGCGGGTCAAAGGGTATGATATAGGTCAACCTGGTGGGTAGCAAGGGCATAGCCATGCAAGTTTTAGGTGCTCTTTTAGTAGCTTTTTGAATGTAACCATTGAGTTGGCTGAGGTAACAGCAGAAGGTAATGAGTTCCAAATATTACCTATGTAGTTAGGGAAGAGGGAGTCACCTGCTGTGTTATTGCTTTTGGTCACCTTGATAAGTCTTTTATCACCAGAGTGAAGTTGTCTGGTATTAGTTTGTCGTTTAAGTAGATTAGATAGTGCTGGGGGGGGGGGTTTAGGTGGTATTAGTTTGTAGTTTAAGTAGATTAGATAGTGCTTATCACTAGAGTGAAGTTGTCTGGTATTAGTTTGTAGTTTAAGTAGATTAGATAGTGCTTATCACTAGAGCGAAGTTGTCTGGTATTAGTTTGTAGTTTAAGTAGATTAGATAGTGCTTATCACTAGAGCGAAGTTGTCTGGTATTAGTTTGTAGTTTAAGTAGATTAGATAGTGCTTATCACTAGAGCAAAGTTGTCTGGTATTAGTTTGTAGTTTAAATAGATTTGATAGCGCTTATCACTAGAGCGAAGTTGTCTGGTATTAGTTTGTAGTTTAAGTAGATTAGATAGTGCTTATCACTAGAGTGAAGTTGTCTGGTATTAGTTTGTAGTTTAGGTAGATTAGATAGTGCTTATCACTAGAGCAAAGTTGTCTGGTATTAGTTTGTAGTTTAAGTAGATTAGATAGTGCTTATCACTAGAGCAAAGTTGTCTGGTATTAGTTTGTAGTTTAAGTAGATTAGATAGTGCTTATCACTAGAGCAAAGTTGTCTGGTATTAGTTTGTAGTTTGAGTAGATTAGATAGTGCTTATCACTAGAGCAAAGTTGTCTGGTATTAGTTTGTAGTTTAAGTAGAATAGATCATGCTTATCACTAGAGTGAAGTTGTCTGGTATTAGTTTGTAGTTGAAGTAGATTAGATAGTGCTTATCACTAGAGTAAAGTTGTCTGGTATTAGTTTGTAGTTTAAGTAGATTAGATAGTGCTTATCACTAGAGCGAAGTTGTCTGGTATTAGTTTGTAGTTTAAGTAGATTAGATAGTGCTTATCACTAGAGTGAAGTTGTCTGGTATTAGTTTGTAGTTTAAGTAGATTAGATAGTGCTTATCACTAGAGTGAAGTTGTCTGGTATTAGTTTGTACTTTAAGTAGATTAGATAGTGCTTATCACTAGAGCGAAGTTGTCTGGTATTAGTTTGTAGTTTAAGTATATTAGATAGTGCTTATCACTAGAGTGAAGTTGTCTGGTATTAGTTTGTAGTTTAAGTAGATTAGATAGTGCTTATCACTAGAGCGAAGTTGTCTGGTATTAGTTTGTAGTTTAAGTAGATTAGATAGTGCTTATCACTAGAGAGAAGTTATCTGGTATTAGTTTGTAGTTTAAGTAGATTCGATAGTGCTCATCACTAGAGTGAAGTTGTCTGGCATTAGTTTGTAGTTTAAGTAGATCAGATATTGCTTATTACTAGAGCGAACTTGTCTGGTATTAGTTTGTAGTTTAAGTAGATTAGATAGTGCTTATCACTAGAGCAAAGTTGTCTGGTATTAGTTTGTAGTTTAAGTAGATTAGATAATGCTTATCACTAGACTGAAGTTGTCTGGTATTAGTTTGTAGTTTAAGTAGATTAGATAGCGCTTATCACTAGAGCGAAGTTGTCTGGTATTAGTTTGTAGTTTAAGTAGATTAGATAGTGCTTATCACTAGAGCAAAGTTGTCTGGTATTAGTTTGTAGTTTAAGTAGATTAGATCATGCTTATCACTAGAGTGAAGTTGTCTAGTATTAGTTTGTAGTTGAAGTTGATTAAATAGTGCTTATCACTAGAGTAAAGTTGTCTGGTATTAGTTAGTAGTTTAAGTAGATTAGATAGTTCTTATCACTAGAGCGAAGTTGTCTGGTAATAGTTTGTAGTTTAAGTAGATTAGATAGTGCTTATCACTAGAGCGAAGTTGTCTGGTATTAGTTTGTAGTTTAAGTAGATTAGATAGTGCTTATCACTAGAGTGAAGTTGTCTGGTATTAGTTTGTAGTTTAAGTAGATTAGATAGTGCTTATCACTAGAGTGAAGTTGCCTGGGTTTAGTTTGTACTTTAAGTAGATTAGATAGTGCTTATCACTAGAGCGAAGTTGTCTGGTAGTAGTTTGTAGTTTAAGTAGATTAGATAGTGCTTATCACTAGAGCAAAGTTGTCTGGTATTAGTTTGTAGTTTAAGTAGATTAGATAGTGCTTATCACTAGAGCGAAGTTGTCTGGTATTAGTTTGTAGTTTAAGTAGATTAGATAGTGCTTATCACTAGAGCAAAGTTGTCTGGTATTAGTTTGTAGTTTAAGTAGATTAGATAGTGCTTATCACTAGAATGAAGTTGTCTAGTATTAGTTTGTAGTTTAAGTAGATTAGATAGTGTTTATCACTAGAGCGAAGTTGTCGGGTATTAGTTTGTAGTTTAAGTAGATTCGATAGTGCTGATCACTAGAGTGAAGTTGTCTGGTATTAGTTTGTAGTTTAAGTAGATTCGATAGTGCTTATCACTAGAGTGAAGTTGTCTGGTATTAGTTTGTAGTTTAAGTAGATTAGATAGTGCTTATCACTAGAATGAAGTTGTCTAGTATTAGTTTGTAGTTTAAGTAGACTAGATAGTGTTTATCACTAGAGCGATGTTGTCGGGTATTAGTTTGTAGTTTAAGTAGATTAGATAGTGCTTATCACTAGAGCGAAGTTGTCTGGTATTAGTTTGTAGTTTAAGTAGATTAGATAGTGCTTATCACTAGAGCGAAGTTGTCTGGTATTAGTTTGTAGTTTAAGTAGATTAGATAGTGCTTATCACTAGAGCGAAGTTGTCTGGTATTAGCTTTTAGTTTAAGTAGATTAGATAGTGGTTATCACTAGAGCAAAATTGTCTGGTATTAGTTTGTAGTTTAAGTAGATTAGATAGTGCTTATCACTAGAGTGAAGTTGTCTGATATTAGTTTGTAGTTTAAGTAGATTAGATTGTGCTTATTACTAGAGCAAAGTTGTTTGGTATTAGTGTGTAGCCTAAGTAGATTATATAGCGCTTATCACTAGAGTGAAGTTGTCTGGTATTAGTTTGTAGTTTAGGTAGATTCGATAGTGCTTATCACTAGAGCGAAGTTGTCTGGTATTAGTTTGTAGTTTAAGTAGATTAAATAGTGCTTATCACTAGAATGAAGTTGTCTAGTATTAGTTTGTAGTTTAAGTAGATTAGATAGTGTTTATCACTAGAGCGAAGTTGTCGGGTATTAGTTTGTAGTTTAAGTAGATTAGATAGTGCTTATCACTAGAGCGAAGTTGTCTGGTATGAGTTTGAAGTTTAAGTAGATTAGATAGCGCTTATCACTAGAGTGAAGTTGTCTGGTATTAGTTTGCAGTTTAAGTTCATTAGATCGTGCTTATCAGTAGAGTGAAGTTGTCTGGTATTAGCTTTTAGTTTAAGTAGATTAGATAGTGCTTATCACTAGAGCAAAGTTGTCTGGTATTAGTTTGTAATTTAAGTAGATTAGATAGTGCTTATCACTACAGCGAAGTTGTCTGGTATTAGTTTGTAGTTTAAGTAGATTACATAGTGCTTATAACTAAAGCGAAGCTGTCTGGTATTAGTTTGTAGTTTAAGTAGATTAGATAGTGCTTATCACTTGAGTGTAGTTGTCTGGTATTAGTTTGTAGTTTAAGTAGATTAGATCGTGCTTATTACTAGAGTGAACTTGTCTAGTATTAGTTTGTAGTTTAAGTAGATTAGATAGTGCTTATCACTAGAGTAAAGTTGTCTGGTATTAATTTGTAGTTTAAGTAGATTAGATAATGCTTATCACTAGAGCGAAGTTGTCTGGTATTAGTTTGTAGTTTAAGTAGATTAGATAGCGCTTATCACTAGAGCGAAGTTGTCTGGTATTAGTTTGTAGTTTAAGTAGATTAGATAGTGCTTATCACTAGAGCAAAGTTGTCTGGTATTAGTTTGTAGTTTAAGTAGATTAGATCATGCTTATCACTAGAGTGAAGTTGTCTGGTATTAGTTTGTAGTTGAAGTAGATTAGATAGTGCTTATCACTAGAGTAAAGTTGTCTGGTATTAGTTTGTAGTTTAAGTAGATTAGATAGTGCTTATCACTAGAGTGAAGTTGTCTGGTAATAGTTTGTAGTTTAAGTAGATTAGATAGTGCTTATCACTAGAGCGAAGTTGTCTGGTATTAGTTTGTAGTTTAAGTAGATTCGATAGTGCTGATCACTAGAGTGAAGTTGTCTGGTATTAGTTTGTAGTTTAAGGAGATTCGATAGTGCTTATCACTAGAGTGAAGTTGTCTGGTATTAGTTTGTAGTTTAGTTAGATTCGATAGTGCTTATCACTAGAGCGAAGTTGTCTGGTATTAGTTTGTAGTTTAAGTAGATTAGATAGTGCTTATCACTAGAATGAAGTTGTCTAGTATTAGTTTGTAGTTTAAGTAGATTAAATAGTGTTTATCACTAGAGCGAAGTTGTCGGGTAGTAGTTTGTAGTTTAAGCAGATTAGATAGTGCTTATCACTAGAGCGAAGTTGTCTGGTATTAGTTTGTAGTTTAAGTAGATTAGATAGTGCTTATCACTAGAGCAAAGTTGTCTGGTATTAGTTTGTAGTTTAAGTAGATTAGATCATGCTTATTACTAGAGTGAAGTTGTTAGGTATTAGCTTTTAGTTTAAGTAGATTAGATAGTGGTTATCACTAGAGCAAAGTTGTCTGGTATTAGTTTGTAGTTTAAGTAGATTAGATAGTGCTTATCACTAGAGCGATGTTGTCTGGTATTAGTTTGTAGTTTAAGTAGATTAGATAGTGCTTATCACTAGAGTGAAGTTGTCTGGGATTAGTTTGTAGTTTAAGTAGATTAGATGGTGCTTATCACTAGAGTGAAGCTGTCTGGTATTAGTTTGTAGTTTAAGTAGATTAGATAGTGCTTATCACTAGAGCGAAGTTGTCTGGTATTAGTTTGTAGTTTAAGTAGGTTAGATCATGCTTATCACTAGAGTGAAGTTGTCTGGTATTAGTTTGTAGTTTAAGTAGATTAGATAGTGCTTATCACTAGAGTGAAGTTGTCTGGTATTAGTTTGTTGTTTAAGTAGATTAGATAGTGCTTATCACTAGAGGGAAGTTGTCTGGTATTAGTTTGTAGTTTAAGTAGATTTGATAGTGCTTATCACTAGAGTGAAGTTGTCTGATATTAGTTTGTAGTTTAAGTAGATTAGATTGTGCTTATCACTAGAGTGAAGTTGTCTGGTATTAGTTTGTAGATTAAGTAGATTAGATAGTGCTTATCACTAGAGTGAAGTTGTCTGGTATTAGTTTGTAGTTTAAGTAGAGTAGATAGTGCTTATCACTAGAGTGAAGTTGTCTGGTATTAGTTTGTACTTTAAGTAGATTAGATAGTGCTTATCACTAGAGTGAAGTTGTCTGGTAGTAGTTTGTAGTTTAAGTATATTAGATAGTGCTTATCACTAGAGTGAAGTTGTCTGGTATTAGTTTCTAGTTTAAGTACATTAGATCATGCTTATTACTAGAGTGAAGTTGTCTGGCATTAGCTTTTAGTTTAAGTAGATTAGATAGTGGTTATCACTACAGCAAAGTTGTCTGGTATTAGTTTGTAGTTTAAGTAGATTAGATAGTGCTTATCACTAGAGCGATGTTGTCTGGTATTAGTTTGTAGTTTAAGTAGATTAGATAGTGCTTATCACTAGAGTGAAGTTGTCTGGGATTAGTTTGTAGTTTAAGTAGATTAGATTGTGCTTTTTACTAGAGAAAAGTTGTTTGGTATTAGTGTGTAGCTTAAGTAGATTAGATAGCGCTTTTTACTAGAGTGAAGTTGTCTGGTATTAGTTTGTAGTTTAAGTAGATTAGATCCTGCTTATCACTAGAGTAAAGTTGTCTGGTATTGGTTTATAGTTTAAGTAGATTAGATAGTGCTTATCACTAGACCGAAGTTGTCTGGTATTAGTTTGTAGTTTAAGTCGATTAGATAGTGTTTAGCACTAGAGTGAAGTTGTCTGGTATTAGTTTGTAGTTCAAGTTGATTAGATCATGCTTATCACTAGAGTGAAGTTATCTGGTATTAGTTTGTAGTTTAAGTAGATTAGATACTGCTTATCACTAGAGTGAAGTAGTCTGCTATTAGTTTGTAGTTTAAGTAGATTAGATACTGCTTATCACTAGAGTGAAGTTGTCTGGTATTAGTTTGTAGTTTAAGTAGATTAGATAGTGCTTATCACTAGAGGGAAGTTGTCTGGTATTAGTTTGTAGTTTAAGTAGATTAGCTAGTGCTTATCACTAGAGCAAAGTTGTCTGGTGTTAGTTTGTAGTTTAAGTAGATTAGATAGTGCTTATCACTAGAGTGAAGTTGTCTGGTATTAGTTTGTAGTTTAAGTAGATTAGCTAGTGCTTATCACTAGAGCAAAGTTGTCTGGTATTAGTTTGTAGTTTAATTAGATTAGATAGTGGTTATCACTAGAGCAAAGTTGTCTGGTATTAGTTTGTAGTTTAAGTAGATTAGATAGTGCTTATCACTAGAGCGATATTGTCTGGTATTAGTTTATAGTTTAAGTAGATTAGATAGTGCTTATCACTAGAGTGAAGTTGTCTGAGATTAGTTTGTAGTTTAAGTAGATTAGATATTGCTTATCACTAGAGTGAAGCTGTCTGGTATTAGTTTGTAGTTTAAGTAGATTAGATAGTGCTTATCACTAGAGCGACATTGTCTGGTATTAGTTTATAGTTTAAGTAGATTGGATAGTGCTTATCACTAGAGCGACGTTGTCTGGTATTAGTTTGTAGTTTAAGTAGATTAGATAGTGCTTATCACTAGAGTGAAGTTGTCTGGTATTAGTTTGTATTTTAAGTAGATTAGATAGTGTTTATCACTAGAGTGAAGTTGTCTGGTATTAGTTTGTAGTTTAAATAGATTCGATAGTGCTTATCAGTTGAGCGAAGTTGTCTGGTATTAGTTTGTAGTTTAAGTAGATTAGATAGTGCTTATCACTAGAGTGAAGTTGTCTAGTATTAGTTTGTAGTTTAAGTAGATTAGCTAGTGCTTATCACTAGAGCGAAGTTGTCTGGTATTAGTTTGTAGTTTAAGTAGATTAGATAATGCTTGTTACTAGAGTGAAGTGTTCTGGTATTAGTTTGTAGTTTAAGTAGATTAGATAGTGCTTATCACTAGAGCAAAGTTGTCTGGTATTATTTTGTAGTTTAACTAGATTAGATAGTGTTTATCACTAGAACGAAGTTGTCTGGTATTAGTTTCTAGTTTTAGTTGATTAGATAGTGCTTATCACTAGAGTGAAGTTGTCTGGTATAAGTTTGTAGTTTAAGTATATTCGATCGTGCTTATTACTAGAGCGAAGTTGTCTGGTATTAGTTTGTACTTTAAGTAGATTAGATAGTGCTTATCACTAGAGCGAAGGTGTCTGGTATTAGTTTGTAGTTTAAGTAGATTAGATAGTGCTGGGGGGTTTCCGGAAGTAGTAGGAGTTTCTGGGCGAAAAAAAGCTGATGGAATGAGAGGAGATTTGGGAATTCATGCCAGTTAAGTTGATTTAGTGAATCACAGTGGTGTGGGCATGGTAGGGGGCACCAGTATAGCAAATTTGGCAATTTGATTGTAGCAGATGTTAAGCTTGGCCATTTCATTTTTGGGTGGGTTGGTGAAGATGGGAGTGGTGTAGAATAGTGTGGAGAGGAGGTAGGTTTGAGCTATGGTTATTTTAGCAGGTTGGGTTAGAAATGGTTTGTTTTTATAAAGACTACCCATTTTTTTGTGAATGTTTTTAATAGTTTGATTTATGTGTAGATCAAATTTGAGGTTGTTGTCAATGGTCACTCCTAGCATTTTAGTATGAGTGTCTGTAGGGATGGTAGGCCCATCTCTGGACACAATATTGAATGTGTTGGACATTGAGATGGATTTTTTGGTTTAAATAGCAACAGTTTGGTCTTTTTGGGATTAAGTAATAGGTTTTTGTTAAGAATCAGGTTTCTGTAATTTGGAAGGCTTTTTGGATAATGGTGAGGAGTTGGATGAGCAGACTAATGTTGAGTCATCAGTGTATTGTATAGCAGTTACATCTTGGCATATGCTGTGGAGATCATTAATGAAGATGGAGAATAGAAGGGGTCCCAGAATGGACCCTTGTGGGACTCCTGTGGTAATAGGCAGCAGTGAGGATAGGTTGTTGTCCCTTCGAATTGCTTGTTGTCTACCATGTAGATAGTTTTGGAACCCGTCTAGTGCATGATCACTAAGGCCAAGTTTAGTACGGGAGTGGAATAGTTTGCAATGTTTGACCATATTGAAGGCTTTTGATATGTCCAAGAATATGGCAGATGTTAGTTTACCTAAGTGCCTGCTTTACTTGATGAGGTTTGTAAAGGAAAGAGAGGCTGTGGTTGTGCTATGGGCAGGGTGGAATCCATGCTGAGTAGGAGAGAGAAGCTGGTTGTTAAGTAGGTATGGCATAAGTTGGTAATGTATACATTTTTCAAGAATTTTTGCTAGTGGTGACAGGATGGTAATGGGGCGATAGTTGGTGAGGTCAGTGGATGTTCTACCTTTATGTAAAGGAATGATGTAGGATAAATAAATATAAATAGTAGCCTTTTTCAGGGAAGACCCAAGGTGGTATTTATACTACTAGGTGAAATTTGTCCAGGGCATCAGGGAACTTATCAGCAGAGGGGGATGAAATTGAAAGTGGTACATCCAACTTCTGTCTCCCTTCCAGGCATAAAGGCAGCCCGGAGAGACAGCAGTGCCATGGAAAATGTAGTCCAGTGCACTGATAGCACAAATATTGGTGAAAGTATGAAAAAGAATATGGAATTGGCAGAATTGCTGCCAAATGGAGAAAAAATGAGATGGTAGCAGAGAGTCCCTACTGGGGGAGAAAAAAAGAAAGGAACAGGTCGATGTACAGGAGGGGATGGGTCCTGATTTGGAGGAACTTTTTCAATGGAGGTTGTTCTAGGCGGAGACGGAGCAGCAGGATCAATGCATTATTACAACCTTTCAGTCTTGGGGGTTGCGGGATGATTATTTGGAACATTTGTTGAATCAAAGTGAGCCAGAAAACAGTGCAGCAGCATCCTGGGGCAATATAGTGGAGAGAATAGAAGGAAAAAGGGAAAAGAGCTGAATCCAGTGAGAAAACGTATGCATAAACGGTTAAAGAATGGGAAGGAAAAAAAGAAGAAAATAAAGGAAGAGAAGGTGCACTGTCAGAATAAGCATTAAAAAGGACAAAGGGCTAGAGAGGTATAAAGTGTGGGACACCTTGATTGCACCATTAGCTGTAACAGCAAAGGAGTTAAGAGCATTTATTCTAATTAGTAATGAGACATTTTGTGATTTAATCTTTGAGAATGGACAGTACATGGAAAACTATAGGAAAATATGAACAGAAAAAGAATGTATATCCCTGAACAGGATAGGTTATGCAACGCTTTTGTAGACAAACCAAAAAAAAAAAAAGAATAATGGTTTGATTCAGAACTGAGGTTGAACCTGCAGACTTAAAAATGACTTTATTAGCTATTTGTAAGGAAGTGTTGGGCACTACAAAACTTTATGATAAAACCAGACTTTGGACTGGGGGATGGGAATGTGGAGTTATATTAGAAATGGAAAATGTCAATGTGTTACATATACCGAGTATTAATAATACTCATGGTAATAGGGGTTTTGTGAGGCACAGAGGGCAAGCAAGGAATCATTTGTGTGGTAAAGATGATTACTTAAGTAATGAATATAAACAGCTTTATTGCCACTTTCATCTCAAAGAGACTTCATCAGAATAAAATTCAACCGCCAAACTAACCTTTTATATCTTCTAAAATACAGTCATTTCATCAATAATACGATTAACCAATTAATCAATAAGAAATAATTAATCCTAAAACTAATTTGAATGAAAAAACAACCTTCAAAACAACATTTTCTCTTCCAAAACATTTATACACTCAAAAAACAAATATCCTAACCAGTTACAAAAATAACAGTCAATCTTCTATTCTTTAAAAAACACTTGATGTTAATGGAATCATTCATCCCTGGGGGTTTGTCTGCTCCTAACCGTAATTGCCAAGTGGCTTCCCTTTGTTCTATTTTTTCTTTGTGACAACCTCCCTAATGTACTTAGACACTTGTTCCAAAATAGAAAACAAAAATGTATGGTAACTGGGACATTAGAGAGTATTTTTAAATAATGCATTATTATAATTTTCAGTTTTAATAGAATAAAAATGTTCTTTAATTTTTTTATATAACTCTCTAGTCAACATCCCTACATAAAATCCCCTACAAAATGAACATAGGGCAATATATAATATTCCTTTGATATTACAATTATATACTCCACTTATGGGAATGGTTTTGTTCAAGTGAGGTAAATCATTGTAGGGTCCCTCCAAAATATATCTACATGTAGTATAAAACCCACGCCTATGCATTCTTCTATTTTTGTTACTAACCTGTGATGTAAGTTCACTGTATCTATTACTTTGTAGACATGTTTTTAAGTTGTAACTATTCCTAAAAATAAATCTAGGTTTTTCCCTTATAACCTCAAATAATTCTGATTTGCCCCTTATAATATTCCAGTTCTTACTAATAATGGAAATAATATTTTTCCTATCATAGACATAGCAAGACAACAAGAAGTGTCATAGTTATTCCAGGTGGCCACTCCATGTTCTTTGGAAATAAGTTCAAAAACCAAAATAGGTAGAACATCTGTTAGTCTACACTTCCTAACATCATTAGCCAATTCTAACAATAAACTCAACTGATAAGTGATAAACTCTCTCTAAAAACATTTTAGTAATAATAGAAACCTCATACTCAAACACACAATCTTCAAATGTCATTGCTGATGCACGAATGAACTGACCTTTAGGAATGTTGTTTTGCAAATAAACAGGATGATTATTAGAATAATGCAGATAATTAACAAAGGTGTTCTTTTTATAAACTTCACTAGTAAATTTACCATTGTTTGAGTACCATTGTATAGTTACATCCAAAAAATTAACATCAAGTCCAACATCTCCTAAAGTAAAACTCAAAAAGTCTAAAGTGTTATTCATACAATTAAGCAATTCATAAACTTGGTTTACACTTCCTTCTAAAATAAAAAAAAAAACAAGTCATCTAGGTATCTGACATAAAAAACACTTTCCATGTTAAAAAAAGTGGTTTCAAAAATGTGTGTATGAGTGTGTATATGAGTTTATAAATGTTTTGGAAGAGAACATCTTGTTTTGAAGGTTTTTTTCATTCAAATTAGTTTTAAGATTAATTATTTTTTATTGATTAATTGGTTAATTGTATTATTGATGAAATGATTGTATTTTAGCAGATATAAAAGGTTAGTTTGGTGGTTGAATTTTATTCTGATAAAGTCTCTTTGAAACGAGAGCGACAATAAAGCTGTTTTTATCCCCTAATTATTTTTGTGGTCTCTGTTCCACCTGTTTGGTATTTTTTAGTTACTGTGTTGTTTTTTGCCATTTTGTCTGGTGGGAACTTTTTTGATATTATAAGTAATGAATATGATAAGAAAAAATGTTACTTGTGTGGTAATATGGGGCATAATGCAAAAATGTAATTTAAAATGAAAGAAGTGTGGTAATGTAGGACATTCATGGCTAGAATGTGAAAAAGATATACAAGAAAGTGAAGATATAAGTATACAGGAAGAAGAGATAGAATAAATGGTTATACAAAAATAAGTACAACAAAAGGAAATTAATGTAGAAGTCATGTACAAAGGTAAAGAACAGGATAAAGGAAAAAAAGGAAAAGATACAGACAACACCAGTGAAGAAGAATCTGAATGGTATAAAGTAAAAAGTAAAAAGTAAAAAGAAATCTGTAGGGAAAGGTGTTAGGGAAAGGAAAATATAATTTAAAAACATAACACTTAGAGAAAATTAAAAAGGAAAAGGATAAGAACTTTATTATACCTGTTTGGTAAAAGCTGAAATATTAGCTTTAAATGTAAAAAGTTTGAAAACCATTAAGAGGAGAATTTGTATATTACAACATTGTGATGGAATAGAGGCTGAAGTGATGATATTAGAGGACATAACATTATTAACAAAAGAAGAAAGAACACAAACAGAAAAACTTTGGAATGGGGATGATATTTGGAACATAGGTAAAGAAACATGTTTAGGCATATGTGTTTTATGTCAAAAATACATTAAAATATTAGATGTTACAAAAGTTGAATTGGGTAGAATAACAATATTAGACTTAAGATTGAAAAAGTATGTATATAGTATTAAGATTGAAAAAGTATGTATATAGTATCATAGGTTTATATGCATACATTACAAAAAAGAAAAGGTAAACATGTTTAAAAGTATACTTAACTATGTATGTGTAAATATGAACATAATAATAGCATGTAATTTTAATTGTAACATAAGAGAAAAAAGAATAAATTTGATGTTAAAATAGTGATAGAAATTATGAGAATGGGTATGTTAAAGTTATGGGGAAATAAACACTGGATGTTTAAGAGAAATAATATATAAACTGACATAGACTATTTTTTTTGTTGTCAGAAAGTTTACAAGTTAAAAAGAAACTAAGTATAATAGATTTTCTGATCATATAGCAATTTGGATGAAAATACAAGAAAATGAGGAATATATTAAGATAGGAAAAGGAATAAAAAGAATGTATGAAAAGGAATTGGATTCAGTAGAGAGAAAGAAAGTGATTACATTCTGGAAACATATAGACACGAAAGATTTTTACAAAAAATCGACAGTATGGTGGATACAGTTTAAAGAAAAAGTATAAAAAAGTGTTCTTAGAATGTATAGATAAGAATACAAGGAAGGAAAAAGAAAAATATAAGATGCTGAGTCAACAAATAATTAAGCATGTATTAGGGAAAGAGAAAAAATTAAGAAAAGGAAAAAGAATTGCATAAAATGAATCGGATTAATGAATCACAATCTGTTATACAAACAAAAATATTTATTACTAGTAAAAAAGATAAGGTAGCACCTTAATTGAGTAAATTATTGAAAGCAGGAAAGATAATAAGAGAATTAAAGGATACTGAAGTTAAATTAATTAAAGACCAAAAAGGAATATATGAAATAATTAAAGAGCATGTATTAAATTTATTTGTTAAGAGAGAGGTCAGGATAGACAAAAGCTATGACATGAAGAAATTAAACAAAGAATAAACATAAATCAATTAAATGACATCGTGCAAGCTAGTAATATGAATACTGCAACAGGAATAGATGGAATTGAATATAACATGTATAAAGAAATGGAAGATTGGCACAAAGGAATGTTTATCAAAGTAATGGATGACTGGTTAGAAACTGGGGTTAAATATAAAGAAATAAGTACTGGAGTAATACAATTTTTTTTTAAAAAAAGGGAACAGAGATGACATAAACAGTTGAAGGCCAATAACTTTAAATAATGCAGACTATAGAATATTTATGAGAATAATTGTTAAAAGATTACAATGTAAGATAGAGAAAGTATTTTTGCAAAATATGTTTGGGAGAAAAGGAAAGGGCAGTCAAGATTTGCTATGGCTAATAAGAGAGGTAATTGATGACATTATCAATAAAAAGGTGGAGACAAAAGTAATGATAGGAGATGTAAAAAAAAGCTTATGATAACATACAGCAAGATTCATTATGGGGAATTTTGAAAACGTATAATATAAGTGAGAAAACTGTAAGTGTAATTAAATCTGTGTATGAAAAAAATGATGTGAAACTAAATGTGAATGGATGGATAGGAGAAGAAATAAAAATAGAATGTGGAATAAGACAGGGATGTCCAGCTAGTAGTATAAATTGGTTATGAATATAATAGTGACTGAAATTAACAAAATGTCAAGAAATGGAGGGTATAGAATGATTAAAGAAGTGCAACTGCCAGTAATGCATACGTATGACATAGTAATAATTATAAAGAATGCACTATGGATGGAAAACACAAATGTTAAATTAGGTGCAATGTTGGGAAGAATTGGATTAGATATAAACAAGGAAAAAAGTAAAGGATTTGGTTTTAAATGTGAAATAGGAGGTGTTGAATTTAATGATAGGTATATGAATGTGTTAGGAATAAAATTTGGGAAAAATGAATATATAAAGGAACAATGGGACACAGTGATAAAAGAAATAAAAGACATGTTTACATGCTGGAAAACAAATAGGTTTTCATGCAAAAAGAAAGCATATTTAATAAATAGTATGATATTAGACAAAATAGCATATGTAGCAAATGTCTATATGATACCGGCAAACTATGAAAAAGAATTGAAGATGTCAGCATTTTCATTCATCTGGGGTTCTAGATTGAACCTGATTAAAAGAGGGACATTGTATATGAAAGAAGACCAAGGAGGTTTAGGTCTAAATAATCCTCTTGTACATGCAGCGTCTTTAAGTTTAAACAAAGTATTTAGAAGTAATATGAAGGAAGAAAAAGATTGAATAGAAATGATAATGTACCACAAATATAAGGATGTATGGGAAGGAATAGAAGTAAAGAAGAGAGGTAAAAGGATTAACAACAAAAGGTCATGAACTGCACTTATGCTGGGTTCAGTGGTGACAATCTAAATATGAATACATAAGGTGAGCGTATGTAATTTTGATGAAAAACATTACAGAGTGACTGTGACACAGAACTCACTGACAATATTCATCTTGTCGGCATTTTGGATGCTTTAGTATTGTTATGGAAGAATGCCCACATGTCACCTTCCCTAATATCTCCTAATAGAAGAAGTTCCTACTCTTGAACAGTATTCGTTTTCAGTTGTCTGATGACTAACTGCGCCTTTGCCATCTTCTCTCTGTTCCATGGGTATCCACCTCTTTTCACTTTCCAAACATGTTTCCTTCCAGACATGCCTTATCCTTGGTCAACTCCACTTTATATGCAAATTATCTGCTTCTCTCTGTCCACATTTCCAAGCAACCAATTTTTCCAGCTATCCCTCTTCCCTAATCCTTTTCGGTGTCTGGTACCATCAGTTTAACACTGTTAGTAACAAATCATAAAACAGCTCTAACAACCTCACCCCCTGATCAGTATGCCTTCTTACACCTCATAGCTCATATTTACCATGTAGCTGACTTTCCTTAATCCATTTACGTTTAAGCCTTTCTAAATCCTCCATCCTTCTTTTTTTCCCCAAATCTGAATATATTACCCCAATATATCGCTGATGAACATGAATCATCACTCTTATTGACAGCGCTACTCTTAACCCCCTCTAAATCCATGTAACCCAATCCTTTGCAATTTCAGGGGCTTCTGGTCTACAAAGTGTTATAAACTAAACAATCCTCATCCTCCAAGCCAAAAGTATCCTTCAGATCCTGAAGACACATCCAATCTGTCTCTGATGCTGCTGCAGACAAAAATAACCCATAACTATTTCCTTTTCTACTTCCTCACCTTTCCTTCTCACACCCACAACATTTCGACCTTCACAATTCTGCCAGTCCAAACCTGTTCCATTCTGACTACCTGCACCTTCCCTTTAACCTGCTCCATTGCCACTACCTGCACCTTCCCTCTAGCCTCCTCCAGTCCCATTACCTGTACCTTCCTTTTATCTGCTCCTTTCCCACTACCTGCACCTTCCCTCTAACCTACCCCATTTCCACTACCTGCACCGTCCCTCTAACCTACCCCATTTCCACTACCTGCACCTTTCCTCTAACCTACTCCATTCCCACTACCTGCACCTTCCCTCTAACCTGCCCCATTCCCACTACCGGCACCTTCCCTCTAACATGCCACATTCCCACTATCTGCACCTTTCCTCTGACCTGCTCCATTTCCACTACCTGCAGCTTCCCTCTAACCTACCACATTTCCACTGCCTGCACCTTCCCTCTAACCTACTTTATTTCCACTACCTGCACCTTCCCTCTAACCTGCTCCATTCCCACTACCTGCAGCTTCCCTCTGACCTGATACACTCCCATTACCTGCACCTTCCCTCTAACCTGCTTTATTTCCACTACCTGCACCTTCCCACTAGGTTTATGCTGAAACACATCCATCCATTTTGATTTCCACCTTCCTAAACTACCTAATCTGCCTTCTTACCTAGTTTTTCTTGGCTGAACCAACTTTTGAGGACTCCATGTATGGAAGTCCCCCTGAAACTGATTAATAACACCACATTTATATCTTTGGGTGTATTGGTCAACAAGAAAATCTGGTCAGCTGTATGATTATATGCTAACTACCACTTAGTAGCTTGCTTTCATTTAACAATAATTTTCAAAAGAATAACATTTACAGCGCAGGTAAATACATACATTTTCTTCATTGTCACCTTTTCTTCCCCTCGTACTTGTGAGAAAACACATAAAGACATTTTAGGGGCATTTTATTGTACAAAGCTGAGCTCTGGTACAGTCCCACTTTATACTGTAGCCCAGATTCCTTTTATGGTGGCCCAGCACCGCCATTATACTGAATAGTAGCTCAATGCACCACATTAATATTAAATGTATCAGTGGGTTCAGTCACTGTTTGAGAAAAGTCTATCTTTGATCTGAAATAATATTTTATTAAGAGAGGCACTCTGCCACCCTTCCTGCAGGATCGGCAATACTTCTATAATAGTTACCTTCCCTGATATTGACCAGCACTCCGCATGCAAAATTTAAACCTTTGTTATATGTGGAGCAAATGTTGACATCATCCATTAGGATTGCATTTATTGCTGTGAAATCAGCCACCTACTGCTACTTGAATCCTTTTATACTAGTTACATAAACCAGGGCTATTTGGTTGTGCCATATTACTTTGTCACATTTCCTATACTTCTTTCTTTTTTTCTGGTTTCCTATCATTTTTTTCTCAGATCTTTAAACCCTTGCCTTCAAAAGTCCAAAGTTGTCCACTGCACTACATGTATTAGAATTTTGTGTCTCACTTGCACACTTTATAACTTTTTTCTGAAGCCTAAGGGACCATCTGAGATTATTAAATGTACCTGTTGAATTTCCTTTTGTTGCCAGCCTATGTAGGCCATCCCTTGTCCCCTTCCTGATGTTAAAGAAGCTGCAACCTGTACTCTAAGGTTTGATTCCCTCAGCCTCTATTTGCCTACTCTGTGACTCTGAGCAATTCACTTGGCTGGACATTATTCTGGGGCAGTTGGAAAACTGTGCTAGACTCCTCAATCGTTTCTTGGTGTACTTTTTCCCAAGTTGAGCCAAGCTAATTGTGGGGTAAGGAAGCTTATTTCTTATTTATCTCCAGATGTGATGCAAATGGATGCTTCTTCACTGTTTTGATCATTTGATTGTTAGGCCTCTGATCTTCTCTATGTTTCCTCTTCCACCCAGAATTAGGATCCTAATGTCCATCCATTTTCCGCTTCCATTCAGAGACAGCAAATTCTTCTGCTGGTGTCCTTATCTTGGACAATTCATTGACTTATTCCCCATATGATCCACATCTCCTGATACTGTTTCAAGTATTTTAATTTATTCCTTTAATCTAACAGAAAAACAATGGACTGGCAATGCTCAACACTGCTTCATGCTCAGACTTTTTTATCACAGGAGTCATGCGAAGTTCAAGCCTACTGATTCATATGACCATTACACCTTGACAGTTCCTACCATAGATTGTACCTTTTGTTTCTCAGAGGACTAGGCCAGTCAAGGCTGGGGTGAATTTATGAACACCCATCCAGTTATCCAGCCCCTGTTTGAAGGAAGATAGTGCATCACAATGTTTTATCTGCAGGGGGGTGTCTACCCCAAGGAAGAGACAGATGCTGAGTAATTAGTTAGTCACTCTGCCTTGTTTTATTGATCTGCTGAAGCAGGTTTCAATCCCCTTTTTAGGTATTTCTGGGATTGTTTTATTTGTGAAGGTGCACGAGATCTTTGGCTGTTGGGTCCAAGGTTGCTCAGAAGGCAAGTCACACGTCACCACTAAGGATGTTATTAGAGTCAGAGTAGAGGGACAGTGTCCCTGGTCCTTTCTAGCAGCTCAGGGATTTTAAGCCTGGGATCTTCTTTGCTAGGAGGCTCTAGGGTTTGTCCACCTCTTTGATATGTCTGGTGAGGATCATTCCGAAGGAGGCTTTGTATTCTATAATTTGTGTTATAAATTCAAAGGGGCAATAATGTTTTTATCTTTGGATGTTATTTGTTTGGCAATCAGTTGAGCCAAGAAAGAGTATTTTCTGACAGCTTTTACTAGACATAATCAAAGGAGTAAAAATGATGGAATGTTAAAGCTTGTGTTTTGTCTTCTTGCTCAGGCTTATGCCCATACCCATGTTTGGACTCATGCTTGACTCTAAGTTCAATCTCTCCCTCATGCTATTATTCATTTCTTATGTTCATGTTTCAGCTCAGACCCAAACGCTTGTCTGTGCTCAATGCTTGGACCCATGTTCATTTTTATGCTATGATTCATTGTTCAGACTTAGATTCCAGTTCACATTTGCTCTTAAGCTTGGCTTCCTCTTCACAGTCACACTCAGTCTCATGCATTGCTATTAGTTGCTCAGTCTCATATTCATCCTCACGCTCAGGCTCATGTGCTGGTACATGCTAATATCCATGCTTGTTTAATTGCACAGTCTTATATTCATCCTCACAGTCAGGCTCATGTCCTGGTACATGCTAATATCTATGCTTGCTTAGTTGCTTAGTCTCATATTCATCCTCATACTCAGGGTTATGTCATGGTACATGCTAATATCAATGCTTGTTTAGTTGTTCAGTCTCATGTTCATCCTAATGCTCAGGTTCATGTCCTGGTACATGCTAATATCCATGCTTGTTTAGTTGTTCAGTCTCATGTTCATCCTCACACTCAGGCACATGTCCTGGTACATGCTAACATCCATGCTTGCTTAGTTGTTCAGTCTCATGTTCATCCTCATGTTCAGGCTCATGTCCTGGTACATGCTAATATCCATGCTTGTTTAGTTCTTCAGTCAAATGTTCATCCTAACGCTCAGGCTCATGTCCTGGTACATGCTAATATTTATGCTTGTTTAATTGCTCAGTCTCATGTTCATCCTCACGCTCAGGCTTATGTCCTGGTACATGCTAATATCCATGCTTGTTTAGTTGCTCAGTCTCATGTTCATCCTCACACTCAGGGTCATGACATGGTACATGCTAATAGTTATGCTTGTTTAGTTGCTCAGTCTCATGTTCATCCTAATGCTCAAGCTCATGCCCTGGTACATGCTAATATTTATGCTTGTTTAATTGCTCAGTCTCATGTTCATCCTCATGCTCAGGCTCATGTCCTGGTACATGCTAATATTTATGCTTGTTTATTTGTTCAGTCTCATGTTCATCCTCACGCTCAGGCTCATGTCCTGGTACATGCTAATATCCATGCTTGTTTAGTTGCTCAGTCTCATGTTCATCCTCACACTCAGGGTCATGACATGGTACATGCTAATAGTTATGCTTGTTTAGTTGCACAGTCTCATATTCATCCTCACGCTCAGCCTCATGTCCTGGTACATGCTAATATCCATGCTTGTCTAATTGCACAGACTTATATTCATCTTCACAGTCAGGCTCATGTCCTGGTACATGCTAATATCTATGCTTGTTTAGTTGCTTAGTCTCATGTTCATCCTCACACTCAGGGTCATGTCCTGGTACATGCTAATATTTATGCTTGTTTAGTTTCTTAGTCTCATATTCATCCTCACACTCAGGCTCATGTCCTGGTACATGCTAATATTTATGCTTGTTTAGTTGCTCAGTCTCATGTTTATCCTCACTCTCAGGCTCATGTCCTGGTACATGCTAATATTTATGCTTGTTTAATTGCTCAGTCTCATGTTCATCCTCATGCTCAGGCTCATGTCCTGGTACATGCTAATATTTATGCTTGTTTATTTGTTCAGTCTCATGTTCATCCTCACGCTCAGGCTCATGTCCTGGTACATGCTAATATTTATGCTTGTTTATTTGTTCAGCCTCATGTTCATCCTCACGCTCAGGCTCATGTCCTGGTACATGCTAATATTTATGCCTGTTTATTTGTTCAGTCTCATGTTCATCCTCACGCTCAGGCTCATGTCCTGGTACATGCTAATATTTATGCTTGTTTAGTTGTTCAGTCTCATGTTCATCTTCACGCTCAGGCTCATGTCCTGGTACATGCTAATATCCATGTTTGTTTAGTTGTTCAGTCTCATGTTCATCCTCACGTTCAGGCTCATGTCCTGGTACATGCTAATATCCATGCTTGTTTAGTTGTTCAGTCTCATGTTCGTCTTCACACTCAGGCTCATGTCCTGGTACATGCTAATATCCATGCTTGTTTAATTGCACAGTCTTATATTCATCATCACAGTCAGGCTCATGTCCTGGTACATGCTAATATCCATGCTTGTTTAATTGCACAGTCTTATATTCATCCTCACAGTCAGGTTCATGTGCTGGTAAATGCTAATAGCTATGCTTGTTTAGTTGCTTAGTCTCATATTCATCCTCACACTCAGGCTCATGTCCTGGTACATGCTAATATCAATGCTTGTTTAGTTGTTCAGTCTCATGTTCATCCTCACGCTCAGGCTCATGTTCTGGTACATGCTAATATCCATGCTTGTTTAGTTGTTCAGTCTCATGTTCATCCTAATGCTCAGGCTCATGTCTTGGTACATGCTAATATCCATGCTTGTTTAGTTGTTCAGTCTCATGTTCATCCTCACGTTCAGGCTCATGTCTTGGTACATGCTAATATCCATGCTTGTTTAGTTGTGCAGTCTCATGTTCATCCCAACGCTCAGGCTCATGTCCTGGTACATGCTAATGTCCATGCTTGTTTAGTTGTTCAGTCTCATGTTCATCCTAACGCTCAGGCTCATGTCCTGGTACATGTTAATATCCATGCTTGTTTAGTTGCTCAGTTTCATGTTCATCCTAACGCTCAGGCTCATGTCCTGGTACATGTTAATATCCATGCTTGTTTAGTTGCTCAGTCTCATGTTCATTCTAATGCTCAGGCTCATGTCCTGGTACATGCTAATATACATGCTTGCTTAGTTCAGTCTCATGTTCATCCTAACACTCAGGCTCATGTCCTGGAACATGCTACTATCCATGCTTGCTTAGTTGTTCAGTCTCATGTTCATCCTAACGCTCAGGCTCATGTCCTGGTACATGCTAATATCCATGCTTGTTTAGTTGTTTAGTCTCATGTTCATCCTCACGCTCAGGCTAATGTCCTGGAACTTGCTAATATCCATGCTTGTTTAGTTCTTCAGTCTCACGTTCATCCTAACGCTCAGGCTCATGTCCTGATACATGCTAATATCCATGCTTGTTTAGTTGTTCAGTCTCATGTTCACCCTAATGCTCAGGCTCATGTCCTGGTACATGCTAATATCCATGCTTGTTTAGTTGTTTAGTCTCATGTTCATCCGCACGCTCAGGTTCATGTCCTGGAACATGCTAATATCCATGCTTGTTTAGTTGTTCAGTCTCATGTTCATCCTAACGCTCAGGCTCATGTTCTGGTACATGCTAATATCCATGCTTGTTTAGTTGCACAGTCTCATGTTCATCCTAACGCTCAGGCTCATGTCCTGGTACATGCTAATATCCATGCTTGTTTAGTTGTTCAGTCTCATGTTCATCCTAACGCTCAGGCTCATGTCCTGGTACAAGCTAATATCCATGCTTGTTTAGTTGTTCAGTCTCATATTCATCCTAATGCTCAGGCTCATGTCCTGGTACATGCTAATATCAATGCTTGTTTAGTTGTTTAGTCTCACGTTCATCCTCATGCTCAGGCTCATGTCCTGGAACATGCTAATATCCATGCTTGTTTAGTTGTTCAGTTTCATGTTCATCCTAACACTCAGGCTCATGTCTTGGTACATGCTAATATCTATGCTTGTACTTGTGATTGAGTTCTTGTTTGGGCTAAAGCTTGAGCTCATGCTTAATCTCATGTCATACCTGGACAGTACTTGCAAATGGTCAATTGTGATCATTGTACCAGCCTTTAAACATAGCTGTTCAGTCCTTTAATCATCCTCATGTGCTTACTCATGGCTGAACGCATAAGTCGCATGTTTGCTCTCGTTATCACGTTCTTGCTTATTTTCATACTCAGCCTCATGTTTAGGCTGTTGCTCAGGCTCATGCTTATTTTCATACTCAGCATCATGTTTAGGCTGTTGCTCAGGCTCATGCTTATTTTCATACTCAGCCTCATGTTTAGGCTGTTGCTCAGGCTCATGCTTATTTTCATGCTCGAGTTCCTGATTGGCCTAATGCTTAGATTCATGTTAAGATACTTGCTTGCATTCATGCCTGAGTTCCTACTGCAGATTATGCTGAGACTCATTCGCACATTTACTCCAAGGCCAATGCTCATGCTCCTCTTGGGTTCCTATTTGTGTTCCATCTTGGGATTATGCTCAGGGTTAGCCTTATGTTTATACTCAGCCTTATGTTCAGACTCATGCCTGCTTTCATGTGTATACCCTAGTTATGTTGAGGCTCATACTCAGGCTCATGTTCAGGCTCATACTCAGCCTCATGTTCAGGCTCATGCCTGCTTTCATGTGTACACCCTAGTTATGTTCAGGCTCATACTCAGCCTCATGTTTAGGCTCATGCCTGCTTTCATGTGTATACCCTAGTTATGTTCAGGCTCATACTCAGCATCATGATGTTCATCGTGCATACAGCTGCAGTCATTACAGATGGGTTATCCTGCCGTCAGGTGGGTTCTCGGTCGGCCGAATTCCAAAGTCTAGGTCTGGCGTTGGTTGTCGTCGCTTCTTCCCCGACGTCAGTGCGGCAGGGGTACAAAAGAGGCAGCCGACGCCATTTTCTTCAGTCTTTCTTGCTGCGCGGTGCCCGAAGCAGAAGCAGTTCGCAAGTGCCGGTCGGCCAGCTCCTGAGATTTATGAAAGTATTTCAGCCGACGTCTTCTTGAAAGCTAAGTACCCCGTTGGGGAAACTTTTCTTGCCTCAGACCGATGTCAGACAAAGTTAATAATTGCATTTCTTGTGGGAAACAAATACCGCATAAGGATTTCCACTCTTTCTGTATACCTTGCTTAGGCCCAGACCACAACGTCTCGGCCTGCCATTTTTGTGCTAGATTCAACAAGCGCACTATTAAGTGCCGGGCGGAGTTTGCCCTTCATTATTTTGGCAAAAAATTTTATTATATCATGTCGTCGGATACTCCGACTCCAGTTTTGAGTAAAAGACGCAAAGATAAGGACCGACATCCGAGGTCCGCACCGACTACTGAGACCATGCTTAGGCCGACTACCAGTTCTCCGGTTCTCAGTGAGGTGCCTATGCAGCCCCTGAGTACCGATGACACTACATTACCGGTGACTACAGTACCCAAGGTCACAGGCTCCTCGGTCCCCATTCCTACTGCAGATACCGATGCCACTCTTGGCGGGGAAACTCAGAATTTAGACAGGCCTGCCATTTCTCAAGGTGTCTTCAGGCCTTCCTCCTTCTCTATTAAAGCTTTCACTAAATCTAAAGCAGCCATGAAAACCAAAAAACAGGGTCCCCAGACCTCCTCTCAAGGCCACATGCCTAAAAAGCAGATGCTTAAAATGGCTGAGGATCTGATTACTCTTATCAGGGGTTCTCAGCCCCCCTCTAACAAAAGACCCAGATTAGAGGAAGACTTCCCTTCCTCAGATCAAGCTTCTATTACCTCAGAACACTCTAAGGACCAAGATTACGCCTATTCACCTTTCGAAGACTCTGATGCTGAGGAGTCTATTCCCTCGGTCTCCCCCCCAGAGGACTACTCTTTTGGGGAAACCCTGCATACATTGAGGGAACACTTTCATTGGGAAGGCCAAGATTACTCAGATTCCAAGAAAAGGCTCAGGGAATTTCTTTTGCTCCCCCAGCATAGGCCCCTGGCTATCCCTCCTGTTTTAGATATATTGGATGATGTGTACGCAGAAGCCAGCCTTAATCCAGATTCCTTACCTCCAGCTCCTGTTAAACCAGACAGGTATTACCGGGTTCCTGATTCTCACCAGTTCCTATACGAAAGCCATACTGCTGACCCAGAAACTATTTCTCAGGGTCCCAAGGGAATTAAAGCCTCTACTGCTAAAAACCCATTACCTTCAGAGAGAGATTCCAGAGCTTTAGAAAGGTGGGGGGAAAAGGTGTACACCTCGGCCACTTTAACCATGAGGGCATTAAACTGTCAGTTCCATATGTTAAAGTATCAACAGTTTTTGTTATCTCAGTTGAAAAGCAAAATGGCACAACCAGATTTAAAGGAGTTGCAGGATTTGTTGCATGGTGCAGAGCAAGCGGGTAAACATACCTTGCAGTGTGGTTTTGATGCTTTAGAGGCCTCATGTAGAGCTGCTGTTACAGGGTCTGTTATACGTAGGCATGCTTGGCTCAAAGAGCAAACCTTACCAGATCATGTCAAAGCTAAATTATTAGATGCACCTCTTCAGAAAGATGTATTGTTTGGTGTTAAAGCTGAGGAGGTACTAAAGAAAATAGAGGAAAAAGCAAAATCAATGCAAACAGTGAAGGATTTCCTGCAGGTACAACCTCCACGCTTCAGCAGAAACTGGCCTTCAAAAAATTGGTCCTTTCCAGCCACTGACAGACCTCAAAGGGGCAGATATAGATGCCCTAGAGGTAGAGGGCAACCTCAAGGATCTTTCAGAGCCAGACAGTGGCAAGCACCAACCCCAAGAGGTGGAGAAGATAGATCACAGTCATTTAGAAAACAGGCACAATGACTTCCCCCTACACCTGCCAAGCAAAGCTTTAATGGCAGCACCTTTGGGCGGAAAACTGGCATTATTTTCAAAAAATTGGCATATTGTTACAGAAGACAAATGGATTCTGGACATTATAGACAGTGGCTACAGGTTCCACTTTCACACCCTTCCAAAAAAGAGAGGCATGCCAAACCTGCCACAAAATCAAAGGGCAGAGGCAAAAAAACAAATTTCCGCTATCATGGACATGAAAGTGATTCAAGAGGTACCTGCAAAAGAACAAGGTCAAGGGTTTTATTCCAGACTATTCCTGGTACCAAGGAAAGACAAAGATTGGAGACCTATCTTAGACCTCTCCATCCTAAACACATATCTACAGGTGCCAAAATTCAAGATACTCACATTACAGCAACTTCTTCCCATGCTGAGCAAGGAGTCTTGGCTGGTATCATTGGACCTCAAGGAGGCATACCTGCATGTCCCTATCAGACAAGATTGCAGAAGATACCTCAGATTTATTGCAGGTTCAACCCACTACCAATTCTCTGCATTGCCCTTTGGCTTATCTACTGCTCCCAGAGTGTTTACAAAATGCCTGGCATCAGTAATCACCTTCTGCAGAATACAAGGGATACAAATCTATCCATATCTGGACGACTGCCTGATCCAAGCGGACAGCAAGGGCATACTACTGCAGCACCTGGTGTTTGTAATAAAACTGTTGAACTTCCTGGGATACACAGTCAACAAAAAGAAATCAAAACTAATACCCACTCAACAAATAATTTTCCTGGGTGCCAGCTTGAATACAACCACCCAGATGGCCTACCTCACGCCAGACAAACAAGGGCAACTGTGTCAGTACTTCAGTAAAATGGCAACTTTCACCCGGCTAACTGCAAGGAAAGTCCTGCAGGTTCTGGGATTCATGGCATCTTGCATCCTACTAATCCCATGTGCAAAGCTGCATATGAGTAAACTTCAATGGTACCTAAAAAACTTATGGTCTCAACACAGCCACAGCTTGGAAACAATTATACCACTCATTCCATGCCTTCAAAAGGAATTTTTGTGGTGGGCTCAAGCATGCCAAAGAAACACAGGTCTCCCTTTCTGTGTACCTCAAGCAACTCAAATCATCACAACAGACGCCTCGGACTACGCCTGGGGAGCACACATGACAAATCAGCGCATTCAGGGAAAATGGTCCCAAAAAGAGAAGCACCTACACATCAACCAAAAGGAAATGCTAGCCATGCAAAATGCTATTATGACCTTCAAAGACCTACTGCATCCAGGCCAGCTATTGATAAGGACAGACAACACCACAGTGATATGGTACATAAACAAACAGCGGGGAACTCATTTATACCCCCTGTGCAGGCAAGCCATGAACCTATGGAACACAGCTCTGGAATTGCAAATCCAACTACAGGCACAATTCCTGCCAGGGAAGGAAAACACACTGGCAGACAACCTAAGTAGAAATATGACAGATCCACATGAATGGAAGTTGCATCCACAAGTTTTCACAAAGATAACTCAGGCATGGGGACAGCCAGACATAGATCTCTTTGCTACCCACAGAAATTACCAATTGAAACAATTTTGTTCAAGGACCTATCATCCACAGGCCTGGAAAGTGGACGCACTCTCTTTCAATTGGACAACATTGACAGTTTAAGCCTTCCCGCCTCTTCCTCTGCTGCCCAAAGTTCTATTAAAAGCCAGAGCAGAGAGGCCGCAAATGATTCTCATTGCTCCAGACTGGCCAAGACAACACTGGTATCCGCTCCTGAAGAGCCTGACACATTCCCCACCATGGATTCTACCTCTAGTCCCTCTTCTGTTGTCTCAGCACAACTACAAAACCCTTCACAGCCAGCTCAAAACCCTAAATCTAGCTGCATGGAGAATTCCTTGATTTTCCAACAGACTCTCCTCTCCAAGGAGGTGCAGGATGTCATCCTGGAGGCCAGAAGATCTACTACTAGAAAAGCCTACTCCGCCAAATGGAAACAATTTTGTGCCTGGAATCAAGAAAAGGGCCAGAATCCTTGGCTAATAAATATACCTCAAATTTTACAGTATCTAGCTGAGATGTTAAACAGTGGACTTTCCTTCTCCTTCATCAAGATCCACGCTTCAGCCATTTCTGCACAATACAACACAGATCCTCCTTTATTCTCACATCCTCTCTTAAGGCAGTTCCTCAGAGGGGCAGAAAATATAAAACCCCCAAGGAAACTACCAGTCCCTGCTTGGGACCTCAACTTCGCATTGTAAAAGCTGACCCTTCCTCCCTTTGTGCCAGCTTCTTCAACAGAACTACAATACTTGTCATGGAAAACAGCCTTTCTACTGGCTATCACCTCAGCATGCAGGGTTTCGGAGCTACAGGCTCTCATGGCTGTGCAACCATTCATCTTTTTCCATCAGGACAGAGTTTCCTTATGAACCAACCCTACCTTTATGCCAAAGGTAGTATCCAGTGTAGCTTTGAATCAGACTATCCACTTACCTACCTTTTATCCAAATCCACAAAACAAAGGGGAAAGACTACTACATTCCTTGGACATTCACAGATAACTTTGTTATTATTTGGACAGGACAAAGCCATTCAGGAAATCCGAGCAACTCTTTGTGTCCTATGCTACAGGTGCTCAAGGAAAGGCTATTTCCAAACAGACAATTTCAAAATGGACAGCCCACTGCATACGCTTTTGTTACTCATTTCATTGAAAAACTGTGCCTGCATGCATCAGATCCCACTCCACCAGGGCCACAGCTACCTATGCAGCTTTCCTCAGGGGGGTACCTACCAAGGACATTTTGGAAGCAGCCACTTGGAGCTCAGTGCACACTTTCTCCAAGCACTATCACCTTCCACTATACTCTAAATCTAGAGCGGGTTTTGCCACAGCAGTCTTGCAGGGCATCCTCGCTCCTCCTAGTTCCACTTAGTGCCTACCACCCTTACTTGGCTTTGGGATTCTTCCCATCTGTAATGACTGCAGCTGTATGCACGATGAACATAGTACAGTTTTGTACCTACCATAAATGTAGATGTTCGAGTGCTCATACAGCTGCAGTCCAGGTTACCCCCCCTCCGTCCCCTCTCAGGACAGGCCTTATGACAAACACCTTATCATACAACCTATTTGGGGTATTCTCTTATGGTATATTTGCTTGCTACTACTGTTTTTTGATTATTCTATTTCACATGTTTGCATAACTTTATGTTTGCCTTCCTTCTGGGGGCACCTGACATCTGGGGCAAGAAAAACTGAAGAAAATGGCGTCGGCTGCCTCTTTTGTACCCCTGCCGCACTGACGTCAGGGAAGAAGCGACAACAACCAACGCCGGGCCTAGACTTTGGAATTCGGCCGACCGAGGACCCGCCTGACGGCAGGATAACCCATCTGTAATGACTGCAGCTGTATGAGCACTCGAACATCTACATTTATGGTAGGTACAAAACTGTACTTTCAGGCTCATGCCTGCTTTCATGTGCACACCTTTGTTATTTTCAGGCTCATACTCAGCCTCATGTTCAGACTCATGCCTGCTTTCATGTGTATACCCTAGTTATGTTGAGGCTCATACTCAGGCTCATGTTCAGGGTCATACTCAGCCTCACGCTCAAGCTCATGCCTGCTCTTACATTTAGGTCCTTAGCTATGTTCAGGTTCCAGCTCATTCTCAGTCTAAGGTTCAGCCTTTTGCTCATGTTCATACTCAGGGTCATATTCAAGTATGGCAGGGCAAATTTAATTGTATTTATTGTGTGTATCAGCCTGTATGTACTCATGCATTATAAGAAATGGGGAAGCATACATGAGAAAGACAATACTTTTCAGTGGAAATGACTTAACTAAAAAACACTGAAAGTGAGGCTGAGTGTGATAGTCAACTTTAGAGGGTAACTTTTGGCTGTATGTGTGTGTGTGTGTGTGTGTGTGTGTGTGTGTGTGTGTGTGTGTGTGTGTGTGTGTGTGCGTGCGTGTGTGAGCATGTGTGTGTGTGCGTGCGGGGGTGTGAGAAAAGTACTGAAAATGCATCAGAGATATTTGAAATCTTCTGAATTACCACATAAGCAATTGATCACATTTGGAGTTGGTTTCTCTGCCAGCCTCCTTTTCATTCACATTGAACAGCTGAGATGAAACCCCTGAAATAATTAACTGTTTTACCCTGTACAAAGATTTAGTTAAGTGCTGCATTCATCTGGTCCATAATTTTTTTTTTTGTGGTTGATTGAGTTTCAAACCTCGAGACCAAACTGGACACATCTACTAAAGACAATCATAAGGCCTTCTTCACATATGTCTGCAATCTCAAGGGAAGCACCCAGATCTGCTCAGAAATGGTGGCCAAGGACACCACATACACAAACACTGTAGCTATAACCAAGCTGTTGGCAGACAGGTTCAGTGAAAGCTTCACTTCTCTGTCCCCCCATCAGTAAAACAGGGCATCCCCAGTACCTGTCCCCCCTCTTATCTCTAGGGAGCAAGTCATCACTGCCCTCTCAAAGGCAAAAAATACAGCCTCCATGGGACCCGATAACATCCCAGGCTGCATCCTACAGGAACTCAGGAAGGAGCATGCAGCATCATTAGGCACCCTATTCAACCAAAGCCTGAGTAACGGCTTCATCCCAGCCAAGTGGAGAACAGCTACTGTCATCCCTTTGCACAAAGGTGGAGCATCCACCAATCCAGGAAATTATAGGCACATCAGCCTAACTAGTCTGATCTGCAAGGCCATGGAGCGTATCATCATGGACCTCATTAACAAGGACATTGGCAACCTCCAGGCACTTGATCACACAGTTTGGTTTTGTGAAGGGGAGGTTATGCCTGTTAAATATGGTCAAATTTTTTGAGACAGTTACCAAGGCCATAGACAAGGGGAAGACGGTGAACACTGCCTACCCTGACTTGGCCAAAGCCTTTGATACTATTCCCCACTCAGGTATAATATATAAACTCTCCCAACTAGGCATCAATCCATATGTTACCAGATGGGTAGCAAACTGGCTCACTGATAGAACCCCATCTAGCCAAAATAGGGGAAGCCATCTCAAGTAGTGTACCTGTAACAAGCGATGTACCCCAGGGATTGGTCTTGGGGCCTCGGCTATTTGGGATATACTTCTCAGATCTAGTGGGCTATGGCTGACCAAGTTTGCAGATGACTGCAAGCTGGGTGCTGTCATCAGTTCCCCTAATGATGTGGACATCCTCCAAGATACTTCCAAATACTTCACTCACCACTGTAAACCTCTCCACCAGCTGCAATGGCTAGAACTTCCAAACTACCTTGACTACCTCCAACTCATCACAACTCACAAGCTTATTTTCGAACCAACTATATGCCCAGCACTAACAAACATCTTAACATTATACAGCCCAAACAGAATTCTAAGATCTACCTAACAAAATCTAATCTCTGTTTATAAACCAAACCATCCCTCTGGTCAGCTTCTCCTATCCTTTTCCATCGCCAAAAAATGGAATTCTCTTCCTCCATCTCTAAGAATTTCTGAGAATTCTGAACACTTCAAAACCCAGCTGCATTCTTGCATCTCCCAAAAATGGAAATGCAATTGCACTCCACCTACCTAACCTGCTTAATACATAAATACTGTATAACACACAAAGTTTGTTCTTCCTTATACACTATTGATTAACCCTGTATACTGCCTTCATGCTAATGCTACCTCTATACCACTGTCAGAGGATTTAAACATCTGTATTAATTTAACTCATGCTAATATTCATGCATAAAGAACTCATCCATGCAAATGTTACTTCTATATCATTCTCAGATGATTTAAACCTCTGTATTAATTTAACCTTGTACTACTGTTCTCAACCACTAAACATGTAAATATGCTTTACATCCCTCTCCAAGCTGCTGTTTAACTTTTGTTTAGTTTTTGCTATTTTGTATGTAAAATTTGCTTAGTTTGTTTCTGTTTCCACTATGTATTGTACTTCATATTATGGAACTTGTACTATGTATTATTGGATCTTTTCTCCCCGGGCCTCCACTGAAAATGGGCTCTTTGAGCCCAGTGGACCTCCCCAGTGATCAAACTGGAATTTAATACATAAATAAAGAGGGTCTCACCCAAACAAATCACTGGTGCCAGAAACATGGCCTCAAACTGAATGCCAAAAAAATGCATCATCATCCCTTTTGGGGAGAGTGATGTCACCACAAATTGTCACATTGATAATAAGGTCCAAATCATGCAATCAGTTGTAAGAGACTTGGACACCCAGGTTGATAGAAAACTGACTTTTGACCACCATATTGCCACCATTGTACATAAAGCTTTCTACATGGCCCACCTCCTTAGTAAGGGTATCTCATCCAGGGACAAGGTGGTCATAGCATCCCTGTTTTTTTTTCCCTTATAAGACCAATTACTGAGTACAATGCCCCTTTTGGCATGTACCTCACAGAGCACGTGCAGCTGCTGGAGGGACCGCAGAGATTCATCACCAGGAGAATCCAGGGTGTCAAACATCTACCCTACACAGATAGGCTAAAAACCCTGTCCCTCTACTCTGTCTCCTACAGACTCCTCAGAGGTGACCTCTGTCTGGTATACAAAGCAATCTCAGACCCTGCCCTGATGGGACTGATGCATATCTGCAAGTCAAGCTCCACTCAAGTAACCCACAAGCACAACCTCAGCCTGGTCTGTGACATCAATAAGACTTGTTGGTGGGACAGATTTGTGCCCTAGAGACTCCCCCTTTTGTGGAATAGACTCCCTCCCCACCTAAAGCAGAGTACCTCATTAACCCTTTTTAAGCGCAACCTGGATAACTGGATGGGGAACGGAAAATACACCCCTGTGATTCCACCTGTGTCCCTGCTGAACTGTGGCATAGGGTGCTGACTTGTTGGAACATGGGCTAAATTCTTGGCTAGGCTTATAAGGGCCTCAGTGCCGACAGCCTAGTAACGTCCTATGATGCTGTGATCATAGTTCTTCCTAACGTCTACTCCTCGTAGTCTTCCACTGCCTCTCTGCTACACTTTACCAGCATCATCCTTATATATATTGGTACTTTTTCACCTCATATATTCTTTACTAATGTTATTTCTTTGTATACCTCTTTCCCTCTCTACAAGGTCACTTCCTAAATCTACTTATAACATATCTTTTATTATCAGACAATTATCCAGGATAGTCCCTGATGATAATATCTCTGACTTACTTGTAGTTTTCTCATTTTTCTACTGAATGTGTAAAAAAAACCCCACTAAACTTATTACGTTCATTGTTTAAATCATATTGTATCTCATTTTATTGCATTTTTCAGTTGACTTGTAACAAATGTCTGTGCTAATAAATGTCTATGCATTGTAATACTGGAGCTTTTCTCCTCGGGTCTCTGCTGAAAAAGGGCTTTGCCCAGTCATACCAACCCAGTTAACAAATGTCAAATAAAATAAATAAATAAACAAATAAATAAATAAATATCCTATGAAATGTCATTCAGGTATAATGACTGTTGAATGCTTAAAGTCTTTGGTATACAACTTCAGTCGTGTTAAAGTTGCAAACGTACTGACACAATGCCGAACAGTATAAAGTTAAGAAGTCTGAAGTTAAAGGACTAAGGTTAAAGGACTAAGGTAACATTAATGTGTTAAGGAGGACTATTTTCCATTTTCATTTTTGGAAATAGGCTATCTATCAGAACTTGTATTAAAATGTTTCTACATTAATATGAAACCAGATCTTACCTTTCTTTGTCATTTGCTCTGAATGTGTTTGGTATGGTTGTTGGGGTGCATGCTGGGAATTGCTCAGCTTTACAGAGCAGAGTATTTCTACATCAGAAACGGGAACAATGCTAGCAAAGCACATACCATCACGTTTATATAATTACGTTATTGTAGTGACTTAAAATGAATGTACAAAGAATAAGAGAAGTGTGTATCATTCTGGGTTACAAATGGGAGGTCTACATGAAATGTTCTTTACAAAATCTATTATTATGATTTTCTTAACATTATTGCACATTCTGTTCAGTAAATGCTTCTTAATGTGCAGAGTTTATTTTGTCAGTGTACCCGAAGATAATAGGTATGAAAAATATATTTTACTTTACAGTCTACAAGGCAAATGTAAACAATTAATGAATGTGTTAAGATAATTAACTGGAACTTAGCATGGGCTCTTCAAATATATAATGCTGCAACACCATGGCATGCCCTTATGCCCTTACTGTCTGACATAAAATATGATTATAATAAATTAAACAGTTCTTGGAGGAAGTGTATGATGTACTTCAGGACTGTGTAAATGGGGCTATCCGCAAAATGATGTGTTTTTGGTTATGCATTATGCTAGTAATGTAAACCCTAGTCAGACAGATTGTTATTGAGACAGATACGGTGCATCTACATATGAAAAAGGCATCATACTCACTTTGGCAAAGTTACAGAATTACAGAATTTGCTAGTCATTCAGTACCTAGATGGACCTAATTGGGGACATTTGGGAATAACAAGCAGTTGTAGCTGATGATGCCTGCACCGACGTATTTCACAGAAGTTGATTAACATGTAACTGCGGCAACAATTATGCAAATGCAATATGCAGCAGGCAGTGCAAAATAAGCTGTAAACATCTTTCAAGATAGTGAAAGAATATTGACTTAATACTGAAAATACACAGTATTATGACTATATGGTACCCCAGAATTCACCTTACACTTTTATCTCAGACTCGCTTTGCTTTTTTACTATGGCCAAAAGTCATCTGACAGACACAAATATACCAGATGCAAGTAGTCATTTATCCTCTGTACACACTAATAACTACAATGACCAAAAAATAGTTTCAGGGATAAAAGAAGTCAGTAGACTAGGTGGTCAAACTTAATTAACATAGTTCTGGGTGGCAGACCTTTTTTTTTTTTTGCTTAAACCTATAGGCATTACAAAAATGCAGAACAATGTGAAAGTGGTGTTGTAGGCTGACAGGTTTATACTAAATGTAGGGCTTGAAAGCCATTGAAAAGAACAGTCATATCATCTTTGCAATGAAAAGGATATATTAGTTCCCTTCTGGATAAAACATAAGCATTAGTGCCATGTATATGAATTTACAGTTAGCCATCATGTCACTGGGGTTTGCTTTAAAGCTTTTCAGTAAGATATTCCACTTGATGACAGAGTATGTGGTGACTATATTGTGTACGGTGGGTGAGAAGCCTGCCATTTTAGTGTTGTATGATTGTGCATCATGTTTGCCTTGATTTGAGGAAGCCCTAAAGAAGTTCTATTGAAGTCTATAAAATGTATATCACTCAAAATGTGTATTTTTCTGCTAAAAATACTCATTTCATTTTTACATATTTAAGTATTATAGAACTTTTGTCAATGGTTCATAGATTTTTACTAAGCTTAAGGCCAAAACAAACCATCAAGAAACTTAGAGAGTAAAAAGCCAGCGCAATAAGACACGGTCCAGGAGCTGATAAAAAATCCTTTAATGAACGGTAAGTGCTTTCACCACAGCTTCATCAGACCATTAGCAAAATAGGAGCGACAAATTAAATATATAAAAGCATCAATTAACCCCCAGCCAATCAAAGAACAGCACAAAACCCTACTAAAAATGCTGCCCATTAAAATAAAAAGCAAAAACTCTTACAAAATCTCAACTAAGGAAAATGAAGACAAAAACAAAAATAAAAACAAATAAACAAATATATAAAATAAAAGCATAATCAAAAATACATACAATATATGTATATAAAGCCACATAACATAGATATAAATTCTCTAAATCCTGAGACCTTGTCCCTTCAAAATGAGTCTGAGGGGTACTTTTTCATGGATTCCACTGCCCTGATCGGCTCTTAATCTAATAATTCACCTGACCTCCATCAAGAAACTCAGCTACATTGCCTAATTCTGTTCGAGACTCAGTGTCCCCCTGTTACATAGATTTTCTCCACATATCCCTAAAAAGAGAATTTGCAGTCACCCATCCTGTCATTCAGACTAGCTTTAAAGAGTGCTAGGGAAGTACTCTGCTTGATAGGTAAAGGGAGTCTATTCTAGAAATGGAGTATACATTTGGTTGGGTATATGTCATGACATTGGGTGTTGCTGATACGGCAGTATATGATTAGGTCTCTAGAAACAGTTTTTGTTACCACTGGTAATAATTTGGTGAAGCAGTTCAAAGAGTGACTGGTCATTCATGGCACTGATGGTTAAGCAGAGATGACCCTTCAGGAGTTTGTGTGACAGCGAATAAGTAGAACAGGGCTTTTGGTCTGTCACAGTAGCAAAGGGTACTGAGAACTGCAAATTCTTTCTAGTGAGGAAATGATGGGGTCTCTCACGCTGGTTTATGTGCTTAATAAGATACGTGCCAAAAGGTGCATTGTATTCAGTGGTAGACCTAATAGTGGAGGAATAAACTGGGATTATAATGTCTTTCAACCTGGAGGAGATATGGCAAGGGGTAAGTTGTGCAAGGTGGTTGAATTTATTTTCTAACCACAACAGAGATATGGTGGTCAAAGTATTCTATTATCAGTATATATGTGTGTGTGTGTGTGTGTGTGTGTGTGTGTGTGTGTGTGTGTGTGTGTGTGTGTGTGTGTGTGTGTGTGTGTGTGTGTGTGTACCAACGTCCTTGATAACTTTGTCAAATGTAAGTGGACTATTACTTATATGTTAGCAGACGTGGTGCTAGCTTTAGCAGGATGCATTTTGTGGTGTTGAATTTAAGCCCATGACTGATACACCATGCATTTATCTGGTCCAGCCTTTGCTGGAAAATCTGACATCAGAAGGAAATTTGATAACCATCCTCCGTTTGCGATCATAAGCAAACTTGATTAGCCACAGCCTTTGTTGTATGCTTTTATGTCCCAGAAATATATACCAAATAAGACAAGACCCAGGAGAGAGCCCTGTCGGATACCACTAGTGGTAGTTTTCTGTCTAGAGCAAATACCCCCAACTGTAATAACATGAGATCTCCCAGAAAGTCAGTTACAAATCCAATGAACTGTATATGGGTTAATGTCGAGTTGTCAGAATTTGTCAATAATTCCAGCATTGTGGATACTGTCAAAGACCTTGGCAAGTTCCAGGTAAACAGTGTGGGCTGTATTCCCCCTATTATTCTCCTTATATGTGGCCTCGGTAACTCAGGCCTGGTCTAGATAAGCAGTGTGGGCTGTATTCTGCCTATTATTCTCCTTATATTTGGTCTCAGTAACCCTGGCCAGGCCTAGATAAGCAGTGTGGGCTATATTCTGCCTATTATTCTCCTTATAAGTGGCCTCAGTAACCCAGGCCTGGTCTAGATAAGCAGTGTGGGCTGTATTTCCCCTATTATTCTCCTTATATGTGGCCTTAGTAACCCAGGCCTGGTCTACATAAGCAGTGTGGGCTGTATTCTGCCTATTATTCTCCTTATATTTGGCCTCAGTAACCCCGGCCAGGCCTAGATAAGCAGTGTGGGCTGTATTCTGCTATTATTCTCCTTATATATGGCCTCAGTAACCCAGGCCTGGTCTAGATAAGCAGCGTGGGCTGGATTCTGCCTATTATTCTCCTTATAAGTGGCCTCAGTAACCCAGGCCTGGTCTAGATAAGCAGCGTGGGCTGTATTTCCCCCATTACTATCCTTATATGTGACCTCAGTAACCCAGGCCTGGCCTAGATAAGCAGTGTGGGCTGTATTCTGCCTATTATTCTCCTTATATGTGACCTCAGTAAACCAGGCCTGGACTAGATAAGCAGCGTGGGCTGTATTTCCCCCATTATTATCCTTATATGTGACCTCAGTAACCCAGGCCTGGCCTAGATAAGCAGCGTAGGCTGTATTCTGCCTATTATTCTCCTTATATGTGGCCTCAGTAACCCAGGCTTGGTCTAGATAAGCAGCGTGGACTGTATTCTGCCTATTCTCCTCATATGTGGCCTCGGTAATCAAGGCCTGATCTAGATGAGCAGCGTGGGCTGTATTCTGCCTATTATTCTCCTTATATGTGGCCTCGGTATCCAGACCTGGCCTAGATAAGCAATGTGGGCTGTATTCTGCCTATTATTCTCCTTATACGTGGCCTTGGTAACCCAGGCATGGTCTAGATAAGCAGTGTGGGCTGTATTCCTCCCCTATTATTCTCCTTATATGTGGCCTTGGTAACCCTGGCCTGGTCTAGATAAGCAGTGTGGGCTGTATTCTGCCTATATAAAATGAAGAAAGGCAACAATCAGGAACCTGAATCAAGGACCAACAATGAAAACCAAGAGAATTTATTCACAGACACGTCCACTGACTAAGCGCTTTCACCTAAAAAGGCATCCTCAGAGTCAGTTGGAAAATCACAGTCAACATATAAATACATAATTAAAACTAATTAAATAATGACATCACATTTATATTTTTGCTGTGCCCTTTTGTAGGGTTGCATTTGGTTGCTTGTATTCTGCCTATTATTCTCCTTATATGTGGCGTCAGTAACCCAGGCTTGGTCTAGATAAGCAGCGTGGGCTGTATTCTGCCTATTATTCTCCTTATACGTGGCCTCTGTAACCCAGGCCTGGTCTAGATAAGCAGCGTGGGCTGTATTCTGCCTATTATTCTCCTTATATGTGGCCTCGGTATCCCAGACCTGGCCTAGATAAGCAATGTGGGCTGTATTCTGCCTATTATTCTCCTTATACGTGGCCTTGGTAACCCAGGCATGGTCTAGATAAGCAGTGTGGGCTGTATTCCCCCCCCTATTATTCTCCTTATATGTGGCCTCAGTAACCCAGGCTTGGTCTAGATAAGCAGCGTGGGCTGTATTCTGCCTATTATTCTCCTTATACGTGGCCTCTGTAACCCAGGCCTGGTCTAGATAAGCAGCGTGGGCTGTATTCTGCCTATTATTCTCCTTATACGTGGCCTCTGTTACCCAGGCCTGGTCTAGATAAGCAGCGTGGGCTGTATTCTGCCTATTATTCTCCTTATATGTGGCCTCAGTAACCCAGGCCTGGTCTAGATAAGCAGTGTGGGCTGTTTTCTGCCTATTATTCTCCTTATATGTGGCCTCAGTAACCCTTTCAAAGAATTCAACTAGGTTGACAAAACACGATTTGCCTTTTACAAATCATCTTCAAACATATCAGTGGTTTATATACTGTCCAGACCCTGGCTATGCCTTCATATGCTTACCCATGGAATTCACAAACAGGAGAACAGATAAGACACATCCTTGTTAGAGTCCCATGCTCACCTTGAATGTATTCAACTTGGTGAAACTGTCTTTTTTCAAATAAATGGGCAAAATGACACCTACAACAGCAGCAGCCCTAGCGGAACACTTCCCACAAGGCATTTCAGGGTACTCAGTCAAATGCCTTCTCCAAGTCCACAAAACACATGTGAGCAGTAGTGGCAAACTTCTGTGACCCCTTTAATATCTATCCAAGGAGAAGGAGTGGATTCACTCTCCCACAGTCCAGACAGACTGCTCTTCCTGAATCAGAGGCTTGACTGTTGCATAACATCTCCTTTCCAGCACCTTTGCAAAGGCTTCCACATAGTGTGATCCTGTAAATGAAACAGACCATCATGTCTCCATTATGAAAATGAAGACCAACATCCCAATTTTTCAATCCTGCACTACTGTCATTAGTCTTTCATAGGTTCATAGGTTGGTACTAGGCTATCGGCCCTAGGGCCTATACAAGCCTAGCCATAACAATTTCCTGGCTATTTCTTCCCACACTATTTACTTCCTGGACCCCCTGTCTAGCAGGGTGACTGACGTGATCCTCGGGGTGAATTTCCTTTCTCCCATGCAATCGTCAAGATTCCTTTTGAAGAGGGCCAAAGAGGCACTCTGCTTGACATGTATGGGCAGTCTATTCCAGAGTCTGGGGAGTCTCTGGGTCAGGAACCTATCCCTCCAGCATGTTTTGTTTATTGTGATGACAAGATTTAGATCCCTGGAGCATGTGGCTCTGAGAGATTGGGAGTTCTTTAAGTGTAGCATGTCCAACAGCTCTGGGTTTGACATGGCCTTGTATGTTAAGCAGAGATTGCCTCTGAGTAGACGATATGTGACAGAGTATAGCTGGAGTTTTTTAAGGCGGTCAGCATAGGGCATCTGATTTATGCCTGTGATTATTTTAGTGAGGTATTTCTGCGGCCTTTCCAGTTGTTGAAGGTGTCTTGAGAGGTACATATCAAATGGGGCATTGTATTCTATAATGGGTCTAATGAGGGATGAGTACAGTGGGACAATGACCTCCTTTTTTCTGGATGAAAAGCCCTTAGTGATGAGGTGTGCCACATAAAAGGATTTCCTGACTGTTGTGGCGATGTGGTTATCGAAGGTGAGACTACTGTCCAGCTGTGTCCCTAAGTCTCTTATCACACTTTCGGTGTTTAGTGTACTGCCACCTATGTGATAATTCAATATTATACAACCAGGTGGGAGGTTGGCAGAATGGTTAAAGTGTTTACCTTACAGACACAAGATGCTGGGTTTGATTCTCACATGGGGTAATTAGCTAGGCTTAAAATGAACCACAAGGGCAGTTAACCTCATAGTAATCTATGAACCTATGAACAAAGTACTTTAACCAAGACACCCCAACAGTGTCTGGCACTTTCAGGTTTTCTGTCCAGATCTCATCCAGTCCACAGCAGCACTGTTTCATCTCTCACAATGATCTCATCTATAGAAATGCATTCTTTCTTATCATTGCTTCTAACACTGTTTGATTAATGAATGGCATAGCTATCAGATTTAGGGCTTCCTCAGATTCTTCCTTTCATCTCTCAGCAATATCACCAGTTGATGCCAGAGTTATTTCATGATCAAGGAATGCTTGGTTAATATACCACTTGTACTCCTGATTCACAAGATAGTTTGGCAGATACTGTCTGAGGTTCTATAAAACCATAAAAGTCAATCTTTATAGCCTCACAAAACTCTTCTCACAGATGGGTCTTTACTTCACCGGCTGATGAAATGACTGCTTTTTTGGCTTAGTGGCAACTGTTAGTCATATCCAGAGATTCCTTTCATTCTAGCATCATATAGTAGGCCTGATTTTTAACCTGGCACTGATAATCATCTGAGGGTTCTAGAATTAGGACCTAACAAGCACATGAAACCACTGCGTAGGTTCCCCACCTGCAAAACAAAGGATGGTCATGTGAAATGCCAGAATTGTGACAAGAAAAAACAATGTGGATTAACCAAGTGTAACAAACAAAAGCAATGTGGATTAACCACTAACAATGGAAGCTGTATTCCTGGACATGGAATGTCACCTCACTGCAGGGGATACAGCTAGATACACTCCTGGGGTCACAACCTCATCATGATGAAGAGGTCATTGTTCCCTTACAGTCATAAGAGCTGTGCTGTGGGGAGTTTTATGCTTCTGTTACGGTCACACTTGATGCTTGGGCCTGAGAGAAGGAGCCCGAAAAAATGAAAACCAGAATTACTCCAAATGATAATTAAACCATTCGTGTGTAGATCACCGATTATACTGTATTCCCTTTTATACCTCCAGAGATAGATGTGCAGGGTGCCTTGTGGTTAAAGGAAAAAAGCAATGCTTAAAAGTTACAAGACTAAATTCACTGAATTAGTCACAAAGTGCATATTTTCAGTTAATTTGCTTCAGCATTTCTGTTTATTTGTTTGTTGATTAACAGAATATGTGAACTTTTATATAATATACTTTTTTCAGTCATGACCTTGGTTTAATGGCCGAACAAGTTAAAAACAATGTTGTTGTTGTTGTGTCTTTCAGCTTTTCCCAGTTAGGGGTCGCCACAGCAGAACTCCGGTCCGCTAATGATTGGCAGTAGATTTTTATGTGCCGAGTTGCTGGCCCTGACACACAATCTTCAACGAAGGTATGCCATTCATGCATGTCTCCACACAGAAGACGCTCTACCTGAGAATCGAACAAGACAACGTCTTACTGTGAGGCGACAACTCTACCACAGCACCACCACCACAGTCTTAACAAGTTAAAAACAATAATAACACAAATATCAAAATATTAGTGTAATGCCGTCAAACGCATCCTCATTAAAGACATCACAGATTAATATCAAAAGTATTCAGAGCACTAATAAAACAAGTTGTCAGTTAAAGTAAATAGCAGTAAATGTGCAGGTTGCATTGCCGTCAAGCTTTCAATTTATGTCTGGCTGAAGACAAAGAAAAACTCATCTCACCCTCAACTTTTGTAATATGCAGAAGTCTTTATTTAATTCAGTTTTTGCCAGTATATAACAATATTATTACTCATTTTTTTTTGGTCCCATCAGACCTCATCTTACTGACCTGACCTGCAGTACCCTGTGTTGATGCCAGGTCTACCAGCTGTCCTCCTATCACCCCGAACTTGCTCTTGTATTGCTGGGGACTGTCATGCCCTACCCACCTTCCTTTCCCTGCCCCCACACTCATTGTATCAGAGTGTAACTCCCTTCTTTGGACTACACCTTCCCTTCATCAGTGAGTACCCTCCCACTCAGAACGTGCACACACATCCCTCCCTGACAATCCTCCAGTTGCCCGAGCCTTTAATTATTAATCAAAATTCTAGGATTAAACCAAATATGGGACATAGTAAAAGCTTTCTGCACTTGTGCTGTAACTGATGAGGGCACATGCGCACATAGCGACTGGGAGAGTAGCGTTTGGAGTTTCCTTGTGTTTGTGTTGGTCATGTTGTTTTTCTTTTTTTTTATAGATTCATAGGTTCATAGGTTGGTACTAGGCTATCAGCCCTAGGGCCTATACAAGCCTAGCCATAACAATTCCCTGGTTATTTCTTCCCACACTGTTTACTTCCCTGGGCCCCTATCTAGCAGGGTGACTGACATGATCCCCGGGGTAAATTTCCTTTCTCCCATCCAATCATCAAGGTTTAAATGGATTTTCATTGTTTTATTGTTTTAAGTGTTTTGTTTTATTTCATATTCATATTTATTTGTGGAGTTAATGGAGTTGCACATCAGGAAGGCAAGATATGATATCCCAGGGAAGTGTTGCTGAGATTGAACTATGCAAATGCAGTTTGTACAAAAGTATTCATACCATGGTTACCAGTTGACATTTTGAGACATGCTCAGAAAATAAGAAAAAGCTAAAACACTTGTAAACACAAATCGAAGTAGTTGTAATCTTCTTAAGACTTGTTAGCTCTTTCGTCTAAAATAATGCTTAGACTTCTTCAGACATCCCTCTCCCAGAATGCTATAGTTTTTATACATTCATTAATTACTTAATCACTGATTTAATTAAACAATCAAGTATATAAATGTCTTAAACTGAATAAGTCCAACCAAGAAGGGACTCATAGAATAAACACTGAAGTTGTCATACACATAAAACCTTGCTTAAAAACCTTTTCCTTTTTAAACCTGGAACACATTATACCTAGATTTCATGATTATTAAAATGTTAAGACATTAACAAACTATATTGCATTTAAAATAATCTAAAGCTTATAAAAAATACAAATCAATATTCAATAAACATATAACTTTCACCTATCTAATGCTTTCAGCTTCAAAATACATTTAGTTGAGGCATATTCGTTAAGGCCTGGGGGAATATGAGCATATGTACGAATCTGCCAAAAAAGTAGATTGAGCTGTTCTGCCCCGCTACTATTAATCTGTATGGTGGGTGATAAACATCTTTGTGAACCTTAGGGATTCCAAATACTGTCGGAATGGTGGGGTATTCATTCTGCAAAAAATTATACACTTCTTCATTGATAACCCCTTGGTATAGATTATCCTCTAAAAATAACTGCAGCTTCCTGTGTGCTACATAGATCTCATTCAGTGAAATAATAGTATATTTGTTAGTATCCTGCAACATAAGTGTAAGGTCGTTCACATAATCAATCTTATCTACCGAAACCACCCCACCCCCTTTGTCTGGTTTCATGGACTGAATATTGTCAGATATCCTTAAGTTTTTTAATAATATTGCTTCATTTTTAGAAATATTGTAAAATTGATTTTTATCTTTAGAATGTTCGTGAAAATTTTATTTTGAACAAATTTGCTCAAAATGTAACATAGGGTGGAGTGGAGGATTGAATGTGCTCTTTTTCTTAAATTCATTGTTAAGACCTTTTTCTTCAGTGTCTCCTTGAAAAAAATATTTGGAAATTTAACTTCCTAGTGTAAAGTTTAAGTTCAATGAGCACATTAGATATGTCCGGGGTGTTAGTCGGTACAAACTTGAATCCCCTTTCAAAACACGTAAAGAGCTACCTCCCTGTTACCTCCGCTGTATAATTAAAGATATTAAAGCCATTAAAACTAAGCAGTTTTCCATCAAAACTGGAAATAATAGAATGTAAATCTTGAGAATGCGTTAATAATGATTCTGGTTCCTTTTGTTCCAAAATGTCTTTATCTCCTTTGGGATCCTGCCCCTTGGACTCGGTTGATTCCCTAAAAAATTCTGTCTATTTCTATTCTGATTGTAAATACATTCCGATCTATGAAGTGCTGGATAGTCCTCATCAAACACCTCATCTACTTCTGTGTGATTAAATACCAAATTATTATCACCCCTTCCAGCATCCATACTATCCAGTCTGTCAGACCGTTATTAGTATCTTGGTTTGTGTTACTGGATACCCCAAAATAACTTTTCAGTAATATGTAGACTTCCTTGTGTCTGTATTCTATCTCATCCCTCCTAAATTTCTTTTGTTTCCTAGCAATATTATCCTTCACTTGCCCCTCAATTTTCATAAAAATATTATCATATTTAGTCTCAAAATTGTTAAAACTCGCATCATTCAATACATCGTTGTTTAAAACATTCACTTGATCTAACAAGGCTTTCACCTTGTTGTTGTTCAGTTTAATGATAAAATGTAAAAGTTCTATTCCATGTCGGTCAAACATGGATAATAGTTCACGTTCCTGCTGGCCCGCCACTAGACCATTTGGAAATTTACTCATCCTAAGGCCTTTGGGCACACACTGTACTTTGATACACTCAGCAAGATACGCATTGTTAACCTGAATGTTACGTACCTTGCTCAGTTTGGCTTTCAATTCACGTAGTTTGTTATTAATGTCCATTGGTTTGTCTGGTTTAGATGTAAAAAAAAACAAAGGTTCCTTATTAAGCCAAGAGTTAAAACGTGAAAGTCGGTTAGTGTCCTAAGAATTGTGAGACGAGCTCTCACCCATGTACCTGATTCTTTGTGCACATGGTATACTAGAGGAAGCACAAGTATCGCCTTCAGTTGGCTGTCCCTTGTCACGTTCCCCATTGACTACCCTCACCCTGGCTGGTTTGGATTGCGTAGATGTCGCAATTTGCTCTGGGAGTTGTAGTTTTTCTAAGATAGATTGCATCTGTTGTTGTTGTAATGTCATCAGTCTGGTTAAATGCTGTAGCGTATTATTTCTCCAATATCCTTCAATAGAGCCCCGTTTAGACCCTGAGGAAGATTATTAAAACTGTTGTCTCCAGTCTCGTCCATATCCATAACAGCCAATGCGAACGTACTGCAATATGGCGGAGGGAAAAATCTCCTCAACGCGAAAAACAAACTAGTACACGAAAAACGTGTCAAGTGGATGAAAAACCAAAACCAAACCAAAATCCACAAATGGAGCTGTAATTCCCTCTAAAGAATGATGTCAAAACCAAATGGTGTTACAACAGTCTTTATTCTGATGAACAAATCCAAACGAGTATAAGCGCTTTCATCTGCCAACATGCAGACTTTATCAAATACACAATCTAATTCATTACACACCTTTAAATTCCCTTTCTAATTAAGCAAATGATTAAATTTAAAGCAAACTTGCACTAATATAAAAATTCAAATCACATATTTAAAAATACAGTGACCATTAAAAATGTGTGTAAGTTTCATAAAACATTTGCTCTGCAACTAAACTAGGCTTTATGGAGGCTAGTTCATTCATCACTGGTAATTCACATGCGTTTAATTGCAGTTGCCATCGCAGTTCACTTTCCTCTATTTTGTTGTGCCAGTTACCCCTCTGGCATTTTAAGTAAACTTTGCTCTTCATTCATACGTTTATAGATGTGTACTAGGCCAATGGCCCTGGAGCCTTTACAAGCCTAGCCCAGAGAAGTGCCCTGGCATCATGCCCCCAATGTTAGTTCCCAGTACCTCTATCAAGTAGAGCCACTGGAGTGATCCCGGGGTGAACTTTCTATTTCCCATCCACTCATCAAGATTTCTCTTGAAAAAGACCAGTGAGGTGCTCTGCTTCACATGTATGGGAAGTCTATTTCATAGCATGGGCAGTCTCTGGGTTATGAACCTGCCCCTCCACCATGTTCTATTGATTGTGGTCATGAGGTTAAGGTCCCTGGAGCATGTAGTGTGGAAGGATTGGGATTTCTTTAGGTGTAACATTTCTAACAGGGCTGGGTCACACATGGCTTTGCAAGTCAAGCAGAGATCGCCTCTTAATAGATGATCAGAGAAAAGCTGCATTTTTTTGAGTCTGTCCATGTAGGGAATGTGTTTAAGGCCTAGGATCCTCTTCACGCGTTACTTTTGTGGCCTTTCCAGCTGTTGCAGGTGTTTAGTGAGGTACATGCCAAATGGGGCATTATACACGATGACTGATCTAATGAGGGAAGAGTAGAGAGAGATGACCTATTTCTTCCTGGATGCAAAACCATTGGTAATGAAATGTGCCACATAGAAGGACTTTTTGACCACAGTAGCAATGTGGTGGTCGAAGGAGAGGTTGCTGTCAACCTGTGTCCCCAGATCTCTAATAACGCCTTTAGTGTTCAGTGGGCTACCATCAATGGGGTAATTAGTGGGAAATGAGTTTTTCCCAAAGGGAATGATGATGCATTTTTTGGCATTAGGCTTAAGGCCATGGGTTCGACACCAGTCATTGGTCTTAGTGAGGCCTTTCTGTAGTATGTCTACATCACTTGGGGAGTTAATGGCTCCCAGCTTGCAATCGTCAGTGAACTTGGTCAGCAAGAGTCCCTCCGTGTTGGTCTGGACTTCTAAGAAGTAGATGCCAAACAGAAGAGGACTGTGGGACTCAATTCTTGATTGGTCAGCAGTCTGACTTGGAGTCTGCTACTTTCACACTGTGGGTTCTATCAGTGAGCCAATTTGCAACCTACCTAGTGGTATAGAGGTTGATTCCTAGTTTGGTGAGTCTATCAATAATTCCTGAGTGGGGAATGGTATCAAAGGCCTTGGCCAGATCGAGGTAGGCTGTATGAACTGCCTTCCCTCATCCACAGCTCTGGTGACTCACTCGAAGAAGTCAACCAGGTTGAGCAGGCATGATCTACCCGTCACAAAACCAAATTGCATGGGAACCAGAGTTTGGAGATTCCCTATATCCTTGTTAATTAGGTCCATGATGATGCGCTCCATAACCATTAGGCTAATGGGGTGATAATTCCCAGGGTCTGTAGTCGGTCCCCCTTTATGGAGAGGGATGACTGTAGCAGTGTGCCATTCTGTAGGGACAAAGACTAAGGTGAGGCTGTGATTGAACAGGGCACACAGGTGTCATGCCATTTCACTTTGTAGTTCATGTAGAACACAGCTAGGGATATTGTCAGGTCCCATGGAAGCTGTATTCCTGACCTTGAACAATGCAGATTTAACCTGTGCTGCAGAAATGCTGGGTGCCTGGCATTCTTCCGGTATTGTGATTGGTCCTTTATGGGGGGAGAGAGGGGTAAACTTGGCAATGAATCTGTCGGCCAGTATAGGAGGTACCACTGTGCAGTAACTCAGAGCAAATCTAGGTATTGCCGTGGAGATTCTTGATATAACTGTAGAAGGCTTTGTGGTTATTTTTAGTGTCTGCTGCAATTCTACCTTCATAGCTAGCTTTAGAGGTTTTGATGAGGGATCTCAACTTTTTGTTGAGGCTAATAAGGGTGTTTTTCCAGTCTTGGGACTTCACCTTTTTCTGCAACAGTTTCTTCCTTCTGTTGTAGAGTTTGTTAATGGCAGGGGACCACCAGATTGGTTTCCTTTTTTTGGAGGAGAGCATCTTGGCTCTGTTGGGTATGGCTAGTTCCATGCATTTATGTACACATTTGTACAGTACATTGGTATATGATTTGGCGGTCATGCACTTATTTTCCATTTGCATGGGTGTCGTGAAGTTAGCCACCTCTGTTTTTAGGAGCCCAAAGTCAGCTTTGGAGAAGTTTTTAATGGTGGTTACCTTTGCTGATGGTGTGGGTGAGATGTGGATTTCCATGGTAATTCGTTTGTGGTTCATATACTTAGAAATCATTAATTGTTTGACGTGTCTAATGAGAAATAAAATTTGATGCAGCAGCATTTCAGATCAACTCTGGCACTTGTCAGACATCTTGAATCACACCACCTGGCTCCTCCTAAGTCAAACAGAAAAAAATAATACTGTGAACTAAATGTGTTTAGATGTGTTTACACTTTCAGTGAAGGCAGTAAGAACTCTTTCTTGAAAGCATTAATGTCTGTATTTGATTTAAAAATAAAAGTTTTGTTGCATTTAGAAATGCTAATTGACAGAAATTGAAAACCATACAAGTACCCAAGTATTCCAGCTGTTGTACCACTGTACAGGACAGATCCTCAAAATTCATTATAATTTAACAGTGAAAGGAAAGACTTTGGTTTTGATATGTCCAATTTATTCCCAGCCATCTCTTTGAAGTTGTTGAAAATATTACGTTAATTCTGACTAGGATTAGATAGCCTTACCTCACAATCATTTGCAAACCAAGTAGATAGGAGCACTGCTGAAATGGAAGCTTTAATAGCAGCCTCCATGAGATAGCTCACAAATATATCACAGACATTGCCAAAAAAAATCATCCCTGTCTAGTACCTTTAACCAGTGTAGAATGGTAATAAAATTCACCACAAAGATTAAAATAGTGTTTTAGTCCAGTTTCCTTTGTGACTTAAACAGAATGAATTAAAACAATTTCCAACATTTAAATATATCCACAAAAGGTGTATCCATAAAAAACATGTGCTCTTAAAAACTAAAGCTTATTGGCTCAGATCTTTAAAACTGGACCAATAGAAACAGATTGATTTAAACCTGGAAATACCATGGAATTCAGTTTAATCTGTCTTTCCAGTTCCTTATACAATAATGAATTCTCCCATTCAGTTCTCCCGGGATCTTTGATCACTCGGTGTACAATAAAAAACTCAAACATCCTAAAACCTTCTCAAGACAAAAAAATGTTTAAACAATGAATTATTATTATCCAAATTCCTTATTTCTAATACTTACATATAAGTATGTTTTTGCAAACTTCTTTCTGTTTTGCCCACGTAGTAAACAGAAGAAGATATACAAATAGCTAGAATAAATCCCCAAATCAAATCGCCTAGGATATGGAATAACCTTGGGATAGTAAAAATAAACACCACGGCGGGTCCGCAAATGGTTTAAAAACAATTTAATATTATACCATAAAACACTGAGCATTTTCGTCTCCCTGAAGAGACTTCATCAGAATAATTACAAACCAAGCCCAGACCTTTATATAGTATCTCAAAACAATTTTCATTGGCTGTATTTAATGAATCATTTGAACTTTTTCTTTTTATATTGTTCTCTTAAAGAACCCAGGTATATGAGACAGTTAGTGCATAGAAAACTCCAATTTTGTTACAAACAATGCAAGCACATAATTTGTCTATATGCATATGTATAATACAACATTAGAATTATAAGTGATGGTTAAATAACCTGTAATTTAGTAGCTTTTGTACTTAACACAGGAGCAATAGACACATTGCCATTTAAGCCAGGGAGGAATATTGCACCAAGTCTAAGTTGCCACTTCATTTCCCTCACTTTTAAAAAGTTTTTCCAGTCCTCAAAGGTTCATAGGTTGGTACTAGGCTATCGGCCCTAGGGCCTATACAAGCCTAGCCATAACAATTCCCTGGCTATTTCTTCCCACACTATTTACTTCCCTGGACCTCTAGCAGGGCAATTGACGTGATCCCTGGGGTGAATTTCCTTTCTCCCATCCAATCATCAAGGTTCCTTTTGAAGAGGGCCAAAGAGGCGCTCTGCTTGACATGTATGGACAGTCTATTCCAGAGTCTGGGGAGTCTCTGGGTCAGGAACCTATCCCTCCAGCATGTTTTGTTTATTGTGATGACAAGATTTAGATCCCTGTAGCATGTGGCTCTGAGAGATTGGGAGTTCTTTAAGTGTAGCATGTCCAACAGCTCTGGGTTTGACATGGCCTTGTATGTTAAGCAGAGATTGCCTCAGAGTAGACGATATGCGACAGAGTATAGCTGGAGTTTTTTAAGTGGTCAGCATAGGGCATCTGCTTTAGGCCTGTGATTCTTTTAGTGAGGTATTTCTGCGGCCTTTCCAGTTGTTGCAGATGTCTTGAGAGGTGCACACCAAATGGGGCATTGTATTATATAATGGATCTAATGAGGGATGAGTACAGTGGGACAATGACCTCCTTTTTTCTGAATGAAAAGCCCTTCGTGATGAGGTGTGCCACATTGAAGGATTTCCTGACTGTTGTGGTGATGTGGTTATTGAAGGTGAGACCACTGTCCACCTGTGTCCCTAAGTCTCTTATCACACTTTCGGTGTTTAGTGTACTGCCACCTATGTGATAATTCACGGGTACATGTTTTTTCCCAAAGGGGATAACTATACATTTCTTGGCATTAAGCTTGAGCCCATGGCTGTGGCACCAAGCATCTGTTTCTGTAAGGCCCTTTTGTAGAGTATCCACATCATTTGGGGATTCAGTAATGGCTCCCAGTTTGCAGTCATCTGCGAACTTTGTTAGCCAGAGTCCCTTAGTGTTGGCCTGTACTTCAGAGAAGTAGATGCCAAACAAGAGTGGTCCCAGGACTGAACCCTGAGGTACTCCACTTGTTACTTGTCTGGAGCTGGATTTGGAGTCAGGTACTTTTACAGTGTGGGTTCTGTCAGTAAGCCAGTTGGCAACTCATAGAGTGATGTAGGGATTAATGCCCAGCTTAGTAAGTTTATCTATGATTCCAGAGTGGGGGATGGTGTCACAGGCCTTGGCGAGGTCCAGATAGGCTGTTTGGACTGCCTTACTCTCATCCACGGCTCTGGAGACTGATTCGAATAAGTCAATAAGTTTCAGGAGACAAGATCGGCCCCTCACAAGCCCAAACTGGGTGGGGTCCAGTGTTTTAAGGTTGCCAATGTCTTTGTTTATAAGTTCCATGATAATACGTTCCATGGCCTTGCAGATCAGGCTCGTTAATCTGATGGGGCGGTAGTTCCCATGATCCAAGGTGGATCCCCCCTTGTGGAGTGGAATAACTGTAGCTGTGAGTCACTCAGTGGGCACAAAGCCTGAGGTGAGGGTATGATTAAACTCGACACTTAGGTCTATAGTCAGGCACACTGGTGTCCCACTCACCAATCCTCCTCTCTTGGGTCCATTTTAATTATTTTCCAGGGTACCAAAGCAAAACTTGCTAAATCCATGACATGCAGTAGAATAACCTTGGGGTGATCTGCTACAATGATTTTATGAACACATGTTTATGGACCCATATCCAATATAATAGCTGGAGAAAACTGTTCATTAACATAGATTCAAGCTGTTGATCCCATATATAGAAGTCTACATCTCCTAATACATGATAGTGAGATGGGTCTACATAAAGTTCCATTTAATCTGGTCAAATCCATCCATCCATCTGCAACACATTTTTTTTCATTTCTGCACATCGGGGTTGGGGTGTCACCTAGCCCTGCCCCGATTGTTTTTCCATTGTACTCATATACACACAAGAACACACACACACACACACACACACACACACATATATATATATATATATATATATATATATATATATATATATATATATATATATAGGTCCCCTTTATATAACCGAAATGTCACTTGTCTGACTTTCAGAAGATCGAGCCGGCAACACTGACAATACAAATCCAACCGCTCAGAACACCAACGGGTAACTAACATTAAGTAACTGCTTGGCCACCATCTTCACCTTTGTCCATTACCTCCATGTTAGTGCAATCTCGAATTTGACATATTTAGTTAGGGTGTGTGTGTGGGGGGGGGGTGCATGTGGATATGTTTTCTTTGCTTCTGTTTTAGTGTGCTTGTCTGGTTGGCCAGCTAGTTATGGACAGTTAGTTACCTGTCAGTGTTCTGGGCAGTTGGTGTTTTGTACTTTCGGTGTTGTCGGCTAGATCTTCTGAAATCCGGTAAGTGGCATTTTGGTTATATGAAGGGGATCCATATACATATCTATATCTGTCTATATATATATATATATATATATATATATATATATATATATATATATATAAATATATATAATCAATATAATCAATATCTATGTATATGTATATCTATATATATCTATACGTATACACATACACACACACACACATATATATTCATGTGTGTGGATGTATGTGCACACACACACACACACACACACACACACACACACACACACACACACACACACACACACACACACACACACACAGAGTTATATGTGTATTATACATGCGTCTGTGTGTGTGTGTGTGTGTGTGTGTGTGTGTGTATATGGTGGGATATACATACAGATTAGTAAACTTGCACACTCATGTATGCCTGAGTAAGTGCTAATCAGAAAGTGCCCTATACTAAACAGACACTACATTGGGGGGTTCTTCTGTTCAGTTTCTGTTTTTCTGCTTTTGAATAAATTTGTGTCGTGATGCTAAAGATAATTAGCTTTAGGAATGGAGTCCAGGGTATGTCTCCTTTTTGATTTAAGAGCCTGGTGTTGTTTGCTATGATATGTGTACTAATTAACTAATTCAAACTTTGTGTTATAACATTTTTGACCATGAGCTGTTTCATTCACTCCATTTCTTCTTTTCTATTTAATTCCCAATCTCTAATATGGAGCCAACTCACCTAGAAATGAATCATGTTACTCTTCCTAGTGCATTAGCTCCAGACACAAACTGAGTGAACTGAAAGTGCTGAAAGCCAAACACACACACACACACACACACACACACACACTAGCATACGCACACAGACATACAAACTCGTGCACATACACACATGTGCACAGACGCGCACTCCTGTACATGCGCGCGCACACACAAACACACACACACACGCACACAGACATACAAACTCGTGCACATATACACACACACATGCACACAGACGCGCACTCCTGTACACGCGCACACACACACACACACACACACACACACACACACTCTTTCACACAGTAGCACACGCAGGCACACAGACACGCAGACATATGCACACAGACATGCATGCTGATGTGCGCACACACGTACAGACTAGAATATTGTTTTCTTTCTTTTGCAAAACAGGATCCTTTAATATCTGGTGCAAGACAAATGCCTAGTTGACCTGTCCATAAAACCTTAATGCAACACTTCCTTTCCACAGAGAGTATTTCCATTCCTAGAGGATGATCCCCATATTTTCAAATATTAATACTCATGACTTAGCAGTTTTTCCCACTCTGTGGCATTTCAATCCTAGTCCGCTTTCTCAGTGCACACCAAGCTGAGGCTGAATGAAACCTTCTTCAATAATAATTTGTCTACCTTGCTATTGCATCACAATGCTTATCATGTCCATAAGCATTTTGCTAAAGAAAGCAAATACAGCAAGAACCTGTAGGTCTTTTTTTGTTAATTCACACCCATCCATTCACAACCCCTTTTTCCCATTTTTGCATATGGAATCGGAGTGTCACTTCAACAATGACAACCATCTAGACCCAAGGTGTGAAGACTGGTAGAGATGGGTGAAGGCAGCCAGCCTAGTTAGATAGAATTGTGCAGATAATTATGTCATTTGTAAATATGAATGTTGAACTACAAGCTTGTTTTTTTAATGAAAGAATATGCTGTGAAATGTTGAACTTAAAACAATGTGGCAACATTGCCATCTGATGTAAAGAAAGCTAAGGCAAGCATTTCTTCTTGGTCCTTTGAAATTACAATTATTTCATGACTGCCTTTGATGTTTACAATTCGGCTCTGGCCGGGCTAGATGAAGGCTTCCTGCCTATAGTTTTAAGGCTAAAGTTAATGACCAGAATTTGCATGTGGAATGTCCTTTATTGCTCTAAGTGTAAAAGAATGTAAATGCAGTTTCTGTCAGCCTGGGAACACCAGGAAAGTGTGAAATGATGTAATGTTTTATCAGAACTGCAGTTTCAATTTAAACAGAACCAGAAGGCATTAAACATTTTTGTCTTGATCATCTAACTCACAGCACTGCCTCTTGCTCACATGTGAGTTATCTTAGACTTATGTTTTCTTTTAGTGATAGCTAGAAGCTAGAAAGATTAGACTAAGTGTTTGTCTGTGATATCAGAACTGTACTACTGAATTATTTTAAGTATTTCTGTATGATCTCTGAACTCTTGATTAGCACTGACTGTATAGTAGAAAGTATTGTCTTGTGGTTTTAATTATTTATTAAATATTTTAAAACCTTTTAAATCTGCCTGGTTTGTGTAGAGATAAGTTAAGCTCTAAGAGTACATTGCATGTATATAAGGATCCTGTACCAGGTCACTCTAATAAGCCTTGAGACTGTTTAGTCACATCTACTAGTTGAATAATAATATTGCACAGTAATAACTGGACACCCTTTTAAGGGCCTTTGAGTAGTTGATAAATATTATCTGGGTGGTGGCAGTGATTTCTACCATATAGTCTGGGTAAAAGGGGCACAGCTGGCGAACCTGTGCCTTCCCTAGAAGTGTCTGTGTGGTTATATAAACTCTTATCTCAAAGTGTTTGTGTGTGTCAGCTACTTGGGCAGGGACATGAAGCATTGATTGAACAGAGAGTGTGCTGGAGATTTTAGCTTGCCCAGCTAGGCTGAGATCTGGACCATATAGCTGTGCCAGTGGGGAGTCTTATTGGGGACCTGGAGAGCAAGAGAGCGACCAGCCCCAGACTGACTGTGATCATTGTGTGCTCTTAAGGGAAATTGCACTTTACTGCGTGCATTTGTTATCCTTTCCTCATATATGAGACGCCCTCTCTGGTGTTAGTTGTGAGGATTGAGGCTACTTGACTGCTGGGCCAGGGGATGGGCGTCACACAAGGTTTACATTGCCAGGTGGCTAGGCCTTCCATCATTAAGATCATAATATGATTTAGGCTCAGACTTCACAACTCTTTAATTTTGCACTACTGTAAAAACTGCATTCCATTTCCTGGTCCATAAACCTGTTAAACATTAACACCTGTGAAATGTTGAATGTCACACCTCTGGTAGCCTACACACATCCTTACATTCCAGACAATTTTCTGAAAAATCAGCTTAAAAAACATTAGAATAAGCAAATGTAAATATTCTGAGAACAGTAAAACCTACTCAAAATGTACACATAGCAATGTTATCTTTAAGAAGGATTCCTTATAGTGATAATAGTCAGTTTATTTATAGTCTTTCCATATATATTATATTATAATGCACACAAACCCAGAGCTGCATTTTTGCTAAACTTTTTACAAACAAATGATTATATCGTGGAAGGTGTACAACCTATATACATATTGTAAGAACACACTTTTGTTAAACAAACATAATTTTTTCAGATGGCAGCAAGAAATTCTTCTCTGAGTGCATTCTTATTGAGATATTTACATTGCATTATATTGCATAATCAGTAACTCTCAAAATGTATAACTTACAGCGTGAATATCTATGGCAGATTTTTCAACAATATCTAAGGTTTCACTTGATGCACTGCAATAGTTTGTGAGTCACTTGTTTGTTGACGTGTCATGTGTGTATGGAAATATTTATTATTTCATAATTACTAACAAAGAGCTAGCAGTATTTCCAGTGTAGTGTGATATAAATGGACAATGTCAATGAAGTTTTCTGTCTCACACTATGGCATTTCACATCATACCCCTCAATAACATGCAGGTCTGTTAGTTATGAAAATATGAAAAAAATATGAAAATTAATATGAAAATATGAATAACAAGTGGAAAACAGTGATTAATTTCCCTACTGCATGACATCTTAAATTAACAATCTTAGGTTCTCTGGTTCAATCCTCGGCTGGGGTGCATTCTTTGCGGAGTATGCATGTCCTCCCTGTGGTCACGTGGGTTTCCTCCAGGTGTTCTGGTTTCCTCCCACATCTCAAAGACATGCTGTAGGTGGATTGTATACTCTAAATTGGCCCTAGGCATGAGTGCATGCATGTGTATGCCTTTCATGGAAGGTTGGGCGCTGGGCCAGTGACATTTTTTGTTTTACTGAGGATTCTCAAACACATTGAAGCATACATATCGGGTGCTCACTCAAGTACACATACAGATAGCTATAGACATACACAGACATATGTGTACACAGTTGAAACATGTGCATACATACACAAATGCACACACACTCAAGGACACATGCACACATATGCCATATAAAATTATCCTCAGACAGATACACACACACACACACACATCTATATATATATATATATATATATATATATATATATATATATATATGGAAAGACAGACACTTTTAGAAACTCACACATGACTGTGCATTAAAACACACACACACTCACACACACACACACACACACACACACACACACACACACACACACACACACACATATTTACAGACACACACAAACACTTATAATGTGTGCGCTCACAGGTACACACTCACATACATAAACACAGACTCCTAGATCACTAAACTTGAACATTAGCAATTCATTGTACCTGACCATTATCACACCATCCCCTAACATTTTGTTACATATGAACATAAACAGCTTTATCCTCCTGAGCATATACCACATATAGACAGCTCAGGACACATAAACACTAACACAGCACACATAAATAATAAAAAGTAAGGACGTCTGAACCTAAGCAGTCCTTATACCTACTGTCTTACATATTAACACCAACTGTGTGTATCTTATCATCAACAATGTGGCACACCTGACCACTAGCACCTTGTTACACACGAACATCAGCAACCCAATGTACCTGACCAATCACACATCATCATGAATGCATGTCAACAATGCAGTACATGTTAGTGCTATTTCACGGCACATCAACACCTCAGTACTAACGCATCATTATGTATGAACATAAATGACTTGTATTTAGTCAGTATGATTACACAAGATCATGAATAACTCTGTAGACCTTATCACAGACAAAACACACTTAACATCAACAGCTGAGTACAAGGTATCTTGCAAGACCGCTGATGTCTTGAAATAACTGGTGTAGCTTGTTTCACTGGTTGCTGCTGCTCTGGTTCACATTCAGGTGGTGGTTCACAGTCTTTTTCAACAGCAGCATCATGAGTACCGTTCTTCTCTGTGGTACCTTTGGTGATATTTTCCTCTTTTGAAGCTTTTCTCTGAGCTACCTTGACTAGGTTAGGCTTTACCTTCTGCAAGTGACTCCTCACCACTGCTGCATGTCTGACACCTGTCAGCATACCTCCTTTTTGAGAGTTATCTTCAACAGCACTGGATGACGTGCTTACAAGTCATTTATGTACACCTGATCTCTAAGATATGACTACACATCATCAGCAGCAGAGCACACCTGACCACCTACATATCACACTTACCATCAACAACTCACTATATCTGTCCACTATCATGTCACATTTGTACACCACCAGTGTAGAATACCTGACTACTAACATGTCACACTTATACACCATCATCACAGACTACCTGACTGCTAACATGTCACATTTATACACCACCAGTGCAGAATATCTGACTGCTAACATGTCACACTTATATACCATCATTGCAAAATACCTGACTGCTAACATGTCACACTTATGCACCATTGGTGCAGAATACCTGACTGCTAACATGTCACACTTAACAGCAATAACTCACTATATCTGTCCACTATCATGTCACATTTGTACACCACCAGTGTAGAATACCTGACTACTAACATGTCACACTTATACACCATCATCACAGACTACCTGACTGCTAACATGTCACATTTATACACCACCAGTGCAGAATACCTGACTGCTAACATGTCACACTTATATACCATCATTGCAAAATACCTGACTGCTAACATGTCACACTTATGCACCATTGGTGCAGAATACCTGACTGCTAACATGTCACACTTAACAGCAATAACTCACTATATCTGTCCACTATCATGTCACATTTGTACACCACCAGTGTAGAATACCTGACTACTAACATGTCACACTTATACACCATCATCACAGACTACCTGACTGCTAACATGTCAGATTTATACACCACCAGTGCAGAATACCTGACTGCTAACATGTCACACTTATATACCATCATTGCAAAATACCTGACTGCTAACATGTCACACTTATGCACCATTGGTGCAGAATACCTGACTGCTAACATGTCACACTTAACAGAAATAACTCACTATATCTGTCCACTATCATGTCACATTTGTACACCACCAGTGTAGAATACTTGACTACTAACATGTCACACTTATACACCATCATCACAGACTACCTGACTGCTAACATGTCACATTTATACACCACCAGTGCAGAATATCTGACTGCTAACATGTCACACTTATATACCATCATTGCAAAATACCTGACTGCTAACATGTCACACTTATGCACCATTGGTGCAGAATACCTGACTGCTAACATGTCACACTTAACAGCAATAACTCACTATATCTGTCCACTATCATGTCACATTTGTACACCACCAGTGTAGAATACCTGACTACTAACATGTCACACTTATACACCATCATCACAGACTACCTGACTGCTAACATGTCACATTTATACACCACCAGTGCAGAATACCTGACTGCTAACATGTCACACTTATATACCATCATTGCAAAATACCTGACTGCTAACATGTCACACTTATGCACCATTGGTGCAGAATACCTGACTGCTAACATGTCACACTTAACAGCAATAACTCACTATATCTGTCCACTATCATGTCACATTTGTACACCACCAGTGTAGAATACCTGACTACTAACATGTCACACTTATACACCATCATCACAGACTACCTGACTGCTAACATGTCAGATTTATACACCACCAGTGCAGAATACCTGACTGCTAACATGTCACACTTATATACCATCATTGCAAAATACCTGACTGCTAACATGTCACACTTATGCACCATTGGTGCAGAATACCTGACTGCTAACATGTCACACTTAACAGCAATAACTCACTATATCTGTCCACTATCATGTCACATTTGTACACCACCAGTGTAGAATACTTGCCTACTAACATGTCACACTTATACACCATCATCACAGACTACCTGACTGCTAACATGTCACATTTATACACCACCAGTGCGGAATACCTGACTGCTAACATGTCACACTTATATACCATCATTGCAAAATACCTGACTGCTAACATGTCACACTTAACAGCAATAACTCACTATATCTGTCCACTATCATGTCACATTTGTACACCACCGGTGTAGAATACCTGACTACTAACATGTCACACTTATACACCATCATCACAGACTACCTGACTGCTAACATGTCACATTTATACACAACCAGTGCGGAATACCTGGCTGCTAACTTGTCACACTTATATACCATCATTGCAAAATACCTGACTGCTAACATGTCACACTTATGCACCATTGGTGCAGAATACCTGACTGCTAACATGTCACACTTAACAGCAATAACTCACTATATCTGTCCACTATAATGTAACACGTATACACCACCTGTTCAGAATACCTGACTACTAACATGTCACACTTATAGACCATCATCACAGACTACCTGACTGCTAACATGTCACACTTATACACCACTGGTGCAGAATACTGACTGCTAACATGTCACACTTATACATCATCACAGACTACCTGACTGCTAACATGTCACACTTATACACCATTGGTGGAGAATACCTGACTACTAACATGTCACACTTATTCACCATCAGTGCAGAATACTTGACTGCTAACATGTCACATTTATACACAATTCAAAAACTCCCTTAAGGCTCATCTTATTAGCTCTTGGCTATGTTCATGTGTTACTTAATCCTAGTGTATGCTACCACCATCTTTCTCTCTTCTCTCCAATTGTCAGACCCTTGGTAAAAATGGAAGTAACAAATGGTATCCCTTGACATTTGGAAATGTTGTGATCTCGGTCTGTATATTTTGATGACTAACTTAATCTTCACTTTTATATATTGCTGATATAGTCATTCTTTGCATACTGTTCTATTATGCACAAAATACTGCTCAATAACAAAGTCTTTACTTTACATTATGTATTATTATCATTGTCTGTTGTATTATTTAAGTGGAGCTTTTCTCCCCGGGCCTCCGCTGTAAATGGACCTCGTCCAGTCGGACCATCCCGGTTAACAAATGTAAAATAAAAATAAATAAAATAAAATAAAAATAAGTGTCACACTTATACACCATCTGTGCAGAATACCTGACTGCTAACATGTCACACTTATACACCATTGGTGCAGAATACCTGACTGCTAACATGTCACACTTGTATATCAGTGCAGAATACCTGACTGCTGACATGTCAGGCTTATGCACCATCAGCACAGAATATCTGACTACTATGTCACACTTATACACCATCAGTGCAGAATACCTGATTGCTAACATGTCACACTTATACACCATTGGTGCAGAATACATGACTGCTAACATGTCACACTTATGCACCATCAGCACAGAATACCTGACTACTATGTCACACTTGTACACCATCAGTGCAGAATACCTGATTGCTAACATGTCACACTTATACACCACTGGTGCAGAATACCTGACTGCTAACATGTCACACTTATACACCATCAGTGCAGAATACCTGACAGATATGATGTCACACTTATACACCATCAGCACAGAATACCTGACTGCTAACATTTCACACTTATATAACATTTGTGCAGAATACCTGACTGCTAACATGTCACACATATATCAGTGCAGAATACCTCACTGCTAACATGTCACACGTATACACCATCAGTGCAGAATACCTGATTGCTAACATGTCACACTTATACACCATTGGTGCAGAACACCCGATTGCTAACATGTCGTGCTTATATATCAGTGCAGAATACCTGACTGCTAACATGTCACACTTATACACCATCAGTGCAGAATACCTGACACATAAGATGTCACACTTATATACCATCAGCACAGAATACCTGACTACTAACATGTCACATGCATATACTATCAGTGCAGAATACCTGACAGATAAGATGTCACACTTATACACCATCAACACAGAATCCCTGACTACAAACATGTCACACTTATACACCATCAACACAGAATACTGACTGCTAACATGTCACACTTATACATCATCACAGACTACCTGACTGCTAACATGTCACACTTATACACCATTGGTGGAGAATACCTGACTACTAACATGTCACACTTATTTACCATCAGTGCAGAATACTTGACTGCTAACATGTCACATGTATACACAATTCAAAAACTCCCTTAAGGCTCATCTTATTAGCTCTTGGCTATGTTCATGTGTTACTTAATCCTAGTGTATGCTACCACCATCTTTCTCTCTTCTCTCCAATTGTCAGACCCTTGGTAAAAATGGAAGTAACAAATGGTATCCCTTGACATTTGGAAATGTTGTGATCTCGGTCTGTATATTTTGATGACTAACTTAATCTTCACTTTTATATATTGCTGATATAGTCATTCTTTGCATACTGTTCTATTATGCACAAAATACTGCTCAATAACAAAGTCTTTACTTTACATTATGTATTATTATCGTTGTCTGTTGTATTATTTAAGTGGAGCTTTTCTCCCCGGGCCTCCGCTGTAAATGGACCTCGTCCAGTCGGACCATCCCGGTTAACAAATGTAAAATAAAAATAAATAAAATAAAATAAAAATAAGTGTCACACTTATACACCATCTGTGCAGAATACCTGACTGCTAACATGTCACACTTATACACCATTGGTGCAGAATACCTGACTGCTAACATGTCACACTTGTATATCAGTGCAGAATACCTGACTGCTGACATGTCAGGCTTATGCACCATCAGCACAGAATATCTGACTACTATGTCACACTTATACACCATCAGTGCAGAATAACTGATTGCTAACATGTCACACTTATACACCATTGGTGCAGAATACATGACTGCTAACATGTCACACTTATGCACCATCAGCACAGAATACCTGACTACTATGTCACACTTGTACACCATCAGTGCAGAATACCTGATTGCTAACATGTCTCACTTATACACCACTGGTGCAGAATACCTGACTGCTAACATGTCACACTTATACACCATCAGTGCAGAATACCTGACAGATATGATGTCACACTTATACACTATCAGCACAGAATACCTGACTGCTAACATTTCACACTTATATAACATTTGTGCAGAATACCTGACTGCTAACATGTCACACTTATATATCAGTGCAGAATACCTCACTGCTAACATGTCACACGTATACACCATCAGTGCAGAATACCTGATTGCTAACATGTCACACTTATACACCATTGGTGCAGAACACCCGATTGCTAACATGTCATGCTTATATATCAGTGCAGAATACCTGACTGCTAACATGTCACACTTATACACCATCAGTGCAGAATACCTGACACATAAGATGTCACACTTATATACCATCAGCACAGAATACCTGACTACTAACATGTCACATGCATATACCATCAGTGCAGAATACCTGACAGATAAGATGTCACACTTATACACCATCAACACAGAATCCCTGACTACAAACATGTCACACTTATACACCATCAGCACAGAATACCTGACTACTAACATGTCACACTTATACATCAGCACAGAATACCTGACAGATAAGATGTCACACTTATACACCAACACAGAGAATACCTGACTACTTACGTCACACTTATGTGACATCAGCACAGAATACCTGACTGCTAACATGTCACAGTTATACACCATCAGTGCAGAATATATGACAGATAAGATGTCACACTTATACACCATCAGCACAGAATACCTGACAACTAACATGTCACAGTTATACACCATCAGTGCAGAATACCTGATTGCTAACATGTCACATTTATACACTATTGGTGCAGAATACCTGACTGCTAACATGTCACACTTATATATCAGTGCAGAATACCTGACTGCTAACATGTCACACGTATGCATCATTGGTGCAGAATTCCTGACTGCTAACATGTCACACATATATCAGTGCAGAATACCTGACTTCTAACATGTCACACTTATGCACCATCAGCACAGAATACCTGACTGATAAGATGTCACATTTATACACCATCAATGCAGAATACCTGACAGATAAGATGTCACATTTATATACCATCAACACAGAATCCCTGACTACTAACATGTCACACTTATACACCATCAACACAGAATACCTGACTACTTCCATGTCACACTTATGCAACATCAGCACAGAATACCTGACTGCTAACATGTCACATGCATATACCATCAGTGCAGAATACCTAACTACTAACATGTCACAGTTATGCGACATCAGCACAGAATACCTGACTGCTAACATGTCACACTTATACACCATCAGCACAGAATACCCGACTGCTAACATGTCACACTTATACACCATTGGTGCAGAATACCTGACTGTTAAGTTTCATTTGCATGTGAACATCAGCTCAGTACACCTGACAACTTACACATCACATATGTATATCAACAACTTCTGCATGTGAACACGAATACAGGGCATATGAAAATTAATGGTTCAGAATACCTGAACACTACCACACCATTACAAATAAATTACACCACAGCACATCTGAGCTCTAAAATCTGCAGTAACACTGACAACTCAGAACATGTGACTAGTTGGCCATCATTTCACGTGCACAACAGCAAAAACATAGAACTGCTGTGTGAAGATTATACATTCTACTAAGTCTTTGGGTATCTAGAGCTGATATGTCAAAACTGACTGACAGAAATGTGTTGACTGCTAAAACTTGTAATACAAAGTCCAGTTCAAGGAAGAGAAACCTGCAAAATGAAAGATTGTCCACTGATGTCTTTTTGTACCTAAGTGTCCATCAGTTCAAAAATATACAGTATACCAGGAACACTCCCTATTAATTTATTTTAAGCAAAACAAACTTGTATTAAGTAGTGTTTCTATGGTAGGATGAGATACATATTTGGCATGTTATCTGCTATCTGAATCATGGAACAGCTAGCTAAAAAAGATAGAACACCCTAGCAATACAGTCATTTTTAAAGAGTCTATGCAAGTGTTTTCCTTCCTTTATTTAGATTCAGTGAACTTGGAGATGGTTATAGTAAACTGAAGCAATGCAGTCCCATGTAAAGGGGGTGTGCAGTTAAAGCCATCCTACAGAAAAAAATTATTTTATTTAAAATTATTTTCCAGACAGACTTGCTTAAGGGAAATTATTTTCTCTACATTTTGAATATCAGAAATTTTTATTTTAGGTATGAAAGTTTCAAGGAGGTGGAATTCAGGACTTTAGTCACCAGGAGTCAATGCTAGAGTACCACTGACCACTAATGCATGGCATATAAATGTCAGCAGCTCCGTAATGCATCAGTAGAAATAACATTACATTTTTAGTAGCAGAAGGAGACAGTAAGCCTAGCTTTTCTGCCCTTTAGTGGACTTGACATTCTACCAGACCTGATTGCCTACCTTTCTCACCATATAGGATAGTGCAGTGGTTAACTTTGTTGACTCACAGCGGTTCTCCAGTTTGATTCTTGGCTATGGTGCCTTCTGTACAGAGTCTGGATGTTCTCCCTACATTTGTGTGGGTTCCAGTTTCCTCCCATGTTACAAAGACTTGCGTCTGGATCATTTCTCCTGGGCCACCACTGAAAATTGGCTCACTCCAAGTCAGACATGACTGGTAAACAAATAATAAATAAATAAATAAATAAATAAAATTTCTGTAAATGTCTCATATGCTCCTCCTGAATGCCTTTGTGGATTGCATTACAACCAAGTACTGTACTAATCGTTTCTGTGGGTCCCATAGTTCTCTCCATGAAATATTTTTGCAGATCTAGACAATAATTAGTCTTGTAATGTACTACTTCTGTCTCATCTTCTTCCTCTGGCCTTCCTGATCAGGATGACCCCACAACCACTACATCCCCCCATTCATTATCTTCAATTCCCACATTAGGTCATCAAGTCCTCAACTCACAGTCTTTTCTTGTCTGTACTGGGAAGACCTTCTGCAAATCTAGCCTGTGGTAATTCTTTCTTCACATCCCATGCACCCTCCCAGTGTTTTTTTTTTCTGTGGACTTGTCCAGCAGATGGCTGTCTCCCTCTTGGTTTTGCCCTCAAAACTGCAGACAGTATTCAGGGTGATCACTGGCCATAGCATATAGGAGTGTGGAAGCATTATCTCTTTATGTCAGAAGATTTTTCACCTGAGACTATACTCCAGTATTATTCTTGCTACTGGTTCTTCATGGTCACCCTGCTCCTGCAGGTCCATTCCAATGAGGTCAATGTCACCAGATCCTTTTCCTGTTGTTTTGTCTGCTTTAAATCTCGGCTGCTATGTTTCCCCTTAGTTAGCCTGTCCAAATCCTTCCTTACACTTTTCTTTCATCTCAGACTTTCACACGTAACTTCGTGTCATCAGCCAATAGGCTGATTCTGTTCTCTGTAACCCCATATACATTTAGAAGAGGCCACTGAAGATTATTGGACTCATGGTTGATCTTTGCAATACTTCACTCATCACTTTCCTTTTTTCTGGACATTGTCCCTTTAATCACCGCTCTCCGTGTCCTTGTACCATGCAGTATCCACTTCCTCAGTTTTTATTCTATCCCAGGTAAATATCAATAAGTCAGTACACCTGGCAGTTAATGCCTCATCACACACACACAAACCTTAGATGTACAGTATGCCTAAACACTGTTACATCATTCAAAATATCCTCAACTGACCATAAATGCCTACTAATGTGCATACTTCATTATTCAGTGACTTACGAAAGTTGACAGCAATTGTATTATACATACATATTACCAATTTCTGTACACATGGCCAATATGAAATCAATAACCCTCTGTTCTAAAAGCCTATTAATCAGTAGTAGTAACAATGAAGTGCACTTTAGTAATATGTGTTAGTTCTGAATACCAGTAAGCAATTTCATTTGGACATTAAAGTGTCATGGCACATGAGTCATAACAGTGCTTTATAAGTGAATGCTAAATGCTACTGGTAGGTCATCTTGGTGGATGAAAAAAACTTTTTTTATTTTATGACTCTGACACTCATAAAGACAGTACAATATTAATGGTTTGATTATAGGGACTGTATGTATTACTTGCTTTAAAAGATGGCAGAGCATGAAAGTGTGTACAAGTGGACATAAATGCACCGAGTAAAAGAAATATATATAAAAAAAAATGATAACATTTTAAGACCAACCTGAATTTATTGTGAGTAATCTGTGAGCTGTATATTATTTCTAATATAATTCAGCTTTGCTTATGTTGACATGTCTTCATGTAAAGAGTATTCCTGCTGCATTTCCAGGTGATAAAGTAAGAATAAGCCAGTAAGAAGAACAGCAGAAAGCATTTATACAAAGCAAATAAATTGATAACCCAGTGTGTGAAGTTGGTATAAAGATAGCATAGGCACTGGATAATGCTTATGTTAAATCTGCTATTAAGGTTGTTGAAATAAAGGCAGCAATGTAGAAATGTAGATATGGACATTTTTCAGATTGCTGAAAAGTAATACTACAGGTGCTAAGTGAAAAAACATATATATCTTTTGTGGTTAAGCTGAAAGCTATGTATAAAACTTGACAATTGTATTTCTCATAAAACAGTATGTTTATATATCATTATGAGACTTAATGCAGATTTTGGAATCAAGTTTCTTCACAGATTTATGGTATTTGGTTATCTGAATTATTTAGTTTAGTAATACGTTTGAATAACAGTTATGTAAATTTGTGTCCCAACCAGTCATCAAGATTAGCCTTAAAGGCAGACAAAGTAATACCTTGGTTGACCTGCGTATTCCATAGGTTGGGAATACTTTGAATTAGGAAGCTATCTCTCCAGGTGTAGATTTAAGTCCTTAGTGTGAGTGTTTAAAGGTGTTGGGTTTGGGAAGGAATAGAAAGTCAAATAGGACCGGGTCTTCATGGCTCAAAAACTGAGCCAGAGGTCACCTTGGAGCAGCTGGTATTGTGTGCTACCATATTAAAAGCTTGGTGGCATTTAGTCAAAATCTGTTTGTCTTATAGGTTCATAGGATGGTACTCGGCTATCAGCCCTAGGGCCTATACAAGCCTAGCCATAACAATTCCCTGGCTATTTCTTCCACAATATTTACTTTCTTGGACCCCTATCTAGATGTAATATTTGACTTAATTGATAAAATAACTCAGTACTAAGTCTCCTTGGTTTGCCTTATGAAAAAGAGGAAATCATTAGATCAAGTAAAATAATTACATTTTTTTTATTTTTTATGTTAACAAATACCAGTAGCATGTCAGGAATTTGAGATACTACAGGTCTGCATTCTAAAAAGTAATTATAACTATCCCTAACGAGCAATGGTATAAAATTAGAATGATATGAGAAGAACTGAGGTAGGACCATGCTGTAAAGGTTGCACCTTAGCCAAAAAAGGAAAAAAGGAGGCATGGAAAGGACTGTATACAATGATGTACGAGTATAGAAGGTTTCCAAACAGAACTTTTGAAGTGATTTGGGTTATTAAAAGGGGTAGCTCTGTCCGCTGTCAGAGCATTGAAACTAGTGTAACAATTATCACTTGTAAATAACTCGGAATTCCATACATACCTTATACTTCCACTTATTAACACTTGCATCAGACATGCCAATGTAAAATTAAATTTATAATCTTTGTAATAACTTCAGTTTTACTAACTTAATCCATTTTTTTATAAATATCCCTGACTATTGTGAGTTTTGCTAAACTTTAAATAAAAGGTCTTTTCAGTCTGCGGTGTAACAACAAAAAATATAAGGAATTCTCTTTTGGCAAGGTAAAGTATTGTAATGACCGTACTTTTAATCTGAAAAAAATTGTGCTGTAGCCCAAGTGGACAACATGACCGATATATAGGTTTATAGGTTGGTACTCGGCTATCGGCCCTAGGGCCTATACAAGCCTAGCCATAACAATTTCCTGGCTGTTTCTTCTCACAGTATTTACTTATTAGACATAAGATCTCTCATGCTATCTGTTGTGTTGATATATCTTTTTCTGTATCACCTTGGATTTCTTGCGTAGATGTAGCCTGACAGTCCTACGGCATTACGTTACGTTTAAATATCTCTTTTGCGATCTGTTACTGCTGCTTTGTTTTATGTAAAATTATGTATGACTTCTATTGATTATCTGTATTGATACATTGCCTTTATGCCGGGGCTGTGCCTGAAAAGGGTCCAAGGAATAGCTTCTTCAGTTATCAAAAGAGTAAATAATAATAAATAAAAATAAAACTGAAAACAATGAATTCCTGAAAACACTGAGTGTGTATGTGTTTGTGGGCATGTGTGCGTGCACACACATTCACACACACACACACACACACACACACACACACACACACGCAAAATCACACAGTAGGGAGGGAGTTTGCTGATCAGATGGTTTGTGCAGGTATGTACCATTAACTCAGGGAATTAATAAGCAAATAACCATTTGATCCTGAGAAGATCAGTTGGACCAAATTCTACATGTAGGCATTCTACATGTAAATGTTTCTACATTTTGGCATTTATATTTAAGTGAATTAAAATCACTGTATTTTGAGAGTCATGAACTCTATGGTTGTGAAGTCATAACCTTTATAGTCATATTGTAAACCTGTTCTGATGAAATTTGAATAATGGATGGTACATTTGTAAGTATGCTGAAGTCATACAGGAGATTTGGAAAGAGAGCTGTCCTAGTGGGGATACTATCTTTTTGCCACAGTAATATGCATCTGACTTGACTATTAAGACCAGCCTGTAATTGTCATTTAGAGTTGACCATTGTTGGTGATTGTGATATATTAGATGTTGGGGACTGTGATATATTAGACTTGTGTTTACTCTGTACTGTATTATATGTAACGGGCTGCAAGTGTGATCAGGTCCTTTTTTATTAATGTGTGCTGTTTGCCACACTGGAGTTATTTATGGATTAGAAATGTAACACATTTGTTTACATTTACAATCATTCTCTTTAGCTCATTTTTACATTCAATAATGCCAGTAATGTTGTTCGATGTGTTTTGTATTCTCATACTATATATATATATATATATATATATATTATATATGTGTGTGTGTGTGTGTGTGCGTGCGTCTGTGTGCTGGAGTGCAACCCCTCCCCCTCCATTTTGGGATATTGGCTCAAAGTGGTTTATTAATAAAAATAATGAATTTCAAAGTTCACTGTGTGTTTATTCGATTTAAACAGCAGTTTATTTTATTTTATTTTACTTTTTTTTAAATATTTAGGACCTGTGATTTCAGGAGTCACAGTTATAACATGCAGTTCATATACAGAGACAGACACAGACGAAACTGATGCACTCTATATTGCACTGTTATAGTTTTTTCTCAAATTAATTTTGCACAAATGTCAAACATTGCAACCTTACAATGATGTATTCTGTATAAGACAAGGGAAGCAGAGTGTACAGCCTGAAATAAGAATAAAGAAGCAAAGTTACAGACATCCTCTGGAAGTTCAAATATAACATAATTTAACTACCTTCACCACTGAGGACATTGGTAATAAATATGTTACTGAGCAATGAAAAGGGCTGATGAAAGCCCAAAACAGACAACAGATAACATTGACCCATACTAAGGGTACCTGGGAGATCAGGGTAGTGGCTCTGGGGTTTAAATTTGTGGCCAAAGGATGGACATCAGAGAGAAAGCGGTGTGGGGGAGGGGTGGAGTACTCACCTTTGGTATAGTCATCTGAGAGACCGGAGCTGTGGCTGACCTGAGAAGGAGACCAGAACTGAAAAACTCCAGGAATGAGTTTGTTACCAAGAGTGCTTCCTAGCAAATTTTGTCATTTGTTTAATGTATTCTGAAAGACCACAATATGTTTTATTATTTGGAAGCACCTGCATTTTTAATTGTAGTGTATGGAATAAACTGCTTTATTTGCAAAGCTTGGTGTCTTGTCTACATCCTTTTCCACACCCTATTGCTCTCTCTCTCTCTCTCACTATTTATCTATCTGTATATATATCTATAAAACACACACATATCTGCAGATTTGTTTATTGGGAATCATATGACAGACATAAAACTAATGTGCCTTCATTAAATGCTAGCCATGAATGATTCGACTGTGGCTCACTGGGGCATCTTGGTTCAGTCTAACTGGTACTTGTTTGAATGGGATTGAGAGTGGAACTCCATGTGGCTGGTTACCTTAATGAAGTACAGATACTTGTTACAATGTATCTGTTGTCGCTAAATGCCTATTTCTATGTCTGTGCTTCATGATTTAGAAGGCTGCTTGCATATAGTGGCACGTATGCATTGTATGACATGACTATATGCATGGAATGTCAGAACGTATATTGGCTTGATGAGGGTGTAGCCTTGCTGATGGTAAGCCCTGATTTACTAATACCAGCCCTTTCTGCATTTCATACCACAAAGGTACAGTATTTTTCTTATTTTCCCAAGTGGCAGCACAGCATTATAATTTGGCACTTGACCACTTTGTTTTCTGCATTAGTTATCAGCTACAAACATTTTGAAGTGCCTTTAAACTGCCTCTATAGCAGCATGTTTATTCAACATTTATTTCAATGCATTATCAGAACCTTAACATTAAACCTTTGCTTTGTATACAAGGGTGGGTGGCAAGTTTGTGTAATCGTTAAGGTGCTTACCATAGAAACACAAGGTGCAGGGTTTGATTCTGACATGGGATAATTGGCTAGGCTTAAAATGGCCCATAAGGGCAGTTAGCCTAGTACTAACCTGTAAACCTATGAATTTTGGTGCATTGAAATTAGCACAATGCTCAGTGTCACACTTACTTTTCATTAGTGTTTAAAGATACCTATATATTTGCAAATGTTTGTCTTTCATTTTATTAGTCTCAAGATTACACCTTAAAATTTCAGATTCCAGTTAATATTCATATTTTTTATACCTTGTTTGCAAACTGTGCCAACTTCACAGCTGGGAGTGTAAAGTGCATGTCTTCTTATATTTCTGCATATCACACCACATTTCAGAGACTGCCTAATTATTAATAAGCACATTTCTTATCATACAAATCACATTAACTTGTAGATATTTTAATTTCACAGACTTCCTCTCTCGTGTGTTTCTGTTCACATTGTACTAATTTCCAGTGACATAATTCTAGTTGGAAATTTTGTTCCACATCTCTTTCTTTAGTGAAATGTAGTACTGTTTCAGCTAGCAATTTATTTCAAAGCAGATTCTGCAATTCTCAATCTGATAGTTTAAAAGTCTCCACCTGTTTTTCATTAGCTTACAAAATGAGTTCATTACATTGCTTCAGGGCTTTAAGCAGCACAGATTGCTAAGGTTCCATTTTAAGCCACAAAGTTACATCTTTCTAGAAAACTTAAATGCATTTTTATGTTATTATCTGTAAACATCTATTTTAGTTTAGGAAGCTTTGTTTTGCCAGAATTCTCCACCAGTGTAACAACACTGGTCTTCTGAGAAATGAGTACTTGCCATTACCTTTTAAAGACAGGTTCATAGGTTCATAGGTTTATACTAGGCTATCTGCCCCAAGGCATTTATAAGCCTAGCCCGAATTTTTGTGGCTTACGCCACCCCTTATATGAAAAAATACTGTACCCATTAGTTTGTTGTGCCTCTGTCCAGCAGTGACACAGAGATGATTCCCGGGGTAAACCTACGATCTCCAACGTTCACAGTGTGAAGTGTCCAGAACCAGCATACTTTATTTTAAAATATTCAGACTCAGACTTACACTTTTTAGTCTATAGGCAGTGCCTGAATTAAGGGATGCTTTAATTTATTTTCTCTAAAACATACGCTCTTTTAAACTTTTAGTTTCAGGTTTGTTAAATGTGTTATATTACCAAGGCTGTTCAGCTGGCTTGTGACCCATTTTCATTGGAGCCTTGGGGAAAAAAATCAGAAAGTTTAACCTGATGTACACAACAGAACAAGCACATTGCTTGTCATTAAGGTAATAATGTAAAGTTGTATGCATTTCTGAAAAGTGTTATTTTGCATGCGTCCAGTTAATAAAAAGTAAGTAGATAAAAGATTGTTTAATAAAATAGTCAGTACTATATGAGTAGGCTACACAATACAGTAGTGTAACATTTAGTATGATAAATGAGTACATGGAGGTAGAATGTAAAAAATAAGTGCAATTTGTTCACAGGCAAATATAAATATTCATGGCATTTAGAGTGATAACAGCAATTCATAACAGAGTAAACAGAAAGGAATGGTGGAGAATAACAAGGTGTGAAAAATTAATGGGAATGCAGGCCTAGGCTTCTGAAGATTCCCATGGATCAATTGCCTAGTAAGTACCTATGAACCCAGGTAGGAGGATGGCCAACATCTATGTGATGTGTAAATAAATAAAACTACATGTGGCAGGGAGCAGTGTATTTAGAGCAAGGGGCATACAGTTAGTTAAGGAAGCAGTAATGCTTGACTGGGAGGGTGTTAGAGGGAAATAACCAACTGCCCATGGATGTGATGAGGCCTGAGGCCAGCTGGAAGGTATATTATTTCCCTGTGATTCCTATGTGGAGGGCACTTATGCTACATGAAAATGAGGTTTCAGGGACACTTTGCATTTCCCTTGGTATTAGGATATACACTTTTTAATATTTTTATATAAAATAATTCCTCCTCCTAATATTTCAAAGTTGGATATGTTATTATTGTTAGAGGAAGTAATTTACTTCCAAAATAAAACTTATGTAAGTATTCAGTAATGTCTACACACAGGCACACACACACACACACACACACACACACACACACACACACACACACACACACACACACGCACGCACGCACACACACACACACACACACACGTGTGAGATTAGGTTGAAGACAGAAGCTAATGAATCGTATACGCACTGTAGAAATATTGCTTCTAGTCAGAAATTTTGCTTTAGTCATAATGACTATGCAAAGTTGGGTCATTCCTAGGGTATGGTATCCATATATTTTGCAGCAAATAATAGATAATTATTGGATTCATAGGTTAAGAATATTTTCCTTGTCAGGACTGAATGATCCCTTCAGAATTACATCATTTTTTTAAAGTTACACATTTCCTGCTTTGATGCTTGAATTGTAAAGGATAAATGTTTGTGTGGACTGGTCTATTAGACTTTTAGAATACTTAAATGAAAAATTATGCATTGTCTTTTTAAGTTGAGTCATTTGATGAACATTTTTCATCTAAGTGAGTGGTTTCTAGGTTAAATTTTCTTTACCATAAGGAGGCATGTTAGCATGAAATCAGCTGGGGCTTGAATCTGGAGCACAGTATTATGACCATTTGGAAGAATATACACTCATCTTTCAAAATTCATGCCTGTTTATTGTTTTCCTTTGGCCATGCACCTGCCTTGAACGTATTCATCTATCACAGAGAATTTGTACACCTATCTCACACTGGCAATATAGGAAGCATATAGCAAACAGAAGTAGTCTTGGGACCCCATAATTCCATATTTCAGTGTACTTAGTCACAGACCTTCTCCAAGGTCACAACCATACAGAATATTATGTCTGTAATGTAGCAGAATGTCTTCAAAAAAATTACCCAACACAAGTGGAAAAATATATTTTCTTAATAGAGATGACTGAAGATAGGAGCATAAGAGCAAGAGGGGTCTGGAATTTCTTAGACAAAAATTAGCAAATGAACCAAGGAATTGGAAGCAAATAACTCTGGAGGAAAAGGTGATAGAGTAGGATGAGACCAAGTGGAAGTTAGAATTGCAGATTATAGATTGCCTTTCCTAGCAGGGATTAATACTAGAGTACAGGCAAAGAGAAATGGACAAGGGCATGTTAAATGAATGGTCATCTCTGGTAACGTTTCAGTTATATTTGGAATAGATCTTGCTGTTACTAAAGGGTCATACAGCATATAACATACTGCAAGATTACTACAAGAATCGATCAGAAGAGTTTAAAAAAGATTGGGAAAAGAAAATGTAAAGGCAGTGCACAAAGGGACAGTGGGAAGAGATCTGTACGGCTCTCAAGTATGCAAAAGTCCAGAAGGTTTACAATTTGGAAGATTTTGCATATGTATGTTTAGAGTCTAGGCAGACAATACAATTTGTCTCTCAGGCTGATCTCAGTTGTTGAAGGTATGATGAGAAAAAGAGAAGTAATATGGGAACATGTTCTTTAGGAATGTAACAAGCTGGCAGATATTAACAATTCTCTTCAGAGTACTTTGTCAGAAATATTGGGGGAACCAAATGTCTGTAACAGCGGACAAAATTCTTTTGAGCTGGGATACAAGATCGGAGTTGTATAGATATAGTAAGCCCTTTCTAAATTTGAAGCTATTGACTGTCAAAAAAGCAATTACTAGAAAGTGTAAATCAATACTTAAACCAGGCATAACAGAAGTATTACTGTAAAGAAGAAGAAATAACCGCAAGAAGGAAATGAGAGAGAGAATTACATGGACATAAATGGGAATTGTGGGAACATTACATGGACATAAATGGGAATTGTGGGAACATTACATGCAGAATAATGTTCAGCCGGAGGAGTGAGGTGTAAGAGAAGGAAGGAAAGGAGTGATTTGTGTAATGCTGGAGTAACTGGTAATTGTTAATAAAGGAAAACATATGTGTATAATGCAGAAAACAACTGAACTTGTTTACAATGATTTGTTTTCTTTGCTGTAACTGTATGTGTACTCATGCCACTGTTAACACCGTGTCATTTTAATAAATGTGCTTAAAAAACACATATAGACAGTAATGTTTTTGTTTGTGTGATGACCCTCCACTAGATCAGTAATCAAGGAGCCTCAGTCCTCACCACTAGCACCAATGGGGGGCATACACTAGGAGGATAAAAACTACACACAGTATTTACAGATGCAGCTCTCTGATTCAAGTGCAGTTTCCCTTAAGAACACACAGAGACCACAGTCAGTCTGCGGCTGGTTTCTAACTCTTTCTCCAGATCCCCAATAAGACTCCCCACAGGCACAACTATAGAGTTTAGATTTCAGCTGAGTGACTAAGCCAAGACTTTCAGCACTCTCTCTCTGTCCAACCAGTGCTTCGTGTCCCTGCCCAAGTAGCTGGCATACACACTCTTTGAGGTTAGATTTACACACACGCACAAACACACACACACACACACACACACACACACACACACACACACACACACACACACACACACACACACACACTCATGCACACCTGGGAAAGGCTGGCACAGGTTTGCTAGCTATGCTCTCTTCTGTTCAGACTATAAGGTAGTTATTACTGCCACCAGCCAGTTCCTTATCAGCTACTTTAAGGCCCTAAACAAAGGGTGTCCAATTTTACTATGTAATATGAATATTAATATTAATATTAATATTAATAGAAATGGTAGTTTGAAAAAGAGCAAGGCTGTTAGGAGCGGCCCACAGTGTCACCAAATAAAAGTACTCTCAAAACTTAAATATCTCTACACAGATCAGCTACAATGAAAATTTTAAATATATTTAATAATAATTAATAAAAGCACAAGAAATGCTCAGTATATATTCACAGTGACATCATAGTTTAAAACCACAGAGGAAATATTTAAAACAACATTGCAGGACAGTCTCAAATAAATAAAAGAAACTGTCTAAACTAAGCTTTACTATATTCCTGACTGTATCTAAAAGAATTATTATAACCTAAGAACTTACTAATAGAGCAAGGCTGATATATTCAGTGGATTTTCTAGTTGTTATCAGGTCCCAGACATAATGTAGAATGCTCTATCTCACTAAGAGACTTCTTAAATTAATATCTCAAATATTACTGCTGGGATAACTTGACATCATTTCTTGTCATCTGACTCCTAGTTCCCAGGCCAAACAACCAGTGATGAAGCTGGCAGTATTTAGTATCTACCTGTAAAAATACACAAACAAGGGCTTCTCCTCAGATCTCTGGCAGATGCTGAAGTCATAAAACAATTGCATTCCTTAATGCTTTCTAGACTAGTAATTACTTCACCCTAAAGACAATATAGAAAGTTTCTCAGTACAAACATTGTGTCTTTTTGCTGCATTGCAAATTGAAAGATACCATCTTTTATTGCCTAGCCATAAAGTAAATTTCAGTAATTTTTCTGAAGTTAACCTCCTGTATTCCAGTTTCCACTGTTAAAATGTATACATCTAGACAGTTGCAATAGTGCATGTACAATTTGTTCTCTTCCAGTAGAGCACAATGTGGCTACATTTCAAACAACACTCTGTGGCTGTACAAGCAGTTTGATCTACACATGGCATACAGTTCTAATACATTTTTAACACAAGCATCTTGTATAAATCGTTTTGATATTCACCTATAACATATAATTATTTACAAAATTCCAGCTAGCTGGGCTGCCAGTATCTCCTTTTGTAACATTTTTTTTTGTTTTGTTAATTGTGGTAGAACACTCTCAGTGAACCATTTTTGGATTCATCCACGGTTTACAAACAAGACATAACCATGTATTAAAATGTAACAATGCACAGGAAATAATAATGCAACAATGCACAGGAAATAACAATGTAACAATGCACAGGAAACACAATGTAACAATGCACAGGAAACAAAAGATTAGTGAGTAATACAATAAGACAGTAAGTAAAAAGTACATGTCACATTATATGTAGGACATGTCGGAAACAACACCAATTTTCTCCCCTCTTCTCTAATGTCTGTTTAAGGGCAAATAGTTGATTCACTCTTCTATGAGCAAGATACAGCCTGCATTGCTTCTCCTACATGAGAAGTTCAGTGAGCAAAGCCACCTTTCCAACTTCCTGCCATAGGCATTTCTCAGGAGTCTAAGGAACATAGTCCTCCTTTAACTGGAACACATCTTTCTGTCTCATTTTTTGAAGATAGGAACCCCACACCAGCTTTTCATTTCAAAAGTACTATCCCAGTCTTCAATGGAACACTGGAAAAGCAGGTAATCATAAGAGATTAATTTAGTCTGTGGATCTGAATTTATCACAGAGCTAATTTCATCAGTGAGATCACATTACTAGATTGATTGATGAGGTGTGATTGAGAATGCATGACATCAGAGATTGCATTCATTAGGTTGTCTAAGTACATAGTAGGTGATCATGGTGAGTTGGCATAATAGTTAACATGTTTACCTTACACACGTAAGATATGGGACTTGATGCTCATCTTTGATGGAAATTGGCTAGGCTTAAAATGATCTGCTAGGCCCACTAGCCTAGACCTTACCTATGAACCTATATAGTTATTTGGGATAGGGGTTGGCATAATGATTAAGGTGTTAACTTCACAGACAGAAGGAACAGGGTTTGAGTTTCACATTTAAAGGGAAATTGGCTAGCAGTTAGCCTAGTACTTACCTATGTGGATACATCATTATGTATAGAATGTGTTTCTATGGACAAGGTAGCCAACGGTGACAGTTACATTACATGCCTACTTTTGGTGACAGTGAGGGCAAGGAAGTTTGTCCCTTTCCGAACTGTTGTGCAGTCAGTGGTATATTTACAGATGTAGGGTGTGGGGTGCAGAGGAGCTTATTCCTCAACAAAAGGACTTTGTAAACGTAAAAGTTGAATGTTCTGTGTGCATGATATTGAATCATAATGTAAACAGATGTTTATGATTTAATGTGGACCTAGTCGTAACATCCTAACAATATTCATCAGCTTCAGTATATCCGGCCAAATCTCATTCATTCCATTCCAGTAACCTTGTTCCACTGAATGTTTTTACATTTGTTTTTATTATTGCTCATCATCATCTTTCGGCTGTTCCTGTTAGGGGTTGCCACAGCGGATCATCTGTTTCCATTTCTTCCTGTCCTCTGCATCTTGCTCTGTCACACCAACCACCTGCATGTCCTCTCACTCTATATCCATAAACCTCATCTTAGGCCTTACTCTTTTTCTGTTACCTGGTAGCTTCATCCTTAGCATATTTTTCCCAATATATGCAGCATCCCTCCTCAGCACATGTCCAAACCAATGTAATCTTGCCTCTCTGGCTTTGTCTCCAAACCTTCCAACATGGGCTGACCCTCTAATATACATATTCCTAATCCTGTCCATCCTTGTCACACCCATTGCAAATCTTAACATCTTTAACTCTGCCACTTCCAGCTCTGACTCCTGCCTTTTTGTCAATGCCACTGTCTCCAACCCATATAACATAGCTGGTCTCACTACCCTCTTGTAGACCTTCCCTTTCACTCTTACTGGTACTCGTCTGTCACAAATCACTCCTGACACTCTTCTCCACCCACTCCATCCTGCCTGTACTCACTTCTTCACCTCTCTTCCACACTCACCATTACTCTGAGCTATTGATGCCAAGTATTTAAACTCATCCACTTTCGCCACCTCTACTCCTTGCATCCTCACCATTCCTCTATCCTCCCTCTCATTCACACTCATATATTCTGTCTTAGTCCTGTTGACCTTCATTCCTCTTCTGTCTAGAGCATATCTCCATCTCTCCAGGGTCTCCTCTACCTGTTCCCTACTCTCACTACAGTATATATTGTACCTTTGTAATACTTGTTACTGTTGGTAATTAGACTTAGCAATTGTCCATATTTTGGAGGAACATTCCTATTTTCAAGCCCTGCATAGGATGTCCCTATTTTATCAGGTATGTTCCTATCTTCCAGATTGGTTCATGCATTGAGAAAGAGTCTGTTTGACTTGAAAGCTTTGCTCATTAATACATATCTATATTTTTATAAGAAAGCTGGATTCCTAGCTTTTTATTGTAGGTAGTGGACAGTGGGTATACTGTTCATGCTGCCTATCTTGATATGGCCAAGGTATTTGACTCCATTTTACACAAGGGAATTGTTAATAAGGTAATGACCTTAAATGTTGGATGGAACTTTTGAATGGCTTTGATTCTAACTGAAATCCATCCTTTCCAATTGTATGATGTAAAATCTTGGTTCCTCACAAATGTTCTTCACGATTCCCACTCAGTCTTATCCTTTAGATGTTTGCATTCTCACAACTTCTCCTTGTAGGGTTTATATTAGATGACCCAATGATCCAAATGTCAAGTACAACATACTCGACACTCTTTGATCGATCGTTCATCTAATCGAAACCAAAAATCCCTGAAAAATAAAATCTCAAAAGAATTTGTTCATCCCACACCTTCCCTATACTAACATACAACACACATGCATATAACCAATACATGCAAACACCTACAGCCTCACATCATTCAAACACTTAAAAACCTACACAAACACATCTACTTTTAAAACAAAGTGGGGGCTACTCCCCCCCGATGTGGGGGGTGTGCCCTCACACCCCACTAAATAAATATACCAACTCAGAGATTGCTGTACATTGGGAAAAGGGCAATTTCCTGGTAATTGCAAAGCGACGTCTTACACAAGCGATTACCAAGAAATTGCCCTTTCCCCAATGTACAGTGATCCCGGAGTTGATATATAAAAGTAAAGCAGACTCTTACCTAGCCATTCTGGACAGTGTTGTTTACATCACGTGCTACACTCACTAGCAAGGCCGACCAAAACATTTCAGAATTCCACATTTCTACATTTAGAGTCTCCAATTACATGAACATTCGATCAAAGTGTATCGATTAAGTTGTGCTCGACATTTTGATCATTCGTTCATGTAATATAGACCCTCCTTGTAGTAATAGTCTAAGGGATTTACTGGCCTTGTTGTAGTACAACTTTTGTGACTGAAATTTTCTCGAAAGTTGAGCCTTGACTACCCTCTTGTTCTTTTCATTTGGTACTGACAATTATTTAATGATTGGCAGAGTTGTTCTAGTCTCTCTGGACATTAATCTCTGAGCAGGTGAACCAAGCAAGTTGTCTCGAGGAATGTTTCCGAGATTGAGTAAGTTAAGGAAAACATTTGCACCATCACTCAAGGATTTCTCTAACAAATGTTTTGCACTCTGAACTGCATCTTCAGCTAGCCCATTGGATTGTGGATACTCAGGGCTACTTGTAATATGGACAAAGTCCCATGACTTTGTGTGGATTATTATGGACGGAAAAATGTCTCTTCAATTTTGTAATGACTGCATTGAACATCAAGTTAGGAAGTGGATCAATTTCAAACCAATTTCAGTAAGAGTCTACTAACACTAAGTAATGCTGACCATTCCATTCAAAAATATCTGTAGCAACTGTCGACCATGGTAGTTTAGGAATCTGGTGTAGCTGAAGTGGTTCTTTTTGTTGATGTGGTTTGGGGCTGTTGCAAACTGAACATGCTGGAGTTTACTTCTCTATGTCTTTAGATATAGAAGTCCAAAATACAATGCTTCTTGCCCTTCTTTCGGTTGAATCAGTACCTGGGTGACCAGGATGCAACATATTGATATATTCCCATTGTAATGCTTTAGAAATTACCACTTTTAGACCTTTCATGATGACTCCATCTTCCATCATGAGATCATCTCTGCAAGGAAAATACTGCTGTATATCTAGTGGTAAACAGGTTTGTTGTGCCAGCCATCCTTGACTGATTAACGTTTTTTAGCTTGTAGAGAACTGGGTCTGAAACCATCTGATTTCTTAGTTCATAAAGCAATGATGACAAAAAATTGCTGTGCCTAATAATGCCAAAAAAGCAATTACTATAAAATGGAAATAAAAATCTAAACCGACTATACTGGAAGTAGTGAATATAGTAACAGAGATAAAACAACTGGAAATGAGATCTTTAGAAAAAGGTAGGAGCAAATTACATAGGAAAAAATGGGAATTGTGGGAGCAATGCATACAGGGGAGGAATGAGGGTTAAAAGGCAGCAGGACTTAAATGAGCTGTGTAATGTTTGAGTGAGAAAGATTAGGTAGATTATAAGTGATGTACAATGTTTGCAACAGGAAGTGTGTCATTATGGTTTGTGATGTAAAATGCTTGCAACTTGGATTGTGTCGATGTGGTTTGTTTTCATTTATATAAACATATGATTGCCTATGTAGTGATGGTTTAATAAAGATGTGTCTTGTTCACAAAAATGCAAGAATTGAATAATTTATGTAATATTGCTTAGGCTATATGATATATAGTAATATAAGTGAAGTATAATCTTTGTTATGTTTGATTACTTTTATATGAATGTAAACTTGCTTATGTCACAAGTGATAATTCAATAGGTGTTTGAGAAAAAAAATTGTGACTTGCATGACTTCAACGTCTGCTGGTTCATTTTCATGCAGCTCTGTTGTTTGTCTAGGTGTGTATGACAAAGCATCAGGGAGATAGAAATATTTGCCCTTTTTGTATACATTATTGAAATTGTAGTTTTGCAATTTTAACAACATACATTGCAATCATGTTGAGGTGGTATGCATTGGCCTTTTCAAAACTGTCACTATGTGTTGGTGATCAGCCTCTTTTTGGATAGGTCTGCCATGAATATAATCACTGAACTTCAAACCTGCGAACACTACTGCCAAACGTTTTTTTTTCTATTTGTGCATAATGCACCTCTGTTTGGGTTAAAGTTCTTGAAGTATAGACTACTCGTCTGCCCTCTTGAAGACATGCTCCACCAAGGCTGTACTTTGAAGCATCACAAAAAAAAAGTACAGGTTTGTGAACATCATAACATCTCAATGTGGGTGGACTGGCAATTTCCTGCTTCAGAATATCAAATGCTCTTTGGTGTTGTTCCAACCAGGACCAGTGTACATTTTGGCGTGTCAACTCACGTAATGGTGCAAAAAGCTCACTCAAGTCTGGGATGAACCTTCCTAAGTTGTTGTAAAGATGTGACATTCTCTGGAACTGGCATCTCAAGAATTTCTGTTTGCTTAGACAGATCGGATTGTAAGCCAGAACTGGTAAACAAATGACCCACATAAGTAACTTCTTTCAGTTTGAATTTAATTTCTGAGGATTCAGTTTGAGTTACTTCATGTGCATGGTCTAGAACTTTCCTGAGGTCTCTATCATGTTCATCTTCACCACTGTCTCGAACAATAATGTTGTCTACTATAATAGCACATGGATTACTAGAAAAAATTTATTCCATAGCACGTTGAAAGACTTCACTGGCAGAATTGATTCCAAATGGCATTCTCAAAGATTTGTATCTACCAAATGGTGTACGAAATGTGATTAACAATGAAGATTTGTGATCCATCAAAATTTGCCAAAAATAACTTTTTGCATCTGAGACTGAGAAAGCACTGGAATTTGGCATGAGAGTGGCTACCTCTTCTACTGTACACATCGAATGATAAGGACACTTAAATGCTTTGTTTAAGTCTGTTGGATCAATACAAATTTGAATATCATCTGAGCTTTTCTTATGAGCTACGACCATGGAGGATATCCATTCAGTCAGTTCTTCTGTTAAAGTAAGGACACCTAAATTCACCATTTTGTCTAGTTCTGCTTTTACTGTGCTCTGCATCACTATGTGAATCTTCCGTGCTGGTCTGACAACTGGACTTACTTCAGGTTTAACTTCATGGAATATCTAATTTAGAGGTTCCTTACTAAAAGAATGCAGGGCATAAGTAATATGTCCTATGCTGAACACCTCAAGGCCCTGTCCCTGTATTCTGTCTCCTACAGGCTTTTGAGGGGAGATGTATGCCTGCCATACAGGGCATTGTCAGACCCCACTCAGGTGGACCTCCTGCATATCCACAAAACAAACAGTACCAGAATTACCTGTTGTAAAGATTTAAACCTTGCTGTGCTATAAATACGACCTGCTGGAGTGATAGGTATGTATCCCAGAGGCTACCCTGTCTATGGAACAGGCTCCCCATCCATGTGAAGCAGAGTTCTTCCCTAACCCAATTCAAATGCAATTTGGACAATTGGATGGAAAACCAGAAATTCATCCTTGGTTTGGCACCTATGTCTGTAATGGACACAGGTAACCTGTAAATGGATCATCTCCCAGGCCCATGCTTACACTTATCAAGGGTATCAGAACTTGTCAGAGATTTGGGATGCATGGCTAGGCTTAAAAAGGCCCTTATGGTCGTTAGCCTAGTAAACACCTATGAACCTATATCGCTGACGTTTACTAAGCTTGTCTTTGAAAATGTCAGCATATCCACTAAAAATATTCTGTGTAAAACTATCATTGTTTTTCATAATTATATGTTGAACTTCTTTATTAAATGAAATCAGCCCCACTCTCATACTGTCTTCGAGGCCAAATAGTGATGGCACATGTCTTTTGACTACATGAAACTGCAAGTCATAGCTATTTCCAGCAGATTGGCAAGAAAGAACTGCTGTGCCATCAGTTTGAAACTCTTCCCCACCATAAACAATTAGTTTTGCAGGATCTATATTACAAGATCGAATTCTTAGGTGATCAATCACCTAAGCCAGGGGTGGGCAAACTTTTTGATTAGTGGGCCACATTGAGTTCTAACATTTGACAAAGGGGCCGGAACAGGAGCAGATAGATGGCATGCTTTGAAAATATCACCTCATTGGGGGAAAAATACACATCTTGGGATATGGAGAAAACATGTGCTTTAATTTCCAATGAAAATGAAGAAAAGCATTACAATAAAATCTCTGACTTCGAAATGAGTCTTTAAACACTGAAAATCAAATAAATGACCATTTTATTTTAAAGCACTGAAAGTTCTGTTATCCTTCAGGATATCACCATCACTCTCCTCCTGACTGTCTTTTTTTTCAAAAACGGTAGGAGATGCAGATGTACTTGTCCTGTTCCTTTTATTCAATTTGTTTCCCCGGTGCCAAAAGTCAACAACGACCAGTGCAAGGATGAAACAGTTGCAGCAAGTCAGTCTGTGAAGTGTTATATTTGATCTGCGCGCACTGTTTATTTTAACAACGTGCGTATCACGGAGACACACACATTTTAATGGGAGCAGTGTTGTTGGTCTCCTTTTTTAGCCAGCGCATCAAAGTCTGGAGTTAGTTTTGTTGTGGTGATTCTCAGGATGGATCTGAGGTGTAGGTCTGTTAACTTGGATCTGTGGCTGGCTTTGTTGATGTTCATGACGCTGAAGGTCTGTTCACACACGAAGGTAGAGCCGAACAAAGGTGGGTCAAAGGGTAAAGTGCAAACGTGGGGTAATAGGCCTACGCTTCACCTCAACAAAGCCAATATCTAGACTGCACCATCTAGTGAGGAAACATCAGAATTGCAGGGGAAATAAAACATTAACAAGGTTAATTTATTAAATTTTTTCAAGTTTGGCGGGCCGAATCAAAACGTTTAACGGGCCGCATGTGGCCCCCGGGCCGTAGTTTGCCCATGCCTAAGCATTCGATCCTGTAATATAGATGCATTTTGCACAATTTGCTGAATCAAGTTTCTCACCAGCTTTTACTTTAACAAACATTTGTGCTGATATAACATTGTGCTTGGATCCAGTGTCTACTTTAAGCTCTATGGGTTTCCCATTAATTAGTAAAGTACAAAATATTTTACTCTGCAGACAACTGATGGTCTACTGTATTCACTGTTTCATCAATCACAGAGTCATCATCAACACAGAATGTTTTCTCACACCCCCTCGGAGTTTGCTAGTCTCTATCTGATCTACTTGCTTCTTTGGGTACTCTTGTTTAATGTAAATCTGTGACACTTTAGACTTGTAAAGCCTTTTGAAATTATTCCACTTTTTACATTTGTGATATTGCTGACCAAAAGCTAAACACTTTTCCTGGTTAGGGTCACGACTGTCTCCACAATTGGGACAGTTAACAATAAGGTTGGGGATGGCCCCCTTCGGTTTATATTTCTTCTTCATCTTGGCTTTCTGCTGCTGTACACTATCAAGATTTTCAGTAGCATACACTGCAAACATGCTTTTCTCATTCATAAGCATATTTATATGCTTTTCTGTGCTCTCATGTATTTGGCTAATCTCAATGACTTTTCTCAATCTTAATTCACTATCTCGAAGCAAAATCTTTTTCACTGCATTGGTATTAACACCATATACAAAACGGTCTTTTACCATCTCATCTCTTAAATCACCAAATCTGTGTGTTTTTGCTTTATTTCTTAAGTTGGAAATATATACTGCAATAGTTTTACCAGGCTTTTGAGTTGTTGTGTAAAATTTGTGCCTTTCCATTGTAATATTAATTTGAGGTTTACACATTTCTCTAAATTTACATTTTAAGCACTCAGGTTTTTCCTGGGTCTCAACCTGTATCACAATATGGCAATTCTATGTCTCCCCTGCATACATGTCAGGTGCATACACAAATGAATGTTCTCACTCAATGGTCTCTGAGCCATCTAAATTGAGAAATATAAATGCTATTGTATGTGTGTCTTTATCAAAAAATGTACCCTGTATGAAAATATTATATTCTTGTTCAAGCACTCACCAATTCTCAACAATATTATTATCAAACACCAGTGGTTCAGGTCTGTGAAATCCTTCTGCCATAACAGCAAATTTCTTTTAAATATAAGTATAGACCTGGTACTTGAAATTTTGCTTAAATGCACAACAGCTTCAATGAAAATGCTGTATCTTAACACTGCAACTACCTCTAACACTGGACACTTCAGACACTTCAAAAAATCTTAATTACTGTGAAAAAGTCATACATTGTGAAAAAATGTGGACATTATAGCCTTTTCAAACATTTTAAACACTTCTGAGATTATTTTAGACACTTTAATCATTATGTCACTATTTTAGACATTTTAAATAACTTGGTAATTATTCCAAACCCTTTGAATGGTATACTACATGTTTGGCAACTGAAAATCATTTAAAATGAATTTAAGTACCTTTGAATAACCACTGAACTGTTTGCTAGTTTGCTCCTGTATATTACTCCACTTCTAACTGCAAGCCTCATGGTTTGCGAGCTGCTCCAACTTTGGAACTTCAGATCCCATTCTGACACCATGTCACATATCTTATGTATTCAGATGAGACACTGAGGCACAGGATGGGTTCAAGTCATTTTTTGTACACAAACACATCAGGAGCTGTAAATGGAGTATATACTTCGAACTTGATATGCTCACTGACTGACTCATTATGTCTAATGCACTCACATGTGCATTTCCATTCAAGGTAGCATTCAGAATGACTGACTATCCAAAATGGCACTAGTCTCGCATATGCTCAGCAACTTATATGCACATACTCTCCTACTGTGGTGGCTGACTAGGTACAATACACACAAAAATCTGCATTATGAACCATTTCTCCCCTAGTGGTAAGGTGTGAGAAGTACCACTGTCAGCATGGGAATCATGTTTTCTTCCTTACTCCCCCCACTGTTTTTTCATATGCATGTTCAGTGACACGTCTGAGGGTGGATGCACATTACATATTTCACTGGACTGCTGCTCTGCCCTTCAGTTCTGGAAATGAAGTGGCCACAGACACCCTGAATTCTTAAGGCTGTATAAGAAAAAACAAAGTTCACAGGCTAGGTAAGGAATGTTCCACCCACAAACCAGTCAATGAAAAGAAAAAAATTGTGTGTGGACTTCCAAGGCTGATGCAGCAACTCCACATACTTTAATGTGACATAAAAGCAAAAACAACAAGCACAGACCAAGTAAAAAGGCGAGCGCTTCCAAAAGCAGTACTAAGCAGGTTGCATTGTGCTTTCAGGTGTGTACTTAATTAGTTAATTGGTATTTGATTGGTATATAGAAAGTATGAGAGTTGTTCTTATTAGGTCTGAAGAGGCCGTCGTATTATAGACTGTGAAAGCGCTCTCCTTTTTATTTGGTCTCTGTTTGTTGTTTTTGTTTTTATGTGACATTAACGTGTTTGGCGTTCCTGTGTCAGCCATGGAAGTTTGCTCATCATTTTTTCTCTTTTCATTCTTAAAGAGGTCTAGTCTCCATCAAAGAGCCCAAAAAGAGTAGGGGTTCATAGGCATGCACCCCACCCCTCACACTCTGATTGAAGCAAATGGGTTCACTCCTTCATTTTTCTGACATCCTGTCAGCTCCTTCAGTGACAGGACTTCTAAATAATCTTCAGTCATCACTGGCATAGTCAGGGCTCTGTCCTTCTATGCCGTGTGGCTGGCATATGTGTCTCCCTCTCTACTGTTTACTAAAACAAGAGGTAGAGAAGTCCCTTTTCATCAAAGGAAGGAAACACAAGTGTATTATAAAATCTAAATGGAAAAATAATTTCGCAAGTAACCTGTTGCTAGGCATAGTAATGCCCTCTTGTATGGGGATTATTGAGGAATACCAAACCTTTCAGATGTAATGAAGCCACCTGCCAATGTAGTCAGACCTGAGAATGCCTTGGTGGTCCAGTATTTCCCATTAATGCCCACTTTAGCAGATGTTATTACTCAGTTTAATAAATGGTACATCCCTTTAATCTGGAAGCAGATATTTATCTTCCAGGAATACAAGTGCAGCTGCCTTTACAGTTAAATAATCAGTTGTACTCAAAATATTTTTAAAATGAATGGTAATGAAAAAAATGAAATAAAGCTTCATCAACAGATAAATATGCCCTGTTGACACATGTCTTATTTACCCCAGCATATTCTCCAGCTCTGGAACAAACGTCCACTGCATGTCAAGCAGTGTAGCACACTTGCCACCTTCAAGGTAAACCTGATTCCTTATCCATCAGTGCTTAATCTTATAACCTCTCCTCCAGTCTCTCCCCTATATTTGGCTTTCCATTTCGCATCCCACTTAGTACTATTACTCTTCCCTCCCTTCCTAATGCAAGACCACTGCTTTTCCCTGCCTTTCCATATTTCTTTTTTCCCTTCCCCTTCTTTCTACTCCCATCTCTTTGCCAAGACTATTAATTGATTGATCTTCCCAGGACTGACCCACACCTTTTTCACCAATTTTTCCAGTGCTTCTTATCCTTCTATCTCTGTCCCTCCCTTCCTTCCATTCATAAATTGGGATTTATTCCCTTTCCTGCATTGTCCAAAGGAGACCCTCAGCTTTCACCCCATATAAGCAAAAAACAATAACTTCCCCCTCTTCCCAGATACACACACACTCTCTTTTCCATGTTCCCAACACTTTTCTCACAACTCGTGGACCATCTGTCATCCCCAACATGTATGTAATGATCTGCACGCCCCCATGCTAGACCCCAAAATTTGTTGTGTGTCCATCGCCCTTCTTTTCTTTCTCTCACCAGTGTTTTGTACCATTTTATATAAAACTCTCCAATTGACACCTCTTCTGGAGCAGACATGACACCTTCCTTTGTAACCCCACACTTCCTCCAAAAATGTAACATCCTTCTACATCTCTTCCTCCTTAAACCACTGCTGCCTCAATTTTTCCATTCTTACCCCTTCCCCATATATACTATAAATACTTCCTATTCTTCATTTCTGGGTTTTACCCCTTTTCTGCTCTCTCCTCCATCTTTCCCCTTGCTGCTTCCTTTATGTATCTTTACCAGTCTTACTATTTAACTTGCAACCCTTTAACAAAGCCTATAAAATAACCAATTCCTTCCACCAACTCTGTATTATTTTTTCCTCACTTCATCAAATTCCCTAAACTTTATCTCCCCTCCCTTTCTTTAAAAAATTCTCAAACCTTAACTATTCCTAGTCTGTGCATTTCCCATGCCTTATGCCGTCATTGCCGCCTTTTCTTCCTTCTCCACTCTCACCCTTTCCTCCGTCTGCAGACGTCTTCATGGTTGTCCTGTTTTCGTCCTTTCTACATTTTTCCTTTTACTTCTCCGCCCTACCCCTGGTTTTCTTCTCTATCTTTCTCTGCAGTCCTATTTGCTCTGCCAGTTCCTCTCTTTCTACTTACCCTCATCAGTTTTTTCTTTTTTTTCCCACAATTCCTGTACCACATTTTTAGCCATTACATATCATGCTATGCCCTGCAAACTCCATAATCCATATATCTTTCTTACCCACATAACTGCCCTAGCAAGCCTATTCCCTTTCCTTCTCCAAATACATCTACCAGACATATTCTAAATTCCTCCTTCCTTATTTGTCTTTGTACTTACCCCTACATGTTACCCAATATGAATGATATGTTATAAAATTAACATACAAATCCCCACCATCTTCATTCCAAAAATAAAAGTCCTATTTAACCAACAGTGCATTGATGTCCTAATCTTCTCCTTAACCTCACCCCAATGACCCTGTGTGGTATTCTCCATTCTCTTCATGTACTTCAACCCTACTTTTTTTCCTCCATGTGACCATGGCATCCCCACCTCCTCTGTATCTCCATCCCTCACTTTGACCACCACTAACCTCTTCAGATGATACTTCAACCTTGATTCTTTCCAAATCCCCTTAAAATGGTCCGATACATTTATTAACTGCGGTTGTACATCTAATAATATCATGCGGTTTTCTACAAAACAATGAATGTTGTGCCTCTTCTACAATTTACTCTCCTCCCCACAGATTTATTACCCTCTAAATAATATTGTCAATCCCAATCAAGAAGCAGATGCACCTACCTTGTTCCTCTTCTGAAGTTCGCCCTCCCATGATTTTCCTTCACTGAGCCACGCCTTCAAACATGGCCATTTGTACAATGCAAGGATTGAATCTGGCCACACCCACTCACCTACTACTCTACTACGTGATTTCACTACTGCCAAATACTCCCACCCTATACTATCAAAAGTCTTTTAGACACCCTTTAACGATACCTCATCACAATCCTCCCCTACATTTTCCATCCACTTTACAAAATTTATCAGTATCCTCCAATAGTTTGTAAAAATTCTTTGTTTGACAAAACCTACTTGTGCTTGGTATCCTGAAGTAGGTAATCACTGAGAGAAGTGCGCTTGGTATCCTGCAATGGGTAATCACTGAGAGGTGTGTGCTTGGTATCCTAAAATAGGTATTCTGCTTAGATCTCAACCTGCAGACACTGTAAATAGGACCAAAGGTCCTTGAAAAATGGGAACATCCAACTATAAATCTGAGCATCTAATTAACATAAAATTTGAATACTAAATAGCATATAACGCTTTCTGCTTCCTGCAGGAATGTAGGACACTACTTAGAAACCCATTTAAAAAAGCAAGAGTGTAAAAAAATGATGGAACAATATAAGCACATTATCAAAGTAACAGTATAAAATGTGTAGACTTTAATGAACCATATCACAAAATTTTACCAGTCAAGGTAATTTATTTTTGCTTCAGAAAAAGGGAGATGTAAGATGTGTGTCCTCTTTCTTTGAATTATTGTTGCTGTTAGTATGCTGGTCATTTAGTGTGGTTTTCTTTGTACTAGAAAGCTTCTAAAATTATGTGTTGAGGGGGAATCAGAAAATTGTGTGAAAGGTAAATCATGCCTAAAAATAGGGACATGCTTCCAAAAATAGGGATATCCTAAAAATAGGAAACATCCTCCAAAATAGGGACAATTGAGATGTCTGGTGTTCTGACTCCCTACTGAAATGACAGCACTCATAAAGATGAGTACCAACACATTGAAAAAATCGCTACAAAAAAGTACAGGAGAAAAGCAAATATCAAACATTGCTTTTCTTTTTTCAATTTCTCTTTTGTGGGAGGGGAAACGAACACATTAGGTGCAAGCTCCCGCCAAAAACACAACTCTGAGATTGCAAGTACCTTGGAGAGAAGAAATATTCTGAGAAATAGCTGCATTGGACTTAATATATGTAAATCCATTTTTTTGACCATTCAGTCTCAGCGTGACAGGACTTTCAATCGTAGGTCTTGACATTTCAAATAGTTGTTAGGTATTTCTTCAGAGTTTTGTGAAGGGAGTCTGGGGTTTGATTGTTTTTAGCGTGTTTAAATCAAGGCCTGGCAAGGATGAGAATGTCCTCGTGGCTGCTTCTCAGTGTGTAGTTTTGGTCTCTAAACAGAAGTTTTGTTCTTGAGGGGCAATAACCCACATGATGAATTTATAATAAAAGGGTGCCTGGCAGCAGACTGGTTCTACTTGTGACAAGGTGCAGTGACAATTGCGGTCTGCAAGGAAAACAAATCTACATATGTTAGACTCAGTAGATTTTAGTTTTTGGATGTTTTCTCCTGAATTCAGGCTTATACGTGGCAGGGCATATTCACCATTACAGTTATTTTATATACTGAGTGCAAGTTCCCCATTTGTAGTTGAACAATTCCTCATCCCTTCTTTCACCTGCAAACCCACCTTCTAATAAAAAAGAATTGGGAATCAGTCTGTGACTCTTCATTGTCATTTCATTGATCCCTACATCTTTATTTAATTCTGCCCTTTGCCCTCCTGTCAAAGGTTACCAAACCACCTTTCCTTGTCCTACTCAGCACCTGTCCAGCTTCCCATCTGATGCACGTAATCCACACTTTCGTCCTCTGACCCTTCATCTTCCAGCTGATTAATTGCTATGCCTCGTTACACATTGCTCATCGATTTTACTGTTTGTAATTTCTATTGAAATTTACTATTTTTTTATTAATAACTATAATACATGTATATATATATATATATATATATATATATATATATATATATATATATATTATATTACATTTGTATTTGTATCTCATTTTACTTTTGGAGTTACTCAGTATCAAATGATGGGTTTCATTTACAACAGGGAGTCATTGTTTGCCCATTTTGTTAAACCATGGCCACTTTCTGGTGTCATTGCCACCTGCAGGAGGCTAGGAATTGGTAAGCTGCATTGGACAGGTATTTATCACTGTCAGTGGCTAATTCTTATAAGCTGTCAGCCTGGCCAGGCTGTGATTAATATCCACTGTGGGATGGAATATATCATTGATGTCTGGGCTAGGGTTCTGCAACATATACCCGTGGATCCCTCTTGTGCTCGGGAACAGATAATGAGACAGTCACAGTGCTGTATTTTGATGCCAGGTCAGTCAGCAGGAAGTCTGCTATTATTTCAGACCTGATCCATGACCGTGACTTGACTTTTGTCACTGACCACTTGGCCAGTGTTAACTTTGGGCTCATTCTACTGACCACTGTGCCTCCAGGGTGTTCAGTTTTACAGCATTATAGATTGTAGAAATCTGATGGCGGGGTTGCCATTTTCTTTTGTGTCTGACCTTAACATTTGGGTTGATGATGAGTCCTTGGCTTTTGGTAAGGAATTCCAGTGTATTATGCAGGATTTTTCATTTACTCAGGTGATTACCTCTGCAACTCACATACATGGGCGGAAATTAGACGTAATGCTCCAGTTGGGTGTGAGTATTAATGGCTTAGAAATGGAACCAGTTGCCTGGTGAGATCTTGGCCTCATCCAGTTTTGGGTGGATTTTTTAGATTGCCTCCTGTAGACCATGGTTTAGTGTTTTGTAGGAACAAAGGTCATCTAACAAATGAGTTTTTGGTTTCTACCATCCATCAACACGTGCAGACGTTCAGTGCATAGTGTGTTAATAAGACTGTTGAGGTATATAGTAATGCCTTGCTGTCCTCGCTGGATCTGTTACCCTCAAGCTGTATGCACCCTGTTTACCTTGTGCCATGTTAGCCATGGTACAATCTTGAGTTCTGTCATCTGAAGTGAAATGGATGCAGTTTAGAGCAGAAAAGGTGCCACACAACTGCTGAAGGACAAGTTTGACTTAAGGAATATTATTCCATCTATTAGGCTAAGGGAACCTGAAAGAAATCTGTTTATGGATCTTGAGAAATCTCATTAGCAGCCACTCAACATGCAACAAACTTCCTGGCAGAATATATGCTTACTAATCCATGTACTTTTGTCACCAGGAAGCATCTGTCTGCTGTAGAACATGGGCTTGCTGCTAAACATTTTGTTTCCAAGATGGCCTCCATCATGTCTAATATTGGCTCATATATGCTCCCAGGGGATGGTAGTGGCTGTGCTCGTTGTAAGAAATCTTGTTTCTTGTCTCACTTTGAAGTACTCAACTATGCCAAGTAAATTACACTGGTCTCTAATATGCCCTTGACTAACTGTGGAATGGGTCCCTTTCCAACCAAGCTTGTTAAATCTTCCTTGAATATTCTGTGTCCAGTTCTTTATATAATTGCTTGCCCACTTATTTAGAGTGAAGTTTTTCCTTTGAATTTAAGGAAGGCTTAGATTACACATGTATTTTCAATATGGCAGGATTGGGTAATGACAATTTAGATACTTACAGACCTAACTTCAGTTTTGCCTTTTATCAGTAAGGTCCTCAAGAAGATTGTCTATGTGCAACTGAAATCCTGTTTGAGTGCTAATGGATTCCATAATCCTTTATGATCTAGATTTCAGTCTAGCCATGGATTCCATGATCCTTTATGATCTAGATTTCAGTCTAGGCACAGTACTGAGACAACACCTGTTAGAATAGTTAATAGCCTCCTGGGAGCTAGAGTCAGTGATTTTACTTCATCTTGTCTTTCTTGGCTGACCATACTATCCCTTCCCTGGAACAGGCTGTCCATCCACATGAAGCAGAGCTCTTCCCTAATCCAATTCAAGTGTAACTTGGACATCTGGATGGGGAACAGGAAATTCATCCCTGATTTGGCACCTATGTCTTTAATGAACACAGGGAGCCTGTAAATGTTTCATGTTCCAGACCTCTGTTTGTAAATGTTTCATCTCCCAAGCTCCTGCTTACACTTCTCAAGGGTACCAGAACTTGTCAGAGATTTGGGATGTATGGCTAGGCTTAAAAAGGCCCTTGTGGTTGTTAGCCTAGTATTCACTTATGAGTCTGTCTTGTCCCTTGTAGATCTCTTCTCACTGTTTGAATGTGCTATTTTACATGATCATTTGACCTACTTGTGCAAAAGCATAGCTAGGGGAGGGTGAAGGGGCAGCTACCCAGGGTATAATGTGTTAAGAGGCACAACTGGCAGATCCGTTTTCTTCTCAGCATGTAAATGTGGATGATAGTAGACATGTTAGGAATAGGTACCAGATTGTAGAAGTCAGCTTTTTAGATTGTGAGAGCATAAGGTGTTAGGATCTGGTACCACATGGTGTTAGGACCTGGTGCCATACTGTCTTAGGACCTGCTGCCATATGGTGTTAGGACCTGGTACCACATGGTGTTAGGCCTGGTACCACATGGTGTTAGGCCTGGTGCCATACAGTGTTAGGACCTGGTGTCACATATTGTTAAGACCTGGTGCCATAAGGTGTTAGGACCTGGTGCCATATGGTGTTAGGACCTGGTACCACATGGTGTTGGGACCTGGTGCCATACAGTGTTAGGACCTGGTGTCACATATTGTTAAGACCTGGTGCCATAAGGTGTTAGGACCTGGTAGCACATGGTGTTAGGACCTGGTGCCATATGGTGTTAGGACCTGGTGCCATAGGTTGTTAGGACCTGGTGCCATAGGTTGTTAGGACCTGGTACCATATGGTGTCAAGACATGTTGCCATATGGTGTTAGGACCTGGTGCCATAGGTTGTTAGGACCTGGTGCCATAGGTTGTTAGGACCTGGTACCATATGGTGTCAAGACATGTTGCCATATGGTGTTTGGACCTGGTGCTTTTCCGTAGTAGAGGAGAAGTACTAGATTGGAGAAGGGACCCCTTTTTTTTCTTGTGCCAACCTAGTGGTAGCAGACAGCAAATGAAGCAAATCCAGCTCCACACTACTATAGTACTAAATGACAGTGGTCTGCCTCCTTATCACTGATCATGGTCAGCTATTTGTGTCTGTAATTAACTTATTTGCACTCTACTGCCTTATATGTGTGGGTGCCATTGCTGTTTGCCATATATATTTTCCTACTAAGGAACATTATTTGAAAGAAAGGCCTAAGTAAACACACTTAATCTGCTGACATGCAGCTATACATCTCCATCCCTCAAGACTTTACAGCAGCTCTAAATAAATGTGTCTTAAACTTGGAATGTGTCTGCAACTGGATGATCAATAACAGTTTGAAGCTCAACAGCAGCAAGATGCAATGACTATTCATGCCAGTCCATCCATCCATCCATCCATCCATCCATCCATCCATCCATCCATCCATCCATCCATCTGTCCATCCGTCCATCCATCCATCCATCCATCTATCCGTCCGTCCATCCATCTGTCGATCCATCCGTCCATCCATCCTTCCATCCATCCTCGACCCCTTTTTCCCATTTTGCACATGGGGTTGTGGGTGACTATTCATGCTGACGTGCAAAGTTCTTTGACTCTAGTTGTGTCACAAGAAATTATTTACAGTGCCGACAATCTCTTGAACATTCCTTATATACAGGCACTTAAATAAAGATGAACTTAAAGTTTTCCTTTCCCTAGCCATCTTCAGCTTGTTTTCTTTGCACTTTTTTCAACTGAATCTGTAATTACTTTGTATCACTTCTATTTTCCTTCCAGTATTTCACACTCTCTTGGTATCTACTCAGTCTTTTTCTGATTTCCCTATACTGCTCTCATCTTATCTTTTACCATTACCTCCTCACTTACAATCGTTCCCCTCTGTACCACTTCATAATGTCCCATTTTATAGCTTCTCTTTCCATCTCATCCCTCTGTTTTTCTTTTAGCACCTCCCCCTATATATTGTCATAGGTTCATAGGTAGGTACTAGGCTATTGGCCCTAGGGCCTATATAAGCCTAGCCATAAAATGTACCCAGGCTTTCGCCACCCAAGAAAATTATTTTCCTGTGCCTCTGTCGAGCAGAGCCACAAAAGTGATCCCTGGGGTGAATTTCCCATTTCCCATTTCCCATCCAATCATCAAGATTTTTCTTGAAGAGTGCTAATGAGGAGCTCTGTTTGACATAGATAGGTAGTCGGTTCCAGAGTTTGGGAAGTCTCTGGGATAGGAATCTATCCCTCCAGCATGTTCTGTTTATTGTGGTGACAAGGTTTAGGTCCCTAGAGTGTGTACCTCGGAGGGATTGGGATTTCTTTAAGTGGAGCATGTCCAACAGCTCTGGGTTTGACATAGTTTTGTATGTCAGGCAGAGAATGCCCCTGAGTAGGTGATATGCGATGGAGTAAAGCTGTAGTTTTTTTAGACGGTCTGCATAGGGCATCTGTTTGAGGCCAGAAATCCTCTTTGTGAGGTATTTCTGTGGTCTTTCCAGTTGTTGTAGATGTCTTGTGAGGTACATACCAAAAGGGGCATTGTACTCTATAATGGGTCTAATGAGTGATGAGTAGAGGGGAACAATGACCTCTTTTTTTCTGGATGAGAATCCTTTTTGTGATGAGATGAGCCACGTAGAAGGATTTCCTGAACACTGTGGTGATGTGATTATCAAAGGAGAGACTACTGTCCACCTGTGTCCCAAGGTCTCTTATCACATTTTCGGCATTAAGTAGACTACCAGCTATGTGGTAGTTCATGGGTACAGAGTTTTTACCAAAGGGGATGACAATACACTTTTTGGCATTGAGCTTCAGGCCAATGCTTTGACACCAGGTATCTGTCTCAGTGAGGCCCTTTTGTAGTTTGTCCACATCGTTAGGAGTTTCGATTATGGCTCCTAGTTTGCAGTCATCTGCAAACTTTGTTAGCCTGCACTTCAGAAAAGTGGATGCCAAACAGGAGAGGACCCAGGACTGAACCCTGTGGTACTCCACTTGTAACTGGTCTGAAGTCGGATTTGGAATCCTCTACTTTCACAGTGTGGGTTCTGTCCATGAGCTAATTGGCAACCCATCTTGTGACATAGGGATTTATACCTAGTTTAGTGAGCTTATCTATAATTCCAGAGTGGGGAATGGTGTCAAAAGCCTTGGCAAGATCTAGATAAGCTGTGTAAACCATTTTACCCTCATCTATGGCTTTGGTGACTGCTTCAAAGTAGTCAATCAGTTTTAGGAGACATGATCTGCCTTTTACAAATCCAAACTGGGTAGGGTCCAGAGTTTGGAGATTATTATGGTATTATATATTATTATTATTATGGTATTACAGCATTCCTGCTTGGTTTATATCCCACTAATGTCCTAGATTCCATTTGGTCTGTCTCTCAAACTCAATATCTAATGCTCAGTCTAGAATAACCAGTCCATGTACAGATAACTCCCCCTCTCTCAGTTCCAATCTAGAATAATCAATCTGTGTACAGATAACAGCCCCTCTCTCAGTTCCATTACCCACACAAAGCAGCCCCTAATCACTTTGCTAAACATCGATTCAGCACACTAGCTTTCGTTCTTTCATCCATAGAAAAAAGAATCCGCTCTTTTGAAAACATGCATCAATTGCTTCCAGTTTCTCCATCCCTTTCCTTGCTGCCTTCTGACATTTCCCTTGATACTGTATTCTTCCAAAGAGCTGTCCAGGCTTACAGAGTTGTAAATAGCTCAACTGGTGTCCTGGGCAGTTCTCACAATGGTACCTCTCAGACAAAACGTTGCAACAAGCTCAGGACTAGAAAATGTTCCCATAGCTGCAGAACTGTATGCTAAAGAGCTTCTCCTTTCTGCAGTTACTAACGTGTAAAAGCATTTATTTATGCAGCAGTGCTATCAGTCATGGTGGATTAAATTAATATTGGTACCACCCCTGCACCTGATGAGCAGCTCGTCTGAGGTGTCGATCACGATCAGCTCTTACCCAGGGCAGAGAGCCTCTTCACTCCACCATAGCCACACTACTACTGGCTTGGTTCCATACGACATTAAAATCTGCCCCAGAAGAATTGTCTCTCCCTGCCTTCTCATACCCTTTGTTGCATCAAGTTACTCATTTATCACTCCTCTCTTATCCATGGTTAGCCCATAAAACACTGCTATAAGTTCTCCTCTCACTATTACCTGCCATTTCCCTATCTCCCACCTACCCTCTTGATCATACATTAATGTTTTCCTCTCCCCACACCTCTTTTTCACCCCTCTGTATATAATGTTTCCCAGCTGTGCATACCCTATCTCCTCCCTTTTTTTCACCCCACCACTATTTACCCTTAACTCTTTGAGCAACCACCTTCTTATTCTTTCTCTGTTAATGTGATTTCCCAACCCAAATGTTCTTGTTGGGACTCACAACCCACACAACTTTTTTCTTCAGCACCTTCCAACTGCTTTATTGATGATAGTTGTTCATGGCCCGCTTGGATGAAAATCATGTCTTTATGTATGCCCCCCGACTGAGAAGAACACCCAGCCCTGTTGGCCATCTCCAAAGCTAGATCCTGTCACCCTAGCAATGTCTTCCCCTAATTTTCTACTTCTGCCCCTTGCTCCTCTTATTCATCCCCCAATCTCATCTTCTACACCAATTCTTTCTGCCCCATCCAATCACTCAATTTTCATTGCATAGGCTTTTACCAAGTTATATTTCTATCACAACCTTCCATCCTTCATTATATCATGAAAACTTTTACAAAAATTATTTTTATAACATCACTTAAATTTGCAGCAGTATGTCATTCTTAGTTCTGTTCAAAACTCTGTTTGCATTTTGATCACTATCCTCCCTTTATTCAAAATTCTCTCTTCAACAGCTGACATTTTAATATGCAATAATTTTGTAATATTTTGTATATATAATATTTACACTTTTTTTTATTTAGCTTCAGTCAATGGCCACTCCCCCAATGTCCAACTTTCTGTGCTTGCATATCACATTTTATCCTACCCCATTACCTTTGGTTCATAGGTTAATAGGTAGGTACTAGGCTATCAGCCCAAGGGCCTACGCAAGCCTAGCCAACAAGGTTCCCTGGCTTACACCACCCAAGAAAGTTATTTTCCTGTGTCACTGTCGAGCAGGGACACAGAAGTGATTCCCCGGAGTGTATTTCCTATTTCCCATCCACTCATCAAGATTTTTCTTGAAGAGTGCTAATGAAGAACTTTGTTTGACATAGATGGGTACTCTGTTCCAGAGTATGGGAAGTTTCTGGGACAGGAATCTATCCCTCCAGCATGTCCTGTTTATTGTGGTGACAATGTTTAGGTCCCTAGAGCATGTAGCTCAGAGGGATTGGGATTTTTTTAGGTGTAGCATGTCCAACAGTTTTGAGTTTGACATAGCTTTATATGTTAGGCAGAGATCACCTCGGAGTAGGCGATATGCTATGGAGTAAAGCTGGAGTTTTTTGAGGCGGTCAGTGTAGGCATTTGTTTGAGGCCCGTAATCCTCTTTGTGAGGTACTTCTGTGGCCTTTCCAGCTGCTGCAGATATCTTGTGAGGTACATTCCAAAAGGGGCATTGTACTCTATAATGAGTCTAATGAGTGTCGAGTAGAGGGGAACAATGAACTATTTTTTCCTGGATGAGAACCCTTTTATGATGAGGTGTACCACATAGAAGGACTTCCTGACTACTGTGGCGATGTGACTATCAAAGGAGAGACTACTGTCAACCTGGGTCCCAAGGTCTCTTATCACACATTCGGTGTTAAGTAGATTGCTGCCTATGTGGTAGTTCATGGGTACAGAGTTTTTACCAAAGGGGATGACACTGCACTTTTTGGCATTGAGCTTGAGGCCATGGCTCTGACACCAGTCATCTGTCTCAGCGAGGCTCTTCTGTAGGATGTCCACATCATTTGGGGACTTGACTATGGCTCCTAGTTTGCAGTCATCTGCGAACTTCGTTAGCCAGATGCCTTCTGTGTTAGCCTGTACTTCAGAGAAGTAGCTACCAAACAGGAGAGGTCCCAGGACTGAACCCTGTGGTACTCCACTTGTCACTGCTTTGAGATCAGATTTGGAGTCTGCAACTTTTACAGTGTGAGTTCTGTCAGTGAGCCAGTTGGCAACCCATCTTGTGACATCGGGATTTATACCTAGTTTAGAGAGTTTAGCTATAATTCCAGAATGGGGGATGGTGTTGAAAGCCTTGGCGAGGTCAAGATAGGCTATGTGAACCACCTTACCCTCATCTACGGCTTTGGTGACTGCCTCAAAGAAGTTGATCAGGTTCAGGAGGCATGATCTGCCTTTCACAAACCCGAACTGGGTGGGATCCAGAGTTTTGAGGTTACCAATGTCTTTGTTTATGAGTTCCACGATGATACGTTCCATGGCCTTGTAGACCAGGTTCATCAGGCTAATAGGTCGATAGTTCCCGGAATCAGTGGTTGCTCCCCCTTTGTGGAGTGGGATAACTGTTGCTGTGCACCATTCAGTGGGTGTAAAGCCTGATGAATGGATATTATTGAACATGGTGCTTAAGTGGGCAGCCAGTTTGTTCTGAAGTTCGTGTAAAACGCAGCCTGGGATGTTGTCCGGTCCCATGGATACTGTGTTTTTGGCTTTAGAGAGTGCAGCTTTTACCTGCGTAGTTGTGATTACAGGGACTCTGCATTCTTCCTGTATAGATATGGGCCCTTTAAGGGGTGAGAGGGGGGTAAAGTTAGCACTGAACCTGCCAGGAATCTGCCAGGATGTTGGCAATATCATTTGGTTCTGTAATTTTCTTGCCTATGTGCTATAACTTAGAGCAGATCTGGGTGTTACCATCGAGATTCTTGACATAGCTATAGAATGCTTTGTGGTTGTTCTTGGAATTAGTGGCAATTTTGTTTTCATAACTAGCTTTGGAAGATCTTATAAGGGATCTCAGCTTCTTACTGAGGCTGACCAGGGAGCTCCTCCACTCATGGGATTTTACTCTCTTTTGCAACAGTTTCTTCCTTCTGTTGTACAGTTTGTTTGTGGCAGGGGACCACCAGATTGGCTTCCTTTTTTTGGAGGATAGCATCTTGGTTCTGTTTGGGATTGCACGATCCATGCACTCGTGTAAGTGCTTATAGAATGCATTTGTGTAGTATTCAGCAGTTGTAACTGTATTGTCCATCTGCATGGATGTCATGAAGTTCACCACTTCTGTCTTAAGAAGCATGAAGTTGGCTTTGGAGAACTTTTTTACTGTGGTTTCCTTAATGGGGGGTGAGGGCAGGATGTGGATATCAAGGGTGATTAGCTTATGGTCGGATCAGACCAACGATGAGTTGACTTCAGGTGTGGAACACCGGTCACTCATGTTGGTAATGACTAGGTTTAGGATATTGTTGCCCCTGGTGGGGGTGTGAATAAGTTGATCCAGGGCACTGAAGGTTATGAATTCTAGAAAGCGTTGAGCTAACGAGTTGGTACACGAGTAGTTTTCCCAGTTAATGGTGGGGTAGTTGAAGTCGCCCATTATTAGGGTGTTTGGTTGAACCCTAATATTTTCCAGTACATCAAGAAAAGAGGAGTGAGAATCCTGGGGCATGGTGGGGGATATGTAGCAAGCTACAATTTGGATTGTAGTTTTGCCCGGAGTTAGTTGCAGTTAGATAACCTCAGATGCATTATGCTGAGCAACTAGCCTGGAGGTGTGGCTATCCTTAATGAATATGGACACACCTCCGCCTTTGGTGTTTCGGTCCAGGTTACATGGCCGAAAAGTGTGGTATGAGTTATAGCCTGGTAGTGCAGGGGTGCACTCTGGAGCCTTGAACCAGATCTCCGTCACTGCACAGATATCGATGTTCTCCATTTTAAAGAGTGCCTCGAGTGAGTGCATTTTGAGATTTAGACTTCTAGCATTGAGTAGCATTACCCTCAGTTTTTGCTTGCCTGTTCCTAAGGAAAAAAAACTCCATTTACTTGTAGTTCATGCTGCTGTCCACTCCTCCTGTCTGCACTGCCGCACTGTTCCATAATGTCACTGAGGCTGTCCCATGATGTCACTGAAGCTGTTCCATGATGTCACTGAGGCAGCTTCATTACCTTTCCTTCCTTGTTATCAGGATCTTGAACCAAACATCACCACAGGAAAATATAACAAGAGGAGAAAGAAAACCTTTGTTTTCAACAAGTGGTACCCATGTGTTACCCTGCCCCACAACAGTCTCATGTATTATCAGCTGCCTGCCACCCAATGAGCAGGCTCCCCCTCTGTGCCAGCTGCATCCAGCAATCCAATAATCCCTTTTTTCTTTCTTCTCCTGCCAACTGTTCCTCAAGCTTCTTTTCACAATCTTCTGTTGGAGTTACTGTTACTCAGATCTTTGGCTTTCTCTTTTCCTCAAACGGTCCTCTGATATCTTCAGGTCCCACCAGATCATTCCTATTGTTCCATGCCCTTCATTGGGCATTTTCACCTGTGTGGCCCCACTGAGGTGCTTACTTCTCTTCCCCAGTATTCATCTGTGGAAGTATATTTCTCAGGCGGTTTCACTAACTCCCTTTCCCCTCTCCTGCTGCTTTTCTGGTCTCTATCAACATTCATTGCAAAACGTCATCCTGATTCATTTTTTGAGCCTCTGCCCCTTCCCTTCCTGATACATCTTCATTCAGAGTCATTGAAGCAGTTTTCATACTACACTGGTCATTCTCCTCCCTCTCAGCTTTGTCCACTGTTTTTGATTTAGACAGGAAAGCATTCTTCAGGATCCAGCACATCTGTTTACCTCCTGTTATTCTGATGTAAGCATATATTGCTTCAGGAAACATTGTGGTCCAATGTACTCGACTCTTGCATGTAATCTGCATAGTTCATGAATGTACCGTCCTTACAGCTGCTCTTCTATTTCCATATGGTCCTCATTAGTGATGCAGTCTGCATCCTACATACATAAACCAGAGAAGGAAAATCCTGCTGCACGTTTACATGTCCCCCTCCCAGGAGAAACACTTTCCTTAAAGCCCATTGCCACAGTCACCCGTCCTGGCATCTCCAACTTTGCAATTTAACTTTTAAACACCTTGGCTTGAGCATAGCCATTAGCCTACCCAGTCTATGTACTACGGACTCATGTTCTTCTTTCTCTTCCACCAACCTAAGTATGTTCACATTTTTTGCTAAGTTATTCTTTCTAAGGCTTCATACTTTGCCACAAGGGCTTCAACAATCAGTTTTATCTGTGTTACTTCTCTTTCTGGTTCTTACACTACTTCATTCAGTTCCTTAACATCCCCATCTTGTCAGGTATTAACCTCTAGAATGACTTCATCAAACTCTGGCCTCAAGGCTTCTATCTCCGCTGTCTCAACTTGAAAGGGTTTTAATATATCATCAATCCTCTTCCCCATCATGACAAATACATGCCTTCCTAAAGCCCAGAAGCTTTGGAACACTTACCATCTCTTCTATTCAGTTACTTTCTTCAGACCAAAATTGAGCCCGATATTTCAGTGACCAGGAATGGAGTTTCACTGGTCTATATTAGAAGATTGAATGTTTAGCTGATCGAACACCTAAACATCGATCTTCTAATATTGAACCTAAGAATATCGAACCACCCAGGGAAGCATGCACATCGGTCAGTAAAAAAAAAAAAAAACTTTACATCCAAACTAAGTGGGCCCCCCCCCCCCTAACTAAATACACCAACTCCAAGGTCGCTCAACAGTACAGAAAAGGCAAAATCCAGTGAATGGCCAATGGAAATCTTTCCCCTATGTTAAATCGGCCTTTCACCATTTTTTGCTTTTGATATTAGAAGATCGATGTTTATGTGTTCGATCACCTAAACATTCGATCTTCTAATATAGACCCTCACATCTAGGCTGCCATCTTGACTCATTTCTCAACAGTGCTCCCTCTATTTTGGATATACAAATTCATTCACATTTTGCTGAGAGAATGCATAATTGATCATAGCTTGCTTGAAACTGCAAGAATACTGCAGGATTTCTTAAATGAAAGCCATTATTTTGGTTTAAGGCAAAATGTACTGAAGAGAGACTTGCACATAGTCTGACATGTTATCGACCTCCTTAAGAGTTAGTATTCCTATGTGCATGTGCTGGATCTTTTGCATTTGGTATGATAAGATGGATGCCAGTGTGAATGCCGGGATAGTAAAGGTTAGCATACAACATCTAACTTTTACTTTTTCAACTAAAAGTTACCAACAAAGCAAAATCTTTTTTTTCTTCCTCACTTAGTGACTTTGTTATGAGTCAGCACCATAGCATAGACTGGTAAAGCTCCGACTACAATGCAGGAAAATAAAGTTTGATTAATTGCGTGAGTTTCTATAGGATCCATCTATAGTGTAAGGGAGTAAGCAGTAATTGCAGGTTCACCCAACCTGGGGTGATGGGAATACTTCTGGCTTGCCACATGGGTGACATCTAGTATGAACACTATGTGTTACTCCTAGTGGAGTTTAAGCCTACCAAACCCACACTGTCTTAGCTTGTCTACATTCACCAAGCCCATGAAGTCTTAGCGTATTTACATTCATCAAGCCCACGCTGTCTTAGCGTGTTTACATTCACCAAGCCCATGCTGTCTTAGCATGTTTACATTCACCAAGCCCATGCTGTTTTAATGTGTTCATATTCACCAAGCCTATGCTGTCTTAACGTGTTTGCATTCACTAAGCCCACGTTGCCTTAGCGTGTTTACATTCACCAAGCCCATGCTGTCTTAGCGTGTTTACATTCATAAGCCCATGCTGTCTTAGTGTGTTTACATTCACCAACCCCATGCTGTCTTAGTGTGTTTACAAGAGGAGCTTAGCATGCAAAGGCATCCTTCCCTTGTGTTACAGCAATGGAGGAGTTCAGAAGAACTGCTGAGGGGTGTACTCCCAGGGTTAGACAGTAGGCTACCTCAAAGGGCCAGCAAGCTGACCCACCTCCTATCGGCCAGCTCAGCCAAGGAACACAGGGCCAACTGGGATTTCTGAACACAAATGAATGGGTCACAGGGTGACTTAGCCTGAGAATGCTATCACCTATCAGGCAAAGTCATACTTTATTGTGATAAATTGCACAATGTATACAGAATAAAGGCTACAGTGCAAAAAATAAAAATAAGTTTGAGAGGACTGGTCGATTTCAATGAAGTACATCTTACAAATTACTTCAGTGTACCATTTTAACAAAGATGGCTGTGTACCTTGTCACCCTTGTCAGAATTAGTTATAGTATAGAACAGTTGGGAGGGCTGAAGGTTATTTTATGTTTCCAACCATGGCAGTTTGATGAGAGTAAAGACTTGCTTAAACAATCACCTTCAGGCTGTATATGAAAATGTCAAGCCAAAGAATACAGCAAACGAAACTCCTAACTCTAATGTGGATGTTACACAATGAAATTATATTCAAAAAAATCTTAATATATATTTTGCAGAGTGAGGGGTTGTAGCCCCTTCATTCTGCACTCTTTAATCTCTAGCACCCAGTTCACAATAGACTTGATACAAGTAACTTACTACCGATAGAATTCATGCTGGATGGCTGAGCAAGTATATGGTCCTTCAACCTGTTGGTACAGTCATGACTTAGAAGTTATCTACAATGTATACGTCACTCAAATACACTTTGCATTTGTGTGTGTATTTATGTGTGTCTATCTGCCCCTGCATCTGTGTGTGCATGACGCATGTGTTTGTGTGTGGTGTGTGTGTGCGTGTGTTCCTCATATTACACCAACTAGCAAACACCGTCATCCAGCTACAAATTCCATATTCTACCCCTGACATCTTTGCCTTGTTGCAGAGCTTCCAACTTTATTAACCATGAGGTTACCTGTTGGTCTGTGTCATAGACAGCTTCAAAGCTACAGGCCCAGTGTAATGGTTACTCTGTGTGTGCCATAGACAGCTTCAAAGCTGCAGACCCAGTGTAATGGTTACTCTCTGTGTGTCATAGCTGCAAAGCTGCAGGCCCAGTGTAACGGTTACTCTCTCTGTGTCATAGACAGCTGCAAAGCTGCAGGCCCAATGTAACGGTTCTCTATGTGTGTCATAGACAGCTGCAAAGCTGCAGGCCCAGTGTAATGGCAATTCTGTGTGTGTCATAGACAGCTGCAAAGCTGCAGGCCCAATGTAATGGTTACTCTCTGTGTGTCATAGCTGCAAAGCTGCAGGCCCAGTGTAATGGTTACTCTTAGTGTGTCATAGACAGCTGCAAAGCTGCAGGCCCAGTGTAATGGTTACTCTCAGTGTGTTACAGACAGCTGCAAAGCTGCAGGTCCTTTGTAATGGTTACTCTCTGTGTGTCATAGACAACTGCAAAGCTGCAGGCCCAGTGTAATGGTTACTCTCTGTGTGTAACGTTGTTGAGGTAGCATTGCATGTCAGATTCAGTATTTCTAAATATCTCACAAATGGTCAGATGAGACTCAGCAAAGATGTTCAGATACTCTGTATGACGTGCAACATTGCTTTCTTCATATTATACATAAAAGTGTGTAATGTTACTTTACTGAGTTGAAAGAGCATTTGCTTTGTTTGAATACTTTGCTTTGGTAGGAATGACACAATGAAACTCAAGTTGTTATTTGTCACTGATGAACGTGTTTTATCCATAAGTAAAAATGATTTATATTGCAGTTACCGTAAATAACTAAAAGCATTACCTCTACATCACAGCAGCTCTTTCTTCCTGTACACTAAGAGAATATGATACTTACAGCTCAATGCACCTCTTGTATTAATAGCTTATAATATCTCCATATAGCTTAAGCCAAACTGATTGCAGTTTAACACTGACAACCCTTTGCAACCCGTACAGTAACACTACAATGTACCTAGAGAGAATCAGCATCTCACATCTTAGAGCTAAAAGCTGATAACATCCCCAACACTTAAAACCACATTATGTCTCACACATTATCACACACCAGAGTACTAATAACTCATTACATTCAGGAAACAACCGCACATTGTGGCTGCATATTACAGATGTAAAAAAATGAGCTTTAATAACTCATTACATCTCAAGTGTAAACACCAAGTCATGAAAGTGAATACTACTTTATGCCTGCAGTTATCAATAACTCCCATATAAGCACTGGCACCTCATTGTATCTCTACCTAATACTAACACTACATTATGCCTGCATATTACCATATCTCACACCTGAGCACTAACAGTTCATTATATCATTAGTGCTTCCATTAAATCATGCCTGCACAGTACGTGTCTGACATCTAAGACAGTAGTTGATTGCATCTGCATACTTAGTGCCTCTCAGCTAACAATTAACAGCTTAGCACACCTCAGAAGTCAGCACTATATTGTGAAAGTTCACTATATCTCACAGCTGAGCATTAACAGCCGAGTACATCCAATTTCTGAACACTGCCTCACATTTGAGCATCAGTAGCCCCCTGGATATGAACCCTGCATTATGCCTACGCACTTACAGTATGTCACTGCTAAGCTATAACAACTGATTAGAACATAAATACTGACAGTACAAATCTGCACACTGTTGGCATTTTACTTTGTTTGTTTGTTGACTGGATAGGAACACTGGGGTTATAAAACATTAAGTAACATTTGTGATGATGTGAGGTATTGCCAGCTATGCCGGGAGAAGTAGGGCAGTGGATGTGTAACAAATGCCAGCACAGCTAGTTAGAATTTTGTAAAGACGTATATGTTATTTGTATATCAAACTGATTTGTACAGATGCTTGTGTTGAAAAATGTAATTGTAAAGGTACTTGTGTTAAAAATGTGCCAACAGTAGGTCTTGACTATATTGTAGCTGATTAAATTTATATGTTTTAACAGAGGATACTGGTAGAGAAGAGGTTAATCTCAGTCCAGCTAACTTTAAAAAATAGTACGGAAATTGAATTACCTGGTTTTGGCCATAAAGATTGTATCTTACAGTTCTGACTGCAGCCAGAGACTAAATGTATGTGCCAGAGAATTGTTTATTAGGTCCAGTAGGAAGATTGGGAGTGTTTTATGGTTTTATAGCTTCCAGATGCTATAATACATCTCAGCAAAGTTGTGTGTGTGTGTGTGTGTGTGTGTGTGTGTGTGTGTGTGTGTGTGTGTGTGTGTGTGTGTGTGTGTGTGTTTGTGTATGTGTGTGTGTGGTAACACATATGTGCTAAATTCTGGTTCAGTTTCCAGCAGTGGGGGTAGTATGGGAACCAGAAGTCAGATGACCTGATGTATGTGATGTCATTCTGTAATCAAGGACAAAAATGATATTTTACTACTAGATGAGACTGAAGTCTCATAGCAGTCTATTGTTGGAACCTGACAAAGAAGGGCCCCTCACCTACTTCATCTTGCCTTCTTCTAGTAAGAGAGTCAGGGAATACCAATTCTTTAGATCAGTCAGGAAAATATAGTGAGATTAGTTAAGGACTGTTTTTTGTTGTATCTCTGTGAATCTATTCATCTGTGTTATTTTAATGTTTCCTGTGTCTGAAACTCTGGTGTTTATTGTAAATAGATATACCATATTTTTATGTTCTTTTATTATTTATTATTAAATACATTAAACTTTTCATTGTGGCTGGTCCTTTAGAAAATATTTTAAGCTTTGAGAGTACTCATATCAATTTGGTGACTTTGCGGTGGTGCAGTGGTTAGCATTGTCACCTCACAGCAAGAGGTTCTCCTGTTCAATTCTCAGCTAGAGCACCTTCTGTGTGGAGTCTGCATGTCCTCCCCATGGTTGAGTGATGTCTAAAGACATGCAGGTAGGTGCGTGCATGAATAGGTGTGTCTTCTTTGAAAGTTGGGCATCGGGCTGGCAACTTGGCACTGTAAAAATCCACTGCCAATAATTAGCAGACCAGATTTCTGCTCTGGTGACCCCTAACCAGGAAAAGCTAAAAGTGGCCACTCTTGGTAGCTGGCTTTGGAGTGTCTGGTGGCAGTAACTACCTTATAGCCTTGGCAGAAGAAGGCAGAGTGAGTAAATCTGTGCCAGCTTTTCCCAGGTGTGTTTGTGTGTGTGTGTGTGTGTGTGTGTGTGTGTGCGCAAATTAAATCTCAAAGCAGTGGAGGACTTGGATTTGAACACTCTGCTGTGGACTCAACTCTACAGCTGTGCCAGTGGGGAGTCTTATTTGGGATCCGGAGAGAGGGAAACCAGACCCTGGACTGAGATTGTTCCCTGTGTGTACTTAAGGGAAAATGTGCTTGATGCAGAGAGCTGCATCTGGAAATAGTGGGTGTATCCATTTTTGTTCCAAATGAGCATCCCTATACAGTGTCAGTGGTGAAGATTCAGGCTCCTTGATTACTGGCATAGAGTGGGGATGTGACAAGATTAACTGTAGCTCTTTACAAAACATGTATTGCTGTGATACAAAATGTTAGTAAGTAGATATAGTAATCAGATAAGTATGCACAGCATATAGCTTGCTCAGTTGTAGTAGATGCAAGGAAAAAAGAACAGAATGTTGAACAGAAAAGGAGGAAAATTCAATGGGAACTAACAATGGTGATGAATACTGCGAGGAAGATGGCGAAGAAGATAAGAGAGTGATACCTTAGTCAGACAGAGAAGCATGCATTCTGTTATACTGCAAATGTTGTATGCGGATATGATGAATGCATGACCAAAGTGTAACAGAAAAAAAAACTCTTGCCTATTTGTATGCTGAATTATTTGTGCTTGGCAAGGAGGTATTGTCTGAAAGTTATTTTGTTTATGACCTTGCATTTATGAAATGCTGTGCATTTGTATTCTGTGGACAGATTAGTTTCTGCAAGTAATACTTAGTTTATCATGGGCACACTAATTGCTTTCGCCAATCATCATGCACTTTTTTGAATAGCAATTAGTTTTCATGATATCATCCAATTTAACTTATTGCAATATGTAGCTAGAGTCCTGACCGTCCATACTGTTTATTCAGTGGTTTCTTCCAAAGGGTCAGTCCTACACATGAAGCTGTAGTGGTAGGCACAGCCTGTCTTTTGTGGCAATCCTTGTCATTATTTAGTTAGGCTGGTGAGTGAGAATCTAGGGGCCATTTCCACATTCTGTCTCCTTTTCTGCCCTGTCTTATTCCCCTGGTGATTCAGTACTCTACTATTTCGTACCTTGTGATGGTTTGACTGTGACAAGTTTTTCCTCTCCTTCTCCCTGACTGTGCCATCTTTCCTGCTAACCTGTTGTCTCTGTCACAGTCTTGTCTTTCTGTGCTGTGTTGAGGAAGTCATTTCATACTCTTGTGCTCTCCTCTCCCCTTAGATAGTACCTCTCCTGTACAGCCTGATGCCCCTCTTCAGCTTTGCCTTCCACATGCCAGAAGCATCTCATCTTTGTCTTCTTTTTATTACCTTTTCCTGGCCTTTATCTTCTTGCCTGATCTCTCTTTCCTTCCTTCTCTTCTGCTATTGGTCAAGCCCTTCTGCCACCACTAACGTCCATTTGTCCATTGACGTGCATTTCTCCCCCTTTCCATTCATCCTTCACTGCATGCCCCCCCTCCCCTTCCAAGCCTCCTCTGTAGCTTATGACATTGTCCACTTTATTACTTCTTGTGGTTTCTCTTTGCTCAGTCCCACTACAATTTGCCTCATTACCCAAACCTGTCTTTTTAAGCTTCCTTGTCCCCGTCACTACCTGCCCCTTCCTCTATTCCAGAACTTTTTGAATGGGATGTCAGTACACATCTCATCCCTCTCCCATACCTATCTTCCATCCAGGTTACTTTTCATGTGTTCCCCTCCCATTTTTTCATCCATGTTGCTTTCCACCCCCCCCATTCCATCTAGCTTATTTTCTGCTTCCTCTCTTACTCTATAATCACCCCATTTACTGTTTGCTTTTCTGCATTTTGCCTTTCCCTGATTTGTTGGCCACTTGCCTCCTTTGACTTTTCTTAAACTTCCATTCCTTTTTTTTCTTGCCCATCCTTGTCTTATTGTTGTTTATTAGCTTAAACCTAATTCTTCTTTACTTTGTCTTCCTTCTCTTTTTCTACCCCCCCCCCAATGAGCATTCCTAGCTCAGTGCTCCTTTATTATCTCTCTCTCATCATCCTGTTAGCATCAGGTAGCACAATCTTCCTTAAAAGGTTTTATTATCTGCATTGATAATAACTAACATGGAAACACTGGCTCATACAAGAGTGTTCACTCCCAGTAATACGAGAAAACAGTTTTTGTCTTTGAATTTCCTGAAACACTTACTGTACCTAGTGTATTAGATATGTTATCCTTTCCAGCAGCAATGAATTTCTCACTGTATTATGTCTGCCTATTACTAACATCTCACATCTAAGTGCCAAAGTCATTACATCACAATCATGACTACTATGTCATATCTTCATGACACCGGTTTCTCATCAAATCATTCCATCTCAGATGCTAACATTATACTATACCAGTGCATTATCCACATATTGCCTTTGAATATCTGTTCTCGCACCTTAGGGCTAACTACTCATTATATACCAGACATGACTTCTACTTTATGGCTTTACAATAGCTGTCTAACACCTGAATGTTAACAACTCATTATATTTCCAAATGCGCACCAGGTTATGTCTATATTGGCAGCATCTCATGCTTGAATGCTAACAGCTCATTATAATGAGACATCATATGCCTGCAAACTACCTTTGTCTCACATCCAGTGCTTTAATGTTTTTATATATTTATTTAGTTTGGTTTTGCTTACTAGGCTGTTCCTACTGTGTATAGCTGATCTTTAGTGGAGTGTCTGGAAAAAAACTTCTAAACACAAACATCATGCGTGCATAAAGTAGGTTAGCAATTACGCCAAATAATCAGTGTGTTTTGTACAAGAATATTGTGACACTGACATTCTATGCAGCAAAATGTAACAAATATTGGGTACATGTCACACCCTGGCACTAGGAATGGCTTTTTCATCTGCAAGTGCCACAATGTATCTAGGAACTAATAATTTTAATAAGTTACTGTCTGAGCATTGGGTCACTTGAGTGCAGACCAGAGCTCATATAATGCAATAACTTGTTGCCAATCATTTATGTAGGAAAGGCATTATTAAAAAAATAATAACTGTAGTTCTAGCAAGTTAAGTTGTTAAACCCAGATAAAGCAGTGCAAGTGGTGAAAAAGTAGCACACTTGCCTTTGGTACAAATACTTGTAGGGCCTATTCTTGTATCAGGTAGATGAATTGTTGACACTGTAGTGCAGCATAAGTGTGGGGCTCTGTATATCATCATTCAGATGCAATGCTAAACTGAGGCCCTATCTGCATTACCTGGTGCAATGTTAAACTGAGGCCCTACCTGTATTACCTGGTGCAATGTTAAACTGAGGCCCTATCTGCATTACCTGGTGCAATGTTAAACTGAGGCCCTATCTGCTTGATGTTCTCTTAGCTCAGGTGAATGTAAAAGACCCTGCAGCACCTTTTGAAAAGTGTAGGAGAAATTTCTTGATGCTGTGGCCAAATTTGCCATAGTAGTGTAAATACCACCTCAGGTGTCCCCTTAAAAGAGGCTACTAGCCTAATGGGACTAACCCAGTCAACAAAGGTAAATAAACATACTTTTTACTGTGTTTTAAGTAGATATAGGACGTGTAAATTGTTCTTTGTGATTCACTATGTACACTTGTAAGTAAAGTGGCTGTAAATTCTACCTTCCTTTACATACGCATAGGGTTACTGTGAGGCAGTGTATGTACAGAGGTTCTAACCTGAGCACAGACAGTTCTGTAGTTCATTGCACAGCCATAGGTCTGTAGCAGTTTGGCTAGGGCCTTGTACATAGTCGCGGGATGTTAAATGCTGCTGACGTGAATGTTGGCAGCTAATCATGTCTATGCCTGCATATTAGTACTCTTAGGCAGGCGGTCTGCTTCTAGGTAAAAACAGGTTCTAAATGGAGTGCATGCAACATTTTTGTTGAATTATTTATTTACTTCTCATGCAGGAGAAATGATCCTTAAATGCACCATTGCTAACTAGTTTCCATCATACCTTTGTCCATAAATTAATTCTTATTTGTCACTGCTGTCCACATGCTGGCCTGCAGTGACCTCTGATCTAACAGCTCTGCACATGGTTTGCAATCATTCAATGCTTTCAGGGGGCTGATGATTACTAATCAGTGTAGAAACAAGCCATTGCATGTGTTTTCAATTTTGTAACTGACTCAGAGAACATTGTCTAATGGTTGTTGATTGCTGTCAAATTGGGGAAAGTCTGCCAGACATATCTCTTCTCATTACTCAAGTTTGACCTGTAGGGACCATGTTTGTCACTGCATAATATAACCTGAGTGATAATAGCATATTATTCTGCTGACAAACACTTAGAGATTTCAGATATGCCAACAGATGTTGAACTGAGTATCATGCCTAATAACGTCATTGTACTGAACTGTCCATTTTACCCATATTTTGGTGTTAGTAATAGAATGACTAATAACTTTTTGCTAATTACAGCTTTCTTTGAAACATCTATAATAAAAGTGTGTTCTACTCACCACTTTGAGCAATTTCCTGTAAATGTTTTGAAAATGTTGTTGCATGACATTCTTCCATTCACAGTACAAAACCTGACCTATTATGTATCAGTTCTCTGTACACCGTGAGATGACAGTTATTCACTTGAGCACTAAAAACTCATTACATCTGTGGCAGTCAATTAGCCTTTGTGAGTAGTCCAATTACCACAAATAAAGTACAAAGTTTATTCATTTTCTTGTATGACTTTCAGAGACTGTGCCAGGGATGAGAGTTGTGAGACTGCTAACTTTTAACACTGTTATTGAAGTTCTTGAGTTTGGCGCAACAGAAAGTTTGCAGCTGCCTAGCTTTGCCATGTCATAATTAGCTGCCACAGAAATATGAGCATCATCTAAAGATTTGCCTCCATTGTCCAGACATATGAACTGCAGAAAAACCTAACATGATCACAGATCATCATTTTGAAATATTTTAGATGTCCTCATCACAAAAAAGAAATATGGCAAATCCAAGCTTAATGTTTCCAAGGACAGCTGCTGTAAATGCACTACCATAAAGACGGAGGTACACGCCTGAAAAGTTAAGAATTAAAGACTGAAAACATAAGATGCCTGTCTAACAAGTGAAAATGCTGCTGTAGTTCAGTCTCATACAATTCTTTCTTATCTCTACATTCTTCTTATCTTCATTTGTGGAAACCAACTTATTGTTGCTTTTGTCTTTACTTTCCTGATTCTGCCTATAATCTCCTGAAGATTTTCAAATCTGTGCAATGTGTAGCTGTATATGTAGAAACTATGACACACATACTGATACATTTCTGAGGGCAGTGTGGGAACATTCTCACAACAGTTAGACTGAAAAAAATGCTCTAAATTAATCAGTATGGAGTTTTTAATTTCCAGTTACAAACTTATAAAAAGAGATTTCCAGTCTCCAGTCCTTTGGGAAGTGAGTTCTCACAGGAAGATCTTCTGAGAGGAAGAATCTGTAGGAGTGGAGTACATTGGTCCATACTTGAGTCATGAAATGCTCCGGGGGTGGGAGGGATACCTATGACAAAGGGCTGGAATTGAGGTCTTGGCAAGGCCAAGAGCATTTACATCCTGTGGCAGCCTATTTCCTGGAATAGCAATTTAGACTGTATGATGATTCCACAAAAGGTACTGTTTTGGGGAACTGCAAGTTAAAAAGATGTGTTTTATTATTTACTTTTGGAACTGAGAAGTCTGGAAGTGCTGCTGTTTTAATTTATTTTATAAAATGAGAAGCCTAGAAGTATATTTATTTTCATTTCCTGATTGTACACATACAAGATCTGCTGCCTGCAGTGTTTTTTTTCCTTTCACTGGTGGTATCTACTTGTGCAGTTGACCAGGGACTTACTGTTTATTGTTCCTCACAGTACCTCTGCTGATGAGTGCGAGTGCATTTCGGACTACCAGTTCTCCATAAGACCCTTATATTTGTTTCACTGCTCTTCCTGCACTGTTTACCTGGTAACCCCCAACCATGGAGGAATTAGCAAAAAGACTTGCTGAGTCTCAGGTGGACACTGATCAGCAGCTGGTGTCGCTACCAACCCCAAGGTCATGTCGCCTGTGAAAAAAGCTAACCAAAGAGGATGGATGATAATCCTCCCTGATGGCTTTTGAGGACTATTCACCCTACAGAACTGGAACCGTGCAGAATGAACAAAACTCCTGACATCTCAGCTGGTAGAAGAGGCATTGAGAAATTATGGACATGGAAGAAACTAATTTCATAGAATGTAACAAACTGAAAAAGGAACTTGTTCTAGGGCTGGAACAATCTCTGAAGCACAAGAATAACATTTTATTTCTGGATTGTTAATGCTGGCAAACCAGTAACAGCATAGATCCATGGTTTAAAACACACTTTAAAACTATGGCCAGAACCTGACATTAACAGTAAATTGAAATGGTTAGAAATTTTAGCAGCAGCCATGTTTAGAAAAACTTTGTTTAGTTATAGAATAAAATGGATATTTCAAGGTGACTCCAAGAACTCTTACTACTTAGCTTTTAATAAATTCATATTAGTTAAGGACAAAATATTTAAAACTGAATTTTCTGCCTCCGAGTGTTATCTTTCTGTCTCTAACCTGCAATATGAATATGGTCAGGTATTCAACTGCTATTACAATTGTTAAGCTTATGGTCAGCATCTATATGTTCTATACATATTTTTAGTTCTTCATTCCTTGTGAATTTTGTTCTCCTACCAGATGAGTTAGTTTCTGAACTAATTCTCTACCAAGTTACCTATAAATAAATTAATATTCACACTCCATGATTAGTGGTGTCAGTTGTATTTAGGTCACAATGAAGAGCTCAGGTAAATACATCATAGTAGGTCAGCATCCAGGTTAAAACAACCATAGAAAGGTCACCCCAACCCACTTGTTGATAAAAAAACTGCAGCAATGAATAAACATCACACTAGTGTCTTAAGAACTTAAAAATGATAAAAAAAAGAGTTAAAGGCTTTCATTCACCAATAATTAGGACTTTTTCAAAACTGTTCATTATTCATTAGGTAGCCATATTTATACAAACCCTTCCTGGTCACCTGACAGCATTAGTTAATTCCTTTGGTTAAACTAAAAAAATATTTGTGTCCCTCAAGAAACCCTTGGGTGTAAACAGTATACTATGAATTTTCTTTGAAATAAAAGCAAGAATTTATTAGAAACCACAAAAGTGGTAAAATTAGTAGTAGACGTTCATAAGTGTTCCTCTGAAAAGCAATCGTTTAATTATTTTAAAGCTTTGCTGCTTTAATACACAATTGATATTGGTCATTTCATTCAGTCTGTGTTAACTTGTTGCATTTACTCTCACTTGCCAAACTAGTTGTTGCTGTTAACATTTGGCTTCAAGGTTGCCAATCCTTGTTTCACAATTTGCTTTTTCCAATATTGAAAAAGTATTTTTTTAAAAATTACTACTGTTCTGGACATCTTTACTTTTTACCTTTCTGCCTTATATTGCCTGTGTGATGGTATGTCCTGGCTCTAAAACTTCTCAGTTTTCCCAGTAGCATATTTTCAGTAATTGTATGATGAAAGGATGCATAGGCATTTTTTCCACAGCACTGTATTAGTGAGATGAGGTTGCAATTCAGTGCTGAGATGAGATGTTATCTTTAAAAGAGCTTTTAAAAAACAATGTATGGGGATTACCTGCAGTATCTACAGATAACAAGTTCCATTTTTTAAATATTGCTACATAAAAGAGACAATCATTATAATGGTTATGAACAACTAGATAACTTATGAGGAAACCCACGGGGGAAATGTAGCTAAGGTGCCATTGTGTACCAGATGATGAAAGTATTCAGTACTGGACATTTATATGCATGATGTGGTATGTGATGGGACACTATTAAGGTCAAGGTAGCCAGTTTAGTTCTTAATCTGAGCCATTTGGGGCACTGAGGGATCTTCTGAGGTAGCCTAAGGTGACTCAAGCTATACAGAGGCTTGCCACTTGTAGTCTGGGGGTGTGTGACAGCATAGCTTAGTAAAGAGGGTAGAACAATACAGGGGGTAGATAAGATGTGGGCAGTGACTAAATGCTCTGATGATGTTATTTTACCTAGTATGAGTAGCTAAGTTTACAGTTGCAAAGACTATTTAAGTTTCTTGAAAAATGTGCAGGTTGTGTTTGTTTTACCCCCAGACTGAGCCTGATAGCCCATTTGTTCCTTGGTTTACGCAGCCAGGAATCCCCCATGAGCTCATCCATTTGGGGCAAGAGTCAGGTGGTATGGAGTGGGCCTGTGGCATGGCCTATCCTTTTCCCCCACATAGCACCGCTCCTGTGTGGAAGGTATTCCAAGCTCCACTATATCTGTCATCTAAACGAACATGGGCCTTCACATGCCAAATTCCCTTCAGCTGTCTGAGTGACTTGCAGATGGCAGCACAGGATCAGCACCTAGTGTTCCTGCTAGGTGTCATCCATGTGGCAAGCCAGAGATGCTTTCTCCCCTCTAGGTGGGTGTGCTGGCAGCGGTCATTCACCTCATGCTCCCGCTCCTTCAGGCACCAAAGCTGCTACTCAAACTCATGTCACCTGAGACATGTTCAGGGCTGTATCCAGCTATGCCACAAAGCTGAGTGAGAAATTTGAAAATTGCTGGTAAAAACTTCCAAAAGCCTCTGGAAGTTCTGTGATTTCAAGGTATTATGATATAGAGATATCTTTACAGGCTGAGGGATATTTGATTAGGAGTAGAAGTTTTAAAAATATTTGTGAAGTGGTGGAAAAAAATTGAGTGGCTGCTTAAAAGGGGGAACAGACGGAAATAGGTTGGTGGGAGTGATGGGTTTTACCATTGAATAGTCGTAAGCAGATGACAGCTCAAGTTTTTTGGGGAGGGGGTTATATATTTATGTATGTATTTATTTCAGTTTGATTACTGGACAAGTGAATTGGTCAAAAGACCCTTTTTAGCCCTGATGCAGTCTCACAATCAGCATAATTAAAGCTACGCTAAGATTATAATAATTACGTAAAGTACTTTCTGAAGATTTATCATGTATACAAAACAAGAAACAGTATTGAAAAGAAATTAGGTATAAAACATGTTTGCAAAAAACAATATTGAAAAAAATAGTCATACTGGTATGGTACTCAAAACTATTGTTATATACACTGTTTACATGCTAAGTAGATCATGTGTTGAGGAGTTATTTAAAACCAAGCATTTATTTTATATATTTATTTCTGTTTGTTTTATGGGGTAGAGCACTGATCACCATACACCGTTTTCACACTCAGTCCAGGAGTAGGGAAGATTACATATATTGTATACAAAGTTGGGATATAGTGCATGTTATTAACCTTTGGGTTGTAAGCATTTGCATATAGCTTCTTTCTAATGTTATACTTTCAGTTTTTGTTTTAAAACCTTCTAGTGTCTGCTCAGCTGTTATATCAAGAGGCGAGCGAATTCTAAATAGCAAACCCATGCTTATTAAAGGTTTTTTCTCCCTCTGGTCTCCCAAAACAAGGTCTGATGAGGTCAACATTATTATTTTGACTACTCCTGAAGGAGTATATTGCAGTTGTTCATTTCTTGTTGCATTGTGTAGCAAGCCTGCTTAACATCTATGATTTGTGACTTAAACTTGGTTTGTATTCTGAGCAGTTTCAGATTTACTCTGGGTGCATTGTTTCTAACTCATTTCACCATATGTTTTTATTCTGGGAGTTGTACATGGTAAGTTGTTTTGTTTTTTGTATTTTTTTTCAAATGGATTTAGGGAATGGAAGTGAATACTTTGAGGAATGCATCGCTGAAGACTGTTAATACTTTGAGACGTTCCTGGAACCATATGGTTGCCACTTGATAAATTGTATAGTGTTACTGAATACAGCTACGTTGAAACTGTATTTAGTAATGGGTTATTTGGAAGGGTTGGTTTGATAATGGTTAAGATTTATTTCTACATGTGAGAGGAAGGGAATCCTTTTTTCCCATGTAAATCACTGTTTGCACTGTATTCAATTATCTTGTTTCTGGAATGATGTGGCAGCCATCTTGAGGCAATAGTGGTTCTTGTAATGGGACTGCATTAATTGCTGCTGTTTTATGTAAGCAAACACTAATTGGTCACATTTACTGCCACTTTTCATTGGTCTTGTGCTTTTTATTGGTTGAGATTTATTGAAAATAGCCACACCCTGATTTTTTTTTCAGAAGGATACAGGAAAGATTTGCTTGTTTGTACTACCCCAAGAAGTGGTTCATGGGTTTTGAACATTTTATATGCCAGAAGAAACTGGGGGAAGTTCATTTTTTTTTCATTTTTACTACTACATTTAAAGGAGTTTTGTTAATTCTGTCAAATTTCAATTGTTTTTACATTCTTTTTTACTGTTTAAATCACTGTTCAATGTTTAATTAGCTTGTTTCTGGCTTAGTGTGAGAGCCATCATGAGACAGGTGTGGTTCTTATAGTGAGAGTACACTAACTGCTGTTACTTCTAATTTGTCAAATTTCTAGTTGCTTTTTCATTGGTGTTATATTTTCTGCTGCTTGCTGTTTACTGAGAACAGCAATGTTCATCTGAGTTGAGTACACTGCAGCAGTCGTTGAAGCTGGATAGTGGTTTGGGTGAGCAAGAGAAGTTTCCCCTGAAGCCATTACTGTGAACATCCTTCTTTCTTCATCTTGCCAGTGACTGGCGTGAGTCTGGTCCAGGTTTCACATATTTGTACTTATTTGTACTGATTCATGTTGGTCAGTGCTGACCAGAGTTTATCTGCTACCAGCTGTACAGGTATGGTTTTTGCTATTCTTTATGTATCTAGAGTGACCGTGTAGTCCCCCCCTTCTAAGTTCAGATAAATAAAGTGGACAGCATGGAGAAACAACAGACCTCCCTTTCTATTGTCTGTCTTCTAACAACTTGCTATCCTAAGGCAGTGTAACAATTATCTTATGCTCATTGAAAATTACCTCTTACTTGACCTAACACATTCTATTTGTAAAAAGTGAAAATGCGTAACTAATTTAGAGGCACCCCTCTCTAAATCCTTTGTGTGAGGTGAGCACCACACTGTCTTATCCCCCCACCCATCATGGTCTAATCCTCCCACCCATATAAAAACAGCATTATCATTCTGATAAACCTAAAGTGTCATATGCTGGTGCCATAAAAAGCATCTCTACCAAAACCTCCCTGACTTCCTATGAAGAGGAGTCAATGAAATCATGAAATCCCAACAAACACATTTACTATATGCACCACTTCATCAACATGTCACCAACATCATGGCACTCCTATATCTTACAAGAATAAACTAACTTCTGGAAACTTCTTTGTAATTGGTGACTCCATTGTTAGACACAACAAACTTCATGCTCACTAGGCTGAATAAGGACAGGGTTAGTTAGCTTTCTCATGGGTGTCAGGATTCATGACTTATCAACAGCCCTCAGGTCCCTCTCCAGCAGTAAGTGCAACTGTGGTGCAACTGTAATTCACACAAGGGTAAATGATATGGCAGAAAAAACATTAAGGACATGGAGAAAGACTTGCTGAATCTTGCATCATTGGCTCAGCCAATGGTAAGAAGTGATACACTGGCTTCAGCCAATGGTAAGAAGTGATATCCTTCCTTCTAGCTCCGAGGAAAAGGCAGTTGGATTTGACTGGCTAAGTAGCTGGTGTCATTCCAGCAGGGGTCTAAAATGTCTCTTCCTTGGATGAGATGACTGATTCTCTGACTTGGTTTGCAAAGGATAGTCTACAACTCTTATTCAAAGCTTTTGTTACCCCCATTATGCCCTTTTTAGGTAAAGTTCATCTAAAGAACATACTGACCAATCAAATCATAAACTGGACAATATTAAGGTAGGTCTTTTTTATGTCAGGAGTTGTAACAATAAACTGCCAGATCTAGAACTAGTTCTTCATCGTAAACCTCTGTGTTTGTGTGATCCCTTATTCTCGGTTCAAATGTAATGAGAGCATTCCTTCCTTGTTGGGGTTCTGTGCCTATCACTCATTTACATACATGTGCAACCACAGGGTTCTGTGCCTGTCATTCATTTACATCCATGGGCAATTGCAGAGAAGTTTCAATGTTTCTCAATGATATTCTCCCCTCAAAAATTGATACCCAGTAAACTCTCCCCTCCAGTGAGCTCTTAAAACTCCCAAAATACCTCCAAAAATACCACTCCATGGGTCCCAACAATATATCAAGTAACCAAATAAACAGTGTCAAGAAGTCTTTTGTTGATGCCTTCCTTAAGTTGTTCATCCTAAGCCTAGCTACAGGCTGTGTAGAATCATGGCACACTGCAGTGATTATTTAGGGGCATCACCAGTGTGTGATTATGTAGGGGTATCACCACTGCAATGATTATTTAGAGGCATCACCACTGCAGCAATTATTTAGGGGCATCACCACTGCAGTGATTATGTAGGCGGGATCACCACTGCAATGAAAATGTAGGGGCGTGACCACTGCAGTGCTGATGTCCCTCCAGAAGGAAGACCCTGTCACTGATGCTGGAAACTACAGATCCCTTAGCCTTATAAGTCTTGCCTTTAAAGCCATGGAGCCTGTTATCACAAACCTCATTAATCAGGGCATAAAAATTTTGATCAGGCTTGGCCCACAATAATTTGAACATATTAAGGCCCAGTCATGCCTGCTTAATCTTGTGAGCTTTTTGAAAAGGTCACAGAGGAGGTGGGTAGTGGTCACATTACTTGGATATGGCCAAGGCTTTCAACACAATACCCCATGATGGTATAGTAAATAAGGTAATGACTTTAAATATTGATCCCTATGTAGCAAGATGGATTACAAACTGGCTTAAGGAAAGAATACTTGTTATCATAGTTGATGATGCCTCCAAGGTCAGGGAAAAGGTGACCAATGCCATCCCTCATGGCTCTGTGTTGAGCCCTCTCCTATTTGGCATTTATTTCTTTGACCTTAAAAATAAGAGTCGAAATTGTGAAGATTGATGAAGTCTGTCATTGATTTTAAAAGGGAGTAATTAAGTCAACAAATGGTACCAATACCCTTCAAAAGGAATTAATACAAGAAAGCTCCTGATGTATCAGATAGGGATCAGACAAACTGCCAAAAAATGCAGTATTATTTCCTTTGGTAAACAACAAATTTCTGCAATGTGTTTCATCAATATCTCTGAATTATTTAGTGAGACAGTAATACTTTTCTATCTCATATCTTATCTCCAAAGGCATCTCTTCTAAAATCAGGAAGTTATTGTTCCACTATTTGCTTCTCTTCTCTGGTTATACTCATTAAAGAATACAACATCCCCTTTGGTATGTATCCCACTAGACATATAAAAAAACTCTAAAAACCTCTGAGATTCCTAATGAAAAGGATGTTTCGCTTCAAAAATCTTAGCTATCAGGATAGTTCAGAGAGACTGTCCCTGTACACCTTGTAATATGGGGTCTTGTGGGAAGATTTGTGTCTTACTGTACCCTCAAGGATCCTACCATCTGAGATCTCCTTCTTCTCAATATGTCAAATAATGCAGTCAGTACTTGAACAAGAGATCTCAGTTTACGTCAATAAATAAATAAAACTAAATGGAGGAATAGGTTTGTAACCCAGCACCTCTCTTTGCTCTGGAATAGGCTTCCCTTACACATCAAGTAGTGTGATCTAATGTCAACTTTCAAACATAGGCTAGTGAATTAAATGGGTACCTTAAAACTCACACCAGAACTTGCAAGCCTCACCCTCCTTGAAAAGGGTGTCAGAGTCTAACTGTGGTTATTGGTAAGGAATGTGTGGTCTCTGATCAAAGAGTCCTGTATTCCATGTGATTCCTATAATTTCTATAAGGTTTGAAACATGCTTCGGGTTCATAGATCATTGTTAAGCAATTAGTCCAGGAGATGAGTGAGGAATCCAACTGTCCTAGCGTACTGTCTTTTTAAGTGACTTACCTAAGGTCACATTGTAGGTAAATGTAGACTGAAGCAATCAAACCCCAGACCACAGGAAGTAACTTTTTAATAGCGTACAGCTTTAATCCTCTGTTCTAACTACCAATGTTTGCTTCAGTAATTCACTAAATCTATAAAGCTCTACAACATGCATCCCCATTGCCTTTTTATTTCATTTTCCATTGACATATTCCTCATCCCTCTAATAACATACATAACCAGTTTGATATATGCCTCATGTGTCAGAGTATGTAGCAGAAGGACCATCTATATCACAGATGGAACAGATTTTTCATAAACTGAATCACTGGTCTGATTCTCTGCCCTCAGTGAGCTGCAGATAAAGTGAATGACTTAACTCGTGTGCAGTGTGCCAGTGAATAGATTATCATGATTGCAGTGTGCCAGTGAATGGCTTATCACCAGTACAGTGTGCCAGTGAATGGTTTATCACAAGTGCAGTGTGCCAGTGTATGGCTTATCATGAGTGCAGTGTGCCATTTACTTCCATCAGTAGTGCAGTGAGAAACAGAGAAAATATGCTGCAGGACAGGAACACAGGTTTGGGGAGAGAAGTGGTACAAGACAGACACAACTAACCATGGGAACAATCCATTACCATACTCTTGCTAGCTACAGGTCCCCCAGCATGAACCAGAAAACCCACACATCATACTTGAAATCACTAGAATCACTCACATGCAGCTCAATACCCTACTCCTGGGTGATTTTAACTACCCCTCCATTAATTGGGAGGCACACACAACCATTAACATGCAGGCCCAAAGATTTCTTGACTTTATAAATTTAAATGCCCTGGAGCAACTAATCTACATTCCTACTAGGGAACAAATATCCTAGATCTGGGGCTCACAAATATGGGAGAGTGCTGCACCCCCCCAATCCCCAGATGTGTGATTTCTCACTGGTAAGATTAGATCATAAAGTGGTCTTTCTTCAAATAAAAGTAAAACTAGTTCTCCCACCTAACCCCAAAAACTTTAAGAACTTCTGTAAGGTAAATTACCCCTATTATGGAACAGCATAGCTAATTTCCAAGCTCCCCCAAATCCAGAAAACACAGAAACCTATGCAGAGTCATACACAAAAGCCCTGTATGACCATGTAAATGGCAGTACCAGACCAAAATAAACCCTGGTCAAACTGCAAAAGTAAGCTCCCTGATAGACCCCTAGTATTAATAAGTTCTACAACAAAGAAAGTCTTATCGAGAAGTAATAGGGAAAGTGCACAACAGAGCAAAACGTCCCTCATTAGAATAAACAAGTGAATTAGGGAACTAGTCTCTGAAAGCAGACTTTGAGGTAAAAATAGCCTCCAAAGCTGAGAATAACCATTAGGCATTTTTCAGTTATGTCCAGTCTTAAGGGCAACACCCAACAATGTGTGGAATTATTTGTAGATGACATCACCTCTACTCAGCCAGAAGGTGGAACAAATCTACTGGCTGACAAATTCAGCTCAAATTTCACCTCCAGTTCTCCCTCAAGAAACACCCTCCACCACTTCACTGCCAATTAACACCAAAGAACAGGTTGCCACTTCTCTCTCTAAAGCTAAAAACACGGCTTCATTGTGGCCTAACATTATAGCAGATTGCCTCTTAAACAGCTTGAATCAGGACTTATCAGGCCTATTAAAATCTCTGTTTAACCACAGCCTCTGGACTGGGTTTGTCCTGATAGAGTGGAGGACAGCAACACTCATGCATCTAAATAAAGTGGGACAATTTACTGACATGGGGATTACAGACCTACACATTTGACTGGTCTTATATACAAGGCAATGGAAACAGCAATTAAAGACTTAATCCCAATTCGGCCCTGTCAAGGGCAGGTCCTGCCTACCTAATCTGGTGGATTTCTTTCAGAAAGTCACTAAGGCCAAGGATGAGGGTAAAACAGTACATCCCACCTATCTCAACCTGGCCAAGGCATTTGACACAATTTCCCCATTCGCTATTATAAATAAACTCACAAAACTGCACATAAATTCCTATGTCACCAAATGGATGGCCAATTGGCTCATGGAGAGGACACATTTGGGTTAAAGTGGGTGAATCCAGATCTAGCAGGAGACCAGTTACTAGAGGTGTACCACAAGGCTCAGTGCTGGGACCACTCCTGTATGGAAAATACTTATTTGAAGTCACAGCTAATGTGGAATGCCTCTGAATGATAAAGTGTTCCAATGACTGCAAGTTGGGGTCAGTCACTGTACCCCAGTGATATAGATTTCCTTCAGGAGGGTTTAGACCAGACAAATGATTGCCAGAACCATGGTCTAAAACTAAATGCAAAAAAATGCATTCTCATACCTTTTGGGACATCAAATACCTTTGCAAATTACAACATCAAAAGCACACCTCTAAGAGTAGACTCAGAGGTGAGAGATATAGGTAGACTGATAGATAGTAGCCTGAACTTTGACTGCTATTTGTCCATAGTGGTGAGGAAGCCCTTTCATGTGTCACAACTTATAAGTGAAGTTATGGCATCCAGACCCAAGGAAATTATAGTCCCACTGTACTCACCCCTCATTAGACCAATAATTGAGTACAATGCACTATTTGGCATGCACTTAACTAGGCACTTACAGCAGCTAGAGTGACCTTAGAGGTTCTTCACAAAGGTAGTACAGGGTGTAAATATATGGATAGACTAAAAGCTCTATCTCTTTACTCTGTCTCCTAGCAACTGTTAAGGGGTAATCTATGTTTGACCTACAAGGCACTCACAAATCCAGCCCTGATGGAGGTGTTACACATCTGCAAGTCAAACAGCATAAGGGTCACCTGATCTAGGGATCTAAACTTTGCCAACAACTCAAACAAAACATGCTGGAGAGAGAGATATGTGTCTCAGAGATTGCCCCTTCTTTGGAACAGGCTTCCTATTCACATTAACCAGACCCCTTACCTGGCTCTCTTCAAATGCAACTTGGATCAATGAATGGGGAATCTCAAATTCACACCTGGGGTAGTTCCTATGTCTCTTATGGACAGGGGCAATCTGAAAGATACTCAATGCACAGGCACAAATTCATGCCATCCTCTTTCCCCTAGGAGTCCTATACTGGGTAAAATTGGGTTATATTGGCTAGACTTCTAATGTCCTTAAGATGTTAGCCTAGTAATGTACTATGAACCTATGAACCTGTAAGGCAGCACAGTACGCAGATGTCCAGTGGATGTCATTGATACACAGCAAGATTAGTCCTTGAGTTCAGTGCATAAATAATATCATGGATGCTGTGGTAAATGTCAGTATTGTGCTGAGGTCATGGAACTGCTGTCTACCAATTTTAAGTAGTGTTATAGAAACAAGGGCAGCTATTAGCACATCTCTGTAGCACACAGTAGGGTCATGCTGAGTACCTGAACAGGTAAAGCACATTGTTGGCAGCACATCAACACTCTGCGTGTCTCACCATTTACCATTGTTAGCATGAGTACACTGTAAGGAAACAGTCAGATGTTAGTCTTGCATGTGTCCCTTCATTCAGTGCACATGATATGCTCACAGTATAAAGGAAGCCTGACTTTAATGCTGTATGTATTTCATTTTAACATTGCAATATGATGTCACTGTAAAGGACACCAGGTATTACTGTTTATGTGTCTCATCCTTTTCCAGAGTTAGTGTGAGCATAGTTTACAGAAAGGTTGAGATTAGTCCACATTGCTTTTAATATGCTCACAGTGTAAGGGAAGTCTTACGTCAGTACTTTCCATCTGCAGCTTTCACTAGTGTACATTCTCATTGTGAGGTAAATCTTCTATGGTTGTATATTTCTGTTTGTCTGACTACGGCGTAAAGCAAGCCTAACATCACTGTTTTACATGCTTACATATATATATATATATATATATATATATATATATATATATATATATATATATATATATATATATGTGTGTGTGTGTGTGTGTGTGTGTGTTTGTGTGTGTGTGTGTGTGTGTGTGTGTGTGTGTGTGTGTGTGTGTGTGTGTGTGTGTGGGTGTGTGTATATATATATATATATATATATATATATATATATATATATATATATATATATATATATATATATATATATATATAGGTCTACCTGATAATGCCGAAAGCTGGAAACGCCGACGACGAGAACACCGACACCGGAAGATCGACAACAGAGATGACCGACAGTTGAAAATCCCGACACTGACAATACCAACATGTCAAACGAGCGCTAGTATGTAAGTATGCGGTAGTGACGGACAGCAGGGTTAGGGTGTGGGTAAGGTAAGTGTGCGATAGTGACGGACTTTAGGGTTAGGGTGCGAGTAAGGTAAGTGTGTGATAGTGACGGTCTTTAGGGTTAGGGGTGGATTAAGTGAGTTAGGGTTAGGGAGCAGGTCAGGTGAGTGTGCGATAGTGACAGACTTTAGGGTTAGGGGCGGGTTGAGTTAGGGTTAGGGTGCGGGTTAGGTGAGTGTGCGTTAGTGACGGACCTTAGGGTTAGGGTTTGGGTTAATGTTAGTGCATAGATAGTTGTGTTTGTAAGGTTTAGTGTAGGTTTGTAAGGTTTTTGATGTGCTTGTGTTGTGTGTGTGCTTTTTGGACAGCAGATTTGTTTTGTTTGTTGACTGTCGGGATTGTGGTTTGTCGGGCGTGTGAAGTTTCGTGTTTTTGAACTTTCGGTTTTGTGGTGTCGTTGATTTTGTTGTCGGTGTTTTCAGATAGACCCATATATATATATATATATATATATATATATATATATATATAAAATTTTCAACATTGTTAGTAAAATCTTTGTAAGGGAAGACTGTTAATGTTGTACATGTATTGGCTTTCAGTACTGATCGTCTGAACATAATGTAAAGGAAATTATATGTAGCAAAAACTACACAAAGGTAAAAGATTTTAGCTTGAAAACCTTTTCACATTTTATCAAAGGTGTAAATGAAAACTGTGTACAGGAGTCTGAGAGATCAAAACTATCCCTGCTTCCCAGGAAAAGATTTGGCATTTGGTGTTAGTGTACTAAGAGTGTGTGTGTGTGTGTGTGTGTGTGTGTGTGTGTGTGTGTGTGTGTGTGTGTGTGTGTGTGTGTGTGTGTGTGTGTGTTTGTGTGTGTGTGTGCACGCATGTATATATTACTTTTTTATACATGGGTACTTACTTTGCACCAAAAATAACAATTGTCTGCTGCTTCTATCTCATTTTTCAAATGACATGTCCACAATGCCACTGACCTCCTTGATGGAGTTCTGAAAAAGCTTGACCAGTACAGCAATGCTCTCTTTGATATACTGAGTGGACAAAACTGGTAATAGCCAAGTGTGAAATTCTTAGAGCACTACAAAAGGTGGGAAAGGACTGGTAATGCAATGTCAGCTTTGAATTTTTATGTTAAAAATAGTAATACAAAAAGAGCCCTCTCAAAATGGCAATCATTCCCTTACTTTACTTGCCAGCCATTACCCAAGCTGTTGAGTGAAATACAGTACTATGAGTTGGGTGTAGGGGCCCTGAAGCTCCTTCCATAACAGTGTGAGTGGTCCTGAAGCTCCTTCCATAACATGGTGAGCAGCCCTGAAGCTCCTTTCATAACAGTGTGAGTGGTCCTGAAGCTCCTTCCATAACATGGTGAGTGACCCTGAAGCTCCTTCTGTAACAGGGTGAGTAGTCCTGAAGCTCCTTCCATAACAGTGTGAGTGGCCGTGAAGCTCCTTCCATAACTTGATGAGTGGCCCTGAAGCTCCTTCCATAACAGAGTGAGTGGCCCTGAAGCTCCTTCCATAGTAATGTGAGCAGCTGTAAAGCTCCTTTTGGGGCCGCTATTCAAGTAAATACATGTAGATTTCACATGAATAGTGACAGTGACCAGAGCTCAAGATTAAACCTCACACCCTATGCTCCGAGGTCGAACCACTTATCACTGTACTACCATACCCCCGAAGCATTGTGGGCACATGAGAAATTTGCATTGTACCTACATTTTTATTAAACTAGGTACACCTGGTTGGCACATGCATGTTTTCAAAAATACAAAAATGTTTGGTTAAATGATTTATTTAAGGGACAAATAAAGTCAAACAGAGGCTGAGGGAATCAAACATTGGAACACAGGATAAAGGTCATAGTGTAATTATACTGAAGTAATCTTGCTGTGCATAGAGTTCATTTCCGGTTTTCTACAGCTGTTCTCTTCCCTATCAGTAACAACACATTATTTGAGGAATGTAGCATTAAACCTGTCCGACAGTTGCTTTTCAGGATGAACAATGCACTCTGTCGGCTACTTGTGTTCTTCTTGCACTATTACATAGAGAATGGTGATTTATTCATCACATTTGACTACGGCATATTTTGCACCATGGATATGTAACAAGTCTAACTCTATCAATATTAGTTCACACTTTGTCTACAAATAAGTGCCCTGTCATCAAAGACTGCATCATTTGGTAGTGCTGTGTCTTGCTAGACTTGTGTTTGATCGCCAAATGGGAAAATGTACTGATGTGTGACATATGTATCTCATCACATACTTGGCAACTTGTCTCTGTTAATTTCTTTGCTTCACCACCCTCCACTTCTCTTCCTCCTGTGGCCTCTGGGTGACTTCATTTTTCTCACCTTACATAGTGCTTGCCAGTGTGCAGCTGAATTAATTATTCCCTGGTGATTACCATATGCTAACAACAGCTGGTTATTTGGTATGAAATGCATTTATCTTACAGAGAGTTAGAAGGAATTAAATTCATCTTTCCTTAGGATGCAGTAGTTTTGTAACTGGTATATTTTCTATGGAGATAGAGAAGAAACCTTTCTGTAAAGAAAAATGTTTCTAAACGTTTCTTCTAAATGTATAGTTTTGGAAACATGCCTTTGTGTATTCCATTCAACAAATTTTGAATGATCACAATTTCCCCTTGCTGTGTACCTCTGGCCAGATGAACTTACTTTCTTACAGCATTGTAAAATATCTACTACGATATATGTTTTTCTCTAGTTATGACAGTTCCACCTCATAGAAATCAAAAGTGCAGCTATCTTGTCTTTGTAGGTCTTATGCAACTGCTGCATTCTTTACCACAAATGTCATTTTTGTTCCTTTTTTTTGATGTATTGTAACAAAAAAGTTTTAATTTGTCTAATATGATGTTGTAAATACCTCTGAGTAAACCTTTAAATGTCCACATTTCTTCTAGATACTTAAATGAAATAATAATTAACTAAAACATTTTTTGCAGATTTATGTTGGGTGTCCTACCAGCGGCCCTGAGCTCAAGCAGTAGCAGATGTCTAAGACATGCAATTTTCAAATGAGAAGGCTGTGTACATGGTTTGCCCCTTTCTGTGCAATGTAGTAATCTCAGAGCTGATAAGTTCTGGGGTGCAAGCGACAATACCATCTGCATGTGTATCTTGTCTCTCATTATAACAATATCTAATAAATTGAATCGGTGCTTTACTTTCAGTTAACGTATTTTCAAAGATCTGGGTTTCAGTGGACTGGCATGAAATCTTTATAACTGCATCAAAAGTGGGAAATTTCAAAAGACACAGAAAACAGCTTTTCTAACCTGTCAGAGTATCTCATAAGTGAGAGGAACAAAATCATTTTGCTTCACATAGGACTTCACCTGGTGGGTTCACCTGCATCCAGTTGAACCATTTATTTTAGGGGGATGGGGGAGTGGGCATTCCCACACTAGTACAGAACCCTATGGCCTATTTCCTTCCCAGAAACCCAAATTGGCCTCCCATTCTTGGTAAGAATTTGGTGGCATGGAACGAGGCAGCTTGCTGATAATGTGCGGTGGACTACCTTCTTTCCCTGGGAGTACCCACTGTCCCCCTTAGCAGATCTTCAGAGCTGTGTTATTACTGACTTCCAAGGGGAAGCATACCTCCTTCCAAGGCTGATACTTTGCTGGATGTAAGTGTTACCTCTTGGTGTCACCTTTGTAGTGAACCAGAAACACCTCCCTCTTTGGGAAACCATCAGTAGCTCAGCACTCCCATGATCCTTAGCTAGCTCCCTTCCTGAGCCACTAGCCAAACTTGGGTCACCTCTGCTGTAATTGAACTTGGGTCACCTGTGCCATAATCAAACATGGGTCATCTGTGCCATAATCAAACATGGGTCATCTGCGCCATAATCAAACATGGGTCATCTGCGCCATAATCAAACATGGGTAACCTGTGCCATAGTTAGGTCATTTTCCTTCTGCACCACAGAGCTGGCTCAAATGCTCAGGGATTTGGAACATTCTTGCTAGAATTTTGGAATGCAGACCAACAGGGATGAAATCAGCATGCAAACATAAACGAAGGTCTGAAAATATGTGTACCTGGGGAGACAGAATCAACAACAAAGTGTGCTTTGATTTGCTTAGTAAGGCATTCTCTTTGTGTTGTCAGCTTCTATTTATAAAATTATGTCTGCTGTATATTATAACTATGCTGTAAATGTTCTGAATTCCATGTGTTTCTAAAAGTCTGTATCCTTTCCATTGCAGATCTGGACTATTCAGTGCGAATCCTGCTGTATTCCCTGATTTTCCTGCTTAGCTTTTTTGGGAACACTTTGATCATTATTGTGCTGATCGTGAACAAGCGTATGAGGACTGTCACCAACTCATTCCTCCTCTCCCTGGCTGTTAGTGATCTCATGGTGGCTGTTTTCTGCATGCCGTTTACACTCATCCCCAACCTGCTGGGCGACTTTATCTTTGGGGAGGTCATCTGCAAGATTGTCGCTTACTTCATGGGTAAGGAACATTGTTGGGCACAATCAGTTTCAGATGTAGTTGAATCTGAAAGTATATCACTGTTGATTCTGCTGTTGACACTGCAATAAAGTATACACAAGAAAAACTGTAGTGCAATAAATGAACAGTAACAACTGAAGTTCAATAAACAATACCAAAAACAGTAAGCAAAATGTTGTTCAGCAGGATTGTGTTGTCATAACCATGGCAGTAGAACTGTATGCATTGATTGTCTATGGTAAGGTTGCTGCAGTCACGTGTAACACTGTAATAGCTATAGAATGCAAAAGTAATGGCCTGCAAACTGTATTGCTTAACTCATAGTACTGTCCAAGGCTGTCTCCAGGCCAATATCGGTCACATAATGCTCTCTGTTCCTCCTCCTTCAGGTAATAAAGGTATATGGGTGAGGTAGCTCACTCCATCAGCAGATATTGTGTGTGTACTTGACAGATATTTCAAAGCAATAACAATACAGAATGTTTATCAGCATTGCTGATACTACAATAAAGCTGTTTTAATATATGCAGAATGGTTGTATTCCATGCATGTGTGGTCTACTGTCACTGCAGTCAATTATAACACTGTAATAGATCTAGACTGCAAAGAGAATGTCCTGTAACTTGTATTGCTCAACTCATAGTATGGTTCAAGGTTATCTCCAGCCCACTATCAGTCACGTAATTCTCACATTTTCTCTCTCCCCAGGACAAAAGGTATATGAGTGAAGTATCCCATGTTATGAGCAGATATTGTGTTTAGATTTCACAAGAGTTTTAAAATCAATAAGAACAACATCTTCACCAGCATTGTTGATTCATAAATAAATCTGTCTACTTCCAGTATGGCTGTGTTCCTTGCATGTCTGTACTAAGTTGCTGCAGTCACTTATTACATTATTTGCAGATGTCCCCTGCAGTCACAGCTATTAGATTCTATTCTCATGCCTGGCAACTAAGGCATGATGGCTATCTAGTTTATGAACTGTACACAAACATGTCTCTCAAGTGACACAATTTCTCATACTATACTTAATATTGTGTAATCTGTCTGTCACAGGATTACCACAGTAATGATTACCTGGAATGCAAAGTATTACCAAATCCGCTTACAGAACACCTTGATAGTTATATAAGTCCACATGATGTGCAACAGTTCTGTCTAGCTGTGTACCTACATTTGTTATTGCTTAGCCCATACTGTTCCATGCAAATAGCTTGAGATGTATCTATGTGCTACATCACCTATAGGAGACTTGTAGTCACTACACAAAACTGACAATACACATCTGTAGAGTAAATATTAACACTGTTTTCAGGGATATAATCTGCAGTGTCATTAGTGGACTGTTTTCTCTCTCTCCCAAGCCCTTATCTGCATGTATTTAATATAGTTTTGTATTATTATGGTTTACTATTAACATATCTTGTTAAAATAAGTATATTTTGGGAAATGTGGTTTATTATTGTTGTGTTGTTATGCTTTCATATTGACATATCTTGTTAAATTAACCATGTGGTTGCCGTTATGCATTAACTGTAACTGACATGCTGTTAACATAACTGACTGTTCTATTTCATGTTGTGTCATACATAATATATATTGCTATGTATCTGGGTTAATTAATAAGATGTTCCATACTGTTAATACTAACAATGATGTGTTCATAACTAACCTCAACTTATTGCTATACCATATCACGTCAAGGTAGGCCGGTTCCGGCTGATCCCCCTACTTTGCCTCAGCTGGCTGTGGCACAGGGTTCCAGCATGTCTGGGACCCAGACCAGTGGTGCCCCCTCTGCTGCCCCTGCAATATCTGTAGTGTTGGGTAGTGCCACCCCATGGGACAGGGATGGGCCCCCCCCCTCTGGGAGCAGTGGCAGATGAGGAGTTGTCGCCCAGGCGGAACCGCAAATCTTTGTGCTCAGGATAGTCCACCATGGCTATGACTGCCATCTGCGCTGGATTGAGGATATGTTGGCCAACCTGCTGGGGCAGCCTCACCCTGGTGCCCAGCATACAGCACTGCCACCCACGGGGCAGTGAAGGAGCAGTGCCGACAGTCCCATGGGTGGGGATGTGAGTTACGTTGCTGCCATCTGGAGGCACATGGGACACAACACCCTCCCTATCCAAGTTGTTCACCCCCCTCAAGTGCCATACACTGTCCCTGTCTGCCATCTTGTCTGTTTGCAAATACATCCTCACCTACCCAACTTACCTCTCCCACACATACCTTTGTCCCTTCCCCAACATTCCACTCTCACCTTAAAAAAATGGGCACCTGTCTCACCCCATAATGTTATCCCATACATAGCTCTCCATTTCACATGTGCCCACTAGCCACATGTAACTAGGACCAATTGGATTGAAAAGCAGTTATGTTGTATTCACCCTTCTCTCTCTGGGGTTTGAGAGTCCAAATTCATCTACAAATTCTGTCAAAGTGCACACTTGTTGCTCTACAAGAAATGGATAGCTATGGTTCTTTCCTACACACTTCCTATATACCCCTCCCTGCCTTTCACGATGTTTTTTTCCCTGCTTGCCCCCATTTCACCACTTTCCTATCTCCCCTTTTTTCTTTATTTTTTTTTAGCTCGGCGCTGCATGAGACACAGTGATGCGCAGCTTCACTAAGCTCAGCTAAATAGAACTATAATGACTATATGTGTTTATAACATTGTAAGACACATGTACAAAATAAACGCCTCCACCAAGTTTTGAAACTGAGCCCATCACACCTGCAGCACACTGCATTAACCCGCCACGCCATGCAACTCTTAATTAAAACAGGTGGTTTAAACAAAACATAGTAATTACCAATTACACTCATTAGGTGTGCATCAGCAGAGCTGCGTGGCATGTCGGCCCGCGCAAACTGAAAGAAAAAGTAATAGAAAAAATGAGAGTGTACGTTGGACTCTGATGCAATAGTGCACCATTAGACAGCCAAAGACATGATAATGGATGTAACTGAGGCCTGTGATAGCAGGTAAATGTGCCCTTTTATCAGCAACATGTAGAAAGTCACCTGCCAAGGCATTAATGGCAAAATACATGTTCAACTGGGACTTTGGTGCAGAAATACATCTATATAAAGCCATGCACATATTGATGGATGTAGAAAATATTTGTCACAGCCTGTATGTGTGCACATATATCTTGCAAATATTCCTGCTGTAGCAATGCCTTAGTACCTCATTTTGCCACACACAGTCATGGGTTCAAATCCAGCGTTGTGTTGCATTTCAATAACATTATTGTGAAGACAGCAATTAATGAATGACTCGTGCACTCTTTATCCACACAAAGCATTGCAAATTAAATAACTGCTCTTCAGAGCTGGAAACTACAGGCCTGCAGGTAGGGAAACACTTCACATATCTGTATAGCATAACTATATGTCACCTAGTACTCTGTTATTGATGCAGTTCCCTAACATACGCACCTTAAACACATGCTTTAATTGGAGTGTAAAGGGTACCCTCACCCTGGCTCTGCCTCTACAACAAGGACGATACAGCTGAAACAGATACACTTGCAGCTTGTTGTCTTCCAAAGTATTCACACTCTCTGCCTATGTCTATTACCTGCAGCAGCAGTTGCAGCCTATGGTACACACAGCTTTATGTAAAGGTTTCTACTATACACACACCCTCTGTGATGATGTAGTCTCCTCACCCCAGTAATGTCTGTCTCAACAGCTAAGAAAGGGGCCTGGGTCTACAAGAAGGCCATATATATTGCACAGTGGTTGCATATCCTTGGCTAATGATAGTGCAATTCAACTGCTTTGGCTGCAATTAGCATATCAGAGCCACAGTATGGCTTAGAGGCAATTACCTGTTAATGAGAAGCATGTGAAAAATGCAAGAGCTGCCTACGGAGATACAGTCTGTATGAGACTTTCCTCACACAAAGCATGCCTTTATGAAACATTACTAGTAGCACATTTCAACAGAGGAGTACTGCACTCCAGGGACGTTGGGAGGCATACGCACTTCAGTACAACGTATGTAGAAGGAGGGTAGCATTTTAAAGTGTCACCGTTTCCCGCCTTACTGCACAATGATGTCAGCTCATCAGGGCAGCCAGTTGGAATGGAGCTCACCGCGCATGTATTTCCGGCCAGTTCGAGCGGGAGGATTCAACCGTTATGTTGGATGTATACGAGCGGGAAGATGTAAGCGTTATGTTGGTCTCACTTCAAGGACCGTTATGTTGGATGTATACGAGCGGGAAGATGTAAGTGTTATGTTGGTCTCACTTCAAGGACTGTATTTAGAAGGCAACCGAGGGTTGGTGAGTAATACGAAGTGTGTGTGTGTGTGTGTGTGTGTGTGTGTGTGTGTGTGTGTGTGTGTGTGTGTGTGTGTCTGTGTGTGTGTGTGTGTGAAAATGCCCCAGTTACTCATAGTGGTGTGGTAGGGAATACCTCAGGCTTGAACCCTGTACCTTGTATGCAGGTGTTAAAGACCTGAATTCCCTACCCACCACCATTTGTAAAAAAATTGCAGATTTTTGCCTCATATTTGATCTGAGCAATATCTGTATGGTATCTGTGGTTTTTAAATACTGCAATGCTTGAAATTTGATGGTGCAGTGGTAGCAATGTAGCATTGATGCCTCACAGCTGTAGGTTCTTGGGTTTGGTTCTTGGCTGGGGTGCCTTCTTTGTGTGTGGGGGGGTCTGTATCTTCTCCCTGTGTTTGTGTGGGTTTGCTTTTGTGTCCTCCCCATGTTACAAAGACATGTCAGCATTATTTTTTCCTGGGCCTCTGCTGAGAATTGTTTTTTTTTTTGTTCCAAGTCAGACTGTCCTGATTAACAAATTGACAGGCATTTAAATTTTAGACTTCAGGTTTCTGAATGTTTACTTCCTTATATATTTGATGGTGCAGTGGCAGTATTGTTGCCTCACAGCTATAGGTTTTCAGGTTTGATTCTTGGCTGGGGTGCCTTCTGTGTGGAGTCTGCATCTTATCCCTGTGTTTGTGACATAGTAAAACAACTTTTTATTCTATTCTAGCAATAAATATATACTAACACAACCTTTTTTATAGCAATTCTTTTAAGTTTATGACTATTTGAAATTTGTCCTTATTTTTGGGACTGTAATACCCTGTTATTGGCTTTGTCCAGGTTTTTTGTGCTAAGGTTGACAGCTATGGCAAGAACTGAATTCACTGAATATGTTTGAGGGCTGTATTCCCTCATTACTGGGTTTGTCCAGGTGTTTTGTGCTAAGAGGTTGACAGCTATGGTGAGAACTGAATTCATTAAATGATAGCCATTTAAGTTTCAGTCTTCCTCTCTTTCACAAAGCAGGTGATTTGGCATAGTGGTATGTTGTTCTGACTATTTTGCACAGTGACCTTGGCAGTAAAATGTATGATGGTAACACAGCATTTTATTCTAGCAGCTTTCCAAGATTATACAAGCAATGTTTAATGTGTTCCTGTTTTTTGCCCTTTTGACCCACCCCAATAAATTTGGCTTTTTCCAGACTTCTTGTGCTGCGAAGTTGAGATATAGTTGAGTACTGCGTAGATTTTACAAGGAGCTGAGAGCTGCAGGGGAAGAGAAGTTTAGTGCTGATTATGCTAAGTCAGTTCACATTGCTAGTAGCACAAAATGTTGTGTACTTGCTTTTAATGCAGAAGGTTGTTGGTTCTACTCCCATAAGGGGTGAATGTTGCTGTACTGAAAGTTAAGACACTAACTATGAGCCTGTTATCAGTTTGCCATCCATTTCCTATTGCAATATTACTAGCTTATTATTAATGTAATTTAGGCAATTTATTCCTCAGGGGCATCAGGCACTTTATTTTTCGGTGAAGTCATGAAATATAAAGGTTATTGCTAGCAGCAACCTCTTCATTAGTTATATTTATTTAATGTGGAATTATTTAGATGACTTTTTTTACTACTTCAGAGATTGTGCATATTATTTACTGATAATGGTGGACTGTAAAAGTTTGACTAGACTTTTATGATGGAAATGTTCTGAATTGGGAAGTTTTGTTTCATTGTTTACTGGAAAAATGTTCAAAGCAATAGGAAGGTGTATCAAAGAGCACATGTATGTTTCATATGCAAGGGGCCTATGATTTAAAAGCAGCCCAGAATTAATTTTTATCTGCCATGGGTAAAATGTATCTTTCTTTGAATGTGGGTTTTAATGTTGTTTCAATGAATGTGAGTTTCAAGGGCAGAGAAGTTTTAATGCCAAGTTTGTTTAGCAGATGCCTTAGTGTTTGTGCTGTAAAATGCAAAATAAAACTTTCAAATGAAGTTCAAATCATCATAGAAGTAAATCAGTATGCACATTAGTGTTTATGGTAAATGGAGTGAAATAGCAAAGTAATGGATCATTGGAATGGCTGCAGGGGGAGGCTCCATTCGACCAGGGTTTTGTGAGGGGGAAGGGCGGCAAACGTAGACAGCCCCAGCTGAACTATACCTCCCAACTGTCCAGATTTTCAAAGAATGAATAGATTTTTTGCTTTTTATTTTTGGTTTGTTCCTCAATTTGTAGTTTTCTGGCAAATGATTTAGGAATGAAGTCACTAAATAATGACACTAGTTTCAGACTTTATAACCTTCAGAAAAATGCATGCTAAAATAAGACCTGTTCTATCAACTGTCCCAGTTTATGCAAGAGCAATTTTTAGTACTGTTTATATGTTCCCTCAATATATTTGGCCTTGTCCAGATTTATTGCATTAACAGGTTGAGAGGTACATGCAAATAAATTGCTTTATAGAATTAGGCATAGCCAAACCTCAACTGTCCCTGATTTTGGCTCAAAATGTTGCTCTTCCCCTAATGATCCCTCCACAAAATAGCAATTTTGGAAGAAAACATAGAGGGTTTACTTTACTTTTATAAATAACTGTAATGATCAGAGTTATACATTACTTTTATTTCAGAAATGCATGTAGATTCTCTAATTTTTTCAGCTGCTCTAAGTTAACTGTGCTCATATTAAAATGGTGTCCCTCCTTTGACAGGTTCCCAGCTGTGTTATCTGGCAATTTTATATTTTTTCATCACATTTTTGGTCCGTTTTTCATAAAATTGCAGATGTTCTTCGTCTCCCATTGCTGCAGTCCTGACATAAGGGTATTCCGCTGCCCACCATCGGCCCGAATACCAAAGGGCTAGAACCGGCATCGGTCATCGGCGCTCGAGACTGACATCAGTACGTGTCAGTACAAATGTGCATGACCGACGCCATAACCTCAGTCTTTCTTGCCGCATGGTCCCTAAGCAGAAGCAGCATTTGCAAGTGCCGTTCGGCGTTCTGGAATTGTCGGTTTTCGAGTTTCAGACCGGAGACCAAGTTGGGCTAAGTACCCCTTTGGGGACATTTTTGTCTTTTTCTTGCCTCAGTATTGACGGATGTCAGAAAAAGTTAATAACTGTATTTCTTGTGGGAAACAGATTCCTCATAGGGATTACCATTCATTCTGCATTCCTTGTTTAGGGCCTGAGCACGACGTTGTTGGGTGTCGCTTTTGTGCTACTTTTAAAAACGTACTATTAAACGTCGGTTAGACTGTGCTAGGCTAGTGTTTGGTAAACGTTGTAATTATAACATGCCGTCGGATTCTCCGACGACTGGTTCTTCTAAGAAACGCAAAGAAAAGTCTTTGCGGTCCAAACAGGATGAGGCGGCCACTCCGGACGCCGGTTCTGTAGTACCACTGGCTACTTCAGCGGCTCCTTCTGAAAGTTTACCTGAGTCTCAAGGGGAGCCTTTGTTACTGCAGGAAGTGACTTCTCCTGTGTTAGGCCAGGCTGAGGGTGCTTCTCTGATGTCAGTGGTTCCCTCCCCTCATAGGGTAGTTAGGCCTCCTCCTTCTCATAGCAAAGCCCATTCTAAGTCTAAGTCTGCCCCTGTTGGTGCGTGTCCCCAGGGTCCAGCTCCTAGGAAGCACATGTTAAAGATGGCTGAAGATTTGATTACTTTAATTAGGGTTCTATGCCCCCTGAAGAGGCCCAGGGTAGGGCCGGAGTTGGCGGGTTTGGTTCAGTCTTCCAATGCGTCAGATTCCTCTGTAGAAGAACTTCAGGATTTCCTCCCTATTCTGATTCGGAGGCTGAGGACTCTACTCCCTCTCGCCCCTCCAGAAGATTTTTCTTTCTCTGAGACTTTGCATTCCATGAGGGAACATTTCAAATGGGAGGGCCAGGATTATTCTGATTCCCGTAAAAGACTGAGAGAATTCTTGTTTTTGCCTCAGCATAGGCCCTTGGCTATTCCCCCTGTACTGGATATTGTTCAGGATGTGTTTTCTGAGGCTGCCCTTAACCCAGATTCTCTGCCTCCTGCCCCGGTTAAACCAGACAGATACTACAGGGTTCCGGAAGCTCACAAGTACTTATATAAGAGTCCTAGGGCTGACCCAGAAACTATTACTCAAGGCCCCAAAGGGGTTAGGGCTTCTGTGGTTAAGAATCCAGTTCCTCTGGACAAGGATGCTAGGGCCCTGGATAGGTGGGGTACAAAACTGTATACCTCTTCTACTTTGGCTATGAGAGCTTTAAATTGTCAGTTTCATATGCTTCGGTATCAGAATTATTTGCTGGGCCAATTGAAATGTAAAGTAGATGCTTTAGCTGAAGGTATTGAATGTAAGGAGCTTCAGGATTTAGTGCATGCTTCAGACCAAGTTGGTAAGCATTCTTTGCAGTGTGGTTTTGATGCTTTACAGGCTTCTTCCAGGGTGGCTGCTACTAGTTCAGTCATTCGTAGGCATGCTTGGCTTAAAGATCAGACCTTGTCAGAGCATGTTAAGGCTCGAATTATGGATGCTCCTCTACAATCTGATGTTCTGTTTGGTCCTCCAGTAGAGTCAGTTTTGAAAAAGATGGAGGAGAAAGCTAAGTCTATGCAGACAGTTAAGGATTTTTTACAGGTTCAGCCCCTAAGTTCAGTAGGAATTGGCCTGCTAAGGGTTGGTCTTTCCCCTCTTGGATTATCAGTCTAGGGGCAGGTCGAGGCGAGGTAGGGGTAGGGCTTCCTTTCAGGGCCCTGTTACTTCTAGGTCTTTGAGTTCTTCTACCCCTTCTGCTGGGGAGGGCAGGGGTCAGTCCTTTCAGAAACAGACCCAATGACCCGTGTCTTCAGCTGCCGGACTCTGCCTTGCTGGCAGCCCCTCTGGGAGGAAAACTGAGATTTTTCAAAAGGAATTGGCATTTGGTTACCCAAGACAAATGGGTATTGGACATAATAAATCGAGGCTACAAATTTTATTTTCACACATTCCCTCCTTTCAAAGGTATGCCGGATGTGCCTCATCAGCAAAAACTGGAAGCGCAGACTCAAATTTCTTCTCTGCTTCAGTTGGAAGCAATACAGAAGTACCTTCTACAGAAAGAGGCACGGGGTTTTATTCCTGTCTTTTCTTAGTGCCAAAGAAAGGAAATACTTGGAGACCAATTCTGGACTTGTCCATTCTAAATACCTTTCTGGAAATTCCAACATTCAAGATGTTAACACTGCAACAGCTGTTACCTATGCTGGGCAAAGATCACTGGATGGTGACTCTGGATCTCAAAGAGGCCTATCTTCACATTCCTATCAGGCCCAGTTGCAGGAAATTCCTGAGGTTTCGGAATGGGAATTTGCATTATCAGTTCTCTGCATTGCCCTTTGGCTTGTCTACTGCACCCAGGGTATTCACGAAAGTCCTGGCTCCAGTAATAGCTTTTCTCAGGCTAGCAGGAATTCAAATTTATCCTTATCTGGACGACTGTTTGATTCTGGCTCAAGGCAAGCACGAACTTCTTCAACATCTGCAGTATGTAATGACAGTTTTCAGATGCCTAGGGTATTCTGTGAACGAAATAAAGTCCAGTCTAGTACCCTCACAAGAGATGTGTTTTCTGGGTGTGAAACTGAATACGGCTGCTCAGATGGCATTTCTTACCCCGGACAAACAAAGGAATCTTCACCTATACTTCCAGCAGCTATCAGTAATGTCCAGGCTGACTGCAAGGACAGTCCTTCAAGCCTTGGGGTTCATGGCATCTTGCATTCTAGTACTTCCCAATGCCAAACTGCATATGAGGAAGCTACAATGGTATCTCAAGAACGTTTGGACTCAACACTGCCACGATTTGGACACTGTCATTCGGATCCTACCTTGCATTCAGAGAGAATTTCTGTGGTGGGCTCAGGAATGTCACCTAAACAAGGGGCTCTCTGTGACCCAACCAGAGGCAAGTCAGATATTAACGACAGATGCCTCGAGTCAGCCTGGGAGCTCATTTCAGAGGAAAATGGATTCAAGACCTTTGGGCCCCAGAGCTACTTCACTTGCATATCAACATGAAAGAGATGCTGGCAGTTCAATTTGCCTTGGAGGGATTCAAAAGCCTACTTCAACCAGGACTGGTGTTGATTCGAACAGACAACACGATGGTCATGTGGTACATCAACAAGCAAGGGGGAACTCATTCTTACCCTCTTTGCAGACAAGCAATGCTGTTGTGGGAAACTGCTTTGAATCTGCACATCACTCTTCGAGCACAGTTTCTGCCAGGAGCACAAAATTCTTTAGCAGATGTTCTGAGCAGACAGATTGTGGATCCTCACGAATGGAAATTGGACCCTCAGGTATTTCTTCAGTTGACAATGGCTTGGGGAACTCCGGACATAGATCTGTTTGCTTCTCCTCTGAATTTCCAACTGCCACTGTTTTGCACAAGGCTATTTCATCTGAAAGCCTGGAAAATAGATGCACTATCCTTCAGTTGGAGCAACCTTCACGTGTATGCTTTTCCTCCTTTGCCTCTTCTTCCACAGGTGCTGTTGAAAGTCAGGAGGGACAAGCCTTGCATGATCCTTATAGCACCGGATTGGCCTCATCAGCATTGGTACCCTCTGTTGAGGAGCTTGATTCATGTACCACCTTGGCCATTGCCACAGATTCCTCATTTATTGTCTCAGGAGAACAATCATTTTCTCAATGTCAGGGTGCACTCCCTGCGCCTGACAGCCTGGCGCTTCTGTTTTAGAGAAGGAGGACCTTCAGCTCCCTCAACAAGTTTTGGATGTTATTTTGGAAGCCAGGCGTCCTAGTACTCGAAAAGTTTATGCTGGTAAATGGAAGAGATTTTTTCTTTGGAGTTCAGCTAAAGGCTTTGATGCCGAATTGCCTAATTTGAGTTGTACATTGCAATATTTGACTGTTTTATTGGACAAGGGTTTGTCCTTCTCTTCTGTAAAAGTGCATGCTGCAGCTATTTCTGCTCACTATGATTGTGACCCTCCTTTATTTTCACATCCATTGGTTAAACAGTTTCTTAGAGGGGCAAAGAATATCAGACCCCCATGGAGAGCTCCTACTCCTACCTGGGATCTTAATTTTGTTTTGGAAAAGCTGACTCTGCCTCCTTTTGAACCTGCAGCTACAGCTGACTCGCAGTTCTTGTCTTGGAAGACTGCTTTTTTGTTGGCTATTACTTCTGCTAGAAGGGTATTTGAATTACAGGCCCTCATGGCAGTGGAACCTTTTCTGATTTTTCACAATGACAGGGTTTCCTTACGTGCTAATCCTACTTTTCTGCCTAAAGTGATTTCTAATGTGGCATTGAACCAGTCTATACATTTGCCTACTTTTTATGCTAACCCCCAAAATGACGGGGAAAAAGTTTTGCATTCTTTGGATGTACATAGGCAGTTGAGGTATTATTTGAGCAGAACCAATGAGTTCAGGAGTTCTCAACAATTATTTGTTTCTTTTGCTTTGACTTCATGAGGAAAGCTGTCTCGAAACAAACTATTTCCGAGTGGATTAGCCATTGTATTGCTGTTTGTTACTCTCATCATGGTAAGGATGTTCCAGCTGGGATCAGGTCTCATTCTACTAGGGCTACGCCACTTCTACTGCTTTTTGAGAGGGGTAGCTACTAAAGACATTCTAGAAGCAGCTACTTGGAGTTCTGTACATACCTTTACAAAGCATTATCATTTACCTCTTTATTCTAGGTCTAGGGCTGGGTTTGCCACTGCAATCTTACAGGGCATGTCAGCAGCTCCTACTGCTATTTAGTTGACCAGCCTCCCTTTTTTCCGTTGCTCTGGGATTCTACCCTTATGTCAGGACTGCAGCAATGGGAGACGAAGAACATAGTACAGTTTTGTACCTACCATAAATGTAGATGTTCAAGGATCTCCATTGCTGCAGTCCAATTTTCCCTCCCTCCTTCCCCCTTTTTTCTTTTTAGGTTGAGGTTTGGGTGGTGTTTTTTTTTTGCATTCTGACGTCTGAGGCAAGAAAGACTGAGGTTATGGTGTCGGTCATGCGCATTTGTACTGACACGTACTGATGTCAGTCTCGAGCGCCGATGACCGACGCCGGTTCTAGCCCTTTGGTATTCGGGCCGATGGTGGGCAGCGGAATACCCTTATGTCAGGACTGCAGCAATGGAGATCCTCGAACATCTACATTTATGGTAGGTACAAAACTGTACTTTTTCTGGCAAATTATTGGCAAATTGTTAAAGACTGAAGTTAGAAAATAATGCAGAGATTTCATACCTTTCAGAAAATTCGTACTGATGCAAGACCTACTATTATTCTATTATCTTTCTAAGTTTATAAGAGCAATATTTAAAATAAATGTCCTTATTTTTGGGCCTTTGCCTCAGTTTTATTTATGAGTTTGTTGCTGTAAGAGGTTGAGAGGTTTTGTGTGTGTGTGTGTGTGTGTGTGTGTGTGTGTGTGTGTGTGTGTGTGTGTGTGTGTGTGGTAGGTAGCATGCCTCTCAACTGTCCACATTTTGCAGAATGTCCAGATTTTTGTCCCATATTTTTTGTCTGTTCCTCATAAATTTTGTGATTTTCTAGAAAATCATTGAAGGCTGAAGTTGCTAAATAATGACAGACATTTGAGCTTCAGACTTCATGTCCTTTAGAAAAATTCATACTAGCACAAATCCTGTTATTCTAGCAACTTTCTAAGTTCACGAGAACATTATTTAATATCTGTCCCTGTTTATTTTAGGCTTTGTCCATATTTCTTGCACTAAGAGGTAGGTAGGGTGTGTGTGTGAATGAAACATCCTAGTTAGTGGTAGCAGGTGGTTAGTAATTTACTCAAGCTCAAAACCTGTACCTTAGTTACAGAAAACAAAAGCATAAAGTCTCTACCCCAACTACCATGCTGCATTTTTCAAAGAACTGACATTTCAGGTTAATTTTCAATTCAAGGAACCGAGTTTGAGTGAATTTATATTATATTACTGAAGAGGCATTACAGCGAATGCCTCTTCATCGACACTAAACGAGCGAACCGTGAATTACGAGAATGGCCGTAGCTTGGCTGGGGAGGGGGGTAGCAGTTTGAGAGCTGTCAGTACAAATTTGAAAATCCTAGCTACACCCCTGCTGCACTCCACCGGCTATGTAACTATTTTTGTGTATAACAGGATGCAGATAGGAGGATAGAGGTATGGGGAATAAGGATTACAGCAGCAAGCCTGTCTTAGACTTGTGATAATGACATGTCATTGATATTTTGCTGTCCTACACATACAGGGGACACAATAATTTGAGGTTGCATTATCTTTTGTCATTGTGGCACACTGGTGTTGGACTGTCCCTTTATAGTGATTGTAATAACACACTGCTCTTCATCTGGCACTGGTGTTATGACATATTACTGGATGGTTGGCCTTAGGCAGCACACCACAGTAGACTGGAATGTTGGGTGTATGATCATACATCAGAATCTACAGTATCCACACACGTAGTATGTTGTCATTTTTAATTTCTCCAAGTCTTTTGGGTTTCTAATACCATGACGTGAATGTACCCCATTCCTAAGTCAAAATACGATTAAAGTTCATGAAGTTAGTATTGTTTCACTCTTTGATGTTAGCCAAAAGTGCTCTTCGCAGCACCCACAATGTGCCCAGTAATGACTCCTTCTGCAATTCGTACGGTGTTACATGAATTGGTAACATATCTAAATATTATTGTAAATTCTTTTTTATAAGACCAGTTGCTCGTACTACTATTGGAACTGTCTGGGTATCTTTCTTCCACATGGCTCTCATTTCTGCCTGCAGATCGAGGTATTTTATGACTTTGTATCTCTCTGTACGCAAGACACTGTAGTCACTAGGTGTGGCGATTTCAATGATCAATGCTACTTTTGTCTTCTTTTCTTGGACCACTATATCTGATTTTCTAGCATCTATCTTTTGGACTGTTGATATTGGGTGATCCCATGTGATGTAAACTTCATCATTTACTATGATTCTCTGTGGCTCATGTTTCCAGTGTTTTTCAGCCACTTCGATACCATAATGTTTGCACAATCTCGCCACATTAATATGCCTTTCAGTATACAGTCCCTCTGCCATTAGAGAGTCGCAACCAACAAAAAGGTGTGTGACTGTTTCCAATTCGGTTCCACAAAACTTACATATGTCTGTTTCACCCACATGTTCAAAGGACTTAGTAAACCAGTGTGTATGTAGCCCACTGTCTTGAGCTGCCAATATTAACCTTTCATTTCTTGATGTAAATTCACCTCTCCTTAACCATTCCTGCATTCATTCTTGAGAAACGTGAGGCTCTTCCAGAACTTTTCTATACTTGCAACTGTATTTATGTTTTTTCCACATTTCTTGCCTTCTCTTCTGGTCCTTCACCTTATATTCTTTCTTTTGTTTTTTAGCACATTCAGTTGCTGCCTGGTTTTTATCCACTTCTGGTTTGATTTTCACCAGTGTTGTCACACTGTGGGGTATGACATGCGTGATCAAGCAGTGAATAGTGCCAGCCATTTTGTCTTTGCTGTATCTGTCAATAGTGGACATCCATGTATCTGATCCTGCAATGTGTTCCCCTTATGTTATCTTTCAGGAATAATGTACCATACATGCCATGCCCCTTCTCAGATGCGGAAAATGAAATAATACTTGAAGGACTAAGGCAGCATCATCACACCCTGCTATCTGGGGGAGGCATAACAGGGAACAGTGGGCTGCATTGTAGGCAGACCTTGTCCAGGATATGAATGCCAGTGGCCACCAGGAAAGGACATATGAGAAGGTTCAACGCCATGCTACAGACATGCTGAATGCTGCATGATGAAGGGCAGCTGATGTAGCCAGGGATGGTGCCATGATCGGTGGATGGCCTGCAGTGGAACAATCACTATCAGCCACTGAGGAATTCTTGGTAAACCTAGGAACACATGACAGCTCCCAGGCATCCATCACACCGTACATTGTGGAGATGGATGCCACAGCCTCCACAGCAGAGGAGCATGCAGATAACCTTAATCTGATCACCACTGTAATACTGTAGCAGTCATTGTGTCAGGCTGTACATACTTTTACATAGGTGTCAGGTCTATCTGCTTTGGGAGAGTGGGAATTAAGTTCAGTTGTGCACTCATACACAGAATGCCACTAATACATCAAGTAACACAGTAGCTACTGTATAAGTGAGATATATGCACATAGTACTTTGTTGTGCTGCAACATGCAGTGGTACTGACAGTACCTCACTCTCAACTTTTTACATGTCTGTCAGGTGTTGTCCAAGGCCATGGTCCTGCTCCTGATAAGTTTGATACTGTTTTGTTAAGGAACATATAATGCTATTAAAGTTAAGGGCCAGAATAATTCCTATGTACACTTAAGTTTGTGTGTAACCAGAGTATAATGCTTGTATGTTACATTCTGGAACATTTACCTAAGGTTCTTAGAGTGGGTGATCACAGCAGTGTAGTTGAACAAACAGAAACACTTTTGCAGTTATAGTTACGAGCAAATAAGCCTCCTAGTTTACATGAGACAATTAATCCAACATGCCTTTTAAAAACCTAAAGGTTGATGGTACATACCTTAGGCATTGAAACCTGTATTTGCATACATTTGTTAAGATAGGTGTACTAGGTTTTATGTGTTGTTTTATCAAGTATAGTTTCATATTGAATAACTAAATGATAAATTGTACTGGTCAAGTTTCACTTGATTAACGTGACATGATTGTTATAAAGGCCTTGAGTCGAATGTGTATTTTGTTGTGAGGAAGTCTGTTGTGTAGGAAAGCAAAGATGAGAAGATATGAGACTGGTAATGTAGTTGTTGATCCTCATTATTCTGACTCGTGGTGGATTTTCCATACATAATAGTGCAGGTAGTAATGTACTGCTTTTGTCTTGGTTTTCACAGGTGACCGGGGGGGGTGGAGTCTCTCTCCCACACAACTTGAAGTCAGTGTCTCTTCGGACTCTGATGATGATGATGGCTACAGTGAGGCACAGGTGGGTTGTCAGGGGCTGAATCTGTCCCAGAGGTTGATGTCCCTCTTCTGCCTCCATTGTCACTGCACACTGTCAATATGTCCACATATACCCAGTCCCCACAAGCCAGAGATATTGGATAGTCAAAGGGTGGAGACATTGCACAGGAAAGTGTGGCAACTATGGCTCCAGTGAGTATAGACACTGGCCATAGCCAGAGATCTGGTGAGGTCCCACACAGGTGCATTGACAGGGATGCTTGTAGGAGGCCTGCTGTCCATCTACCACCTGTTGCAGGTGTCACATCACGGGTCACCCGGCGCATATTTCAGGCCATCATAGAGGCACAGGCATGTTCTGAATGGAACACCAGACGTATGCCCAGGGTTATGGATGCAGCACAGTCTGCTATCTGTGACTGTCTCCAATGCATTGGGGACACAGACAGAAGGTGGGCTGAGACAGTGTCTGTCTTGGACTGCACATTGTCTGTGCTGGAACATCTGGTTGGAGTTGAGTGTCAGACCCATGGACGTAGGTCAGCAACACCATCTGCTGAGAGTCCACGTGGCCATGCACAGTCACACTGCTGAGGTGGCAGTACATCCAGAACTACAGAGGGGTGTGCTGTCCACACTACAACATGGCAGACCATGAGATCATGGTCCTAGGTGGTCCTGTGTGGGACATGGTCCCAGCAGACAGCAGTCACTGTCAGGTACTAGTACCACATCTGACCTTGAGCATGGCGGTGCCAGTGCAACTCCTGGCAGAGCCAGTTCCTGTGAGATGGTGAACTGTCAACTCTACCGTGTACGGTCCACAGCTGTACAAAATACACACTTGTATGGCTAGCACTGTGCTTGACTGCATACATGCACACACTCACACACCACTGTCATATACAGATTACCTACAGACATACACAGCACCTTTCCATGGTCCATCTATCCTACTCCCCTTTCTGATTCACACATATGCTGTCAACCATTTGGGCCAGTTTAGGCCTCCAGCACCCCGACACAACACTCTGTGCAAGTGATGAAACCTGTGCTACATCCCTGTCATTCTTCCATAGATGCAGGGAAATGATGCTATGTGTCTGATGCACAGGGTAACTATATTACTTGACATGTACTTGTGTAATGCAGTATTGTTTTGCCATGCCACTTGTAGTGGTCACCAACAGATACTGTATGCTGTCATGTGTCATGGGTATGCAACATACTTTTGTGTACCTTATGTTGTATGATGCTGTACTGGCGGTATTGTTACACAGTGACAGGTGTGTGACGGACCTGTCAATGATTCTGATCCAGGAGTCTGAGGCTATAACCTATGGACACATTGCAGCAATAAAGCAGCACATGATGGCATGGCAGCACAGCAGAAATATGACTTCAGCAAGGTACAGCAGTATACGTGCATGGCTGCGTAGGTTCATATGTTTGCCTGGGTTTCCTCCCACATTCTAAAAACCTGCATCTGGAGCATTTCTCCCTGGGCCTCCACTGAAAACAGGCTCTGTGGAGCCTCGTTGGGCTTTCCTGGTTAACAAAATGTTAACTAAATAAATAAATAAAATATGTGTATAACAGTCTAACAAGGATAATGGTGGCAGTCAGTGTACTCATGCATTCTTAATTTGTGATAAGCTTTGCTACCCTTGATATGTGTCACCTGGATTTTCCGAACTTACACATCTACAAGCTGTGGTGATGCAGTTGACCCATCTACAAATATCCTGTGTCCAGTTCAGACAGTTGGCTGACATCACTTATGCTTGTCCTGTTCTGGATCCCTTTGTATAACCTTCACATGATGTGTGACACAGCAGATGTGTGCTTTACATGCATGTTTCATGTAGGGTGTACTGTCTGTGTTACATAGCAGTCTCCCCAGTATGTACTATGTCTATCATGTTGATGTTGTAGGTGTGTAGAACACGTGAGACATATGTTACCCTGTCACAGCAACACAAGAGGTACACAGGAGGATCTGACACCTCCTTGTATGGGGACATACACATCCCCTTTAAAGCATTTAGGAGAGAGACTACATTTGTACGGTCATGACTCAGACTCCATAGGACATGTTATCTACAATGTGTACTGGTGTACCATGGGACCTGTGTGGCTGCTACAGTTGTACAATATGCCTGTGTAGTGATATGGCAAGGATGCCATTGCACACAATGCTAGGTGTGCTGGCTGCCACATTCAGTATAACAGTGACAGTTGTAGATTTACAACCAAAACCTGTCAGTATAGGTGGTACAACAGTGAATGCTTCCCCACATCCTAATGAATAGTGACTGTCAAAGGGTACAGTAATGTGTGTCCATACCTTCATGTGTCATGGCTCAAGTGTGTGTGGTGTGTGGACACTACAATATTGTCCCCGGTTAGGAGCACATCAGTCCCAACATGTGCTATACATACTCAGGGGTGAAAGAACTGTCCACACAGACCTGACCATACAGGTTTACACCTAATGTGCCTCAGATCACTATGTCTCTACAATGGTATGGCAGGAATCATATGGCATAGCTGAGGGCACAGTCACCTGTAAGTAACATACTCATAACCTCCATGTACTCTTCCCACAGCATGCCAATATCTGAGTGCAATGGCCACTTGTTGATGTACCTTTTCAAGTTGTACTGGCACTTGCACACAACAGCATGGTCCTTCACAAAGCCACTTCACATCTTCACTGTGTGCTGACTACTGATCACCTGCAATGAGCGTCATTGCCACCTGTGGCATATAGACTACTCGGAGGTAATCTATGCCTTACATACAGGGCAAGGTGTGACCCTGCTGGAGTGCATGTGCTGTAGGAAACATAGTAGATGGATGATTCACTGTAAGGACATTAACCTACTATGTGATGGTAGTAATACATGCTTGTGGGAGACATTTGTCTAGCTGACTTAAACACACCCTTGAAACAGATGCTGCCTAATGGTACACAGATCACCTCAGTCCACCTCAGCACATGCCATCTGTATGACTGGCTGTTCGACTGTCATGTCAACACAGGGCATCTGCCTGAGTCCCTCTTGGACTGGAGCAATATATGTTGATCCTGTACCGAGGGTTATAAAGATGTCTCTGATTGTGAGGGCTGTATGGCAATTATGCTAGTTAAGTTCACATGTCCAATGGCTTCGTAACATGTTGTAAAATCACTCCCCACTGGCCCTTGTTTTCAATTATTAAGGAATTCCCAATATTATTCTAGCATGTCCAAAGGTCAGTTGTCAATCTCCTCTCCGGCCCAGCTGGTGAATCTGGGAAACTTGAGGCAATGTTACAACTGCCTCATGTACACAGACAACCCTCTCCTCCTCCCAACAAATTCCAACACATGTGAGAGATGCAACCATATAGCCAAACTGGAGGCTAAGCTCTCTCAACTCAGTACTGGCATAACCAGTCAGGAGGAGAAGGAAACCACACTCACTACAATTCCAGTCTCACATAGACCTACCATGACAGCAAACCAAACACATAATCACACAAAAACATACTCGGAGGCTCTAAATAAAGATCTGCCTAAGCAGCAGAGACCTCCAAAGCAGACACCCAAGCAACCGCTACCCCAAAACAAAACACGTGCAACACATATCTCACAAAGCCAGTGTGCCGAACAGTCACAGCCTTTAAGACTAAACAACACACCTGATACACTTGTAATAGGTGACTCTATCGTCAGGCACACTGACGTCCCGCTCACCAGGCTGAACAAGGAGAGGGTCACGGTGAGCAGCCTGTCGGGCGCTAGGATCCGCCACATAACACAAGCATTCAGGTCACTCCAAGGCAAGTACAAATATGACTCAGCCATTGTCCATGCTGGTGTGAATGACCTGAGACGTACCTCCCTGGACTACATGAAAAGAGACATAAAGGAGCTCTCTGAGCATGTAGCCCAGGCCGGTATGACCCTGACCTTGAGTAGCATCTTACCCTCACCAAGAATGATGCCACAATATGAAGACAAGATGATCAATTTCAACAATTGGCTTAAGTACTGGTGTCATTCAAAGGGGATCCAATGCCTGTCAGCTTGGGATGATATGCTCGACAAGCCATGATGCTTCACTAGGGACAGCTTGCACCTGTCACCCCTGGGCTTTCGGATATTGGCAAAGGCTCTTGCTACCCCCATAGTGTCTTTTTTAGGCAAGGCTCAAAGACAAACCCACCTCCATAGGTATCACAAGGGATAAGAAACTAAGAGTAATGCTACTCAACGCCAGAAGTCTAAACCTCAAGATGCACGCACTCGAAACTCTCCTTAGCATGGAGAACATCGATATCTGTGCAGTAACAGAAACCTGGTTCAGGGCTCCCGAGAGCACCCCAGCACTACCAGGTTATACCTCATACCATGCTTTTCGGCCCCAAAACTTGGATAGAACCACAAAGGAGGGGAGTATCGATATTCATCAAAGATACCCACACCTCCAGGTTGGTGGCAAAGCACGAAGCATCAGAGACTATCCATGTGCAACTAACAGTGGGTAAAACTGCCTTCCAGTTTATAGCCTGCTACAGACCACCCTCCCAAACCCAGGAACCCCACTCGGCCTTCCTGAGAACACTGGAAAATATGAAGGTCTCTCCAAACACCATTATATTGGGCGACTTCAACTACCCAAACATAGACTGGGAGCATTACTCTAGCTCCAACACCCTAGCCCAAAGATTCCTAGAATTTATAAACTCAGGTGCTATGGAACAACTTGTTACCACTCCCACAAGAGGGGAAAACATACTGGACATGATCATCACCAACATGGGGACTCTATGCTCCAGACCAGAAGTGTATCCCTCACTGGTAAGATCAGACCATAAACTAATCTCACTGGATATTCACATCCCGACCCTACCCCCTGCCCAGAAAACCACAGTGAAAAACTTCTCTAAAGCAAATTTCACACTCCTCAAAACCGAGGTGGAATCCTTCAAAGCCCCGGGCCTGTGGAAAATACGGCCCAGACCGCAGAATCCTTTATAAACGCATTCTATGAACACCTTCAGGAATGCATGGATCATGCGATCCCAAATAAAACCAAGAACCAATCCTCCAAAGGCAGACGTCCTGTCTGGTGGACCCCAGCCATAAACAACTATACAATAGAAGGAGGAAGCTACTAAATGATAGAGCAAAATCCCAAAAAGGGAAGGCATCACTGATCAGTATTAGCAAAAAACTACGGGCACTCATAAAATTGTCTAAGGCCAGCTTCGAGAGAAAAATTGCACAGGACACTAAGGATAATCACAAGGCTTTCTTTAGTTATGTTAGGAACCTGGGTGGTAATTCCCAGATATGCTCAGAATTAGTCCAAAATGACAAAAAATACACTGAACCCACAGACATTGCCAACATCCTAGCTGACAGGTTCAGCGCAAACTTCTCCCTCCCCACCAAAGGGCAAATATCTATCCCAGCAGAGTGCTGCCCCACTGACATCTCAGATGCTCAGGTAAGAGCCGCCCTCTCCAAAGCAAAAACACAGCATCAATGGGACCAGACGGTGTCCCGGGCTGCGTCCTACATGAACTCCAAGAAGAGCTAAACCCAAACATAAAACTACTGTTCAATCTCAGCCTTACTACAGGATATGTGCCCAAAGAGTGGCGTACAGCAACAGTGGTCCCTCTCCATAAAGGTGGTGCCTCAACAGATCCTGGAAACTATCGCCCCATAAGCCTGACTAGCTTGGTCTGCAAAACTATGGAAAGGATCATCATGGACCTCATAAATAAAGATATTGGGGACCTACAGACACTGGATCCTACCCAGTTCGGCTTTGTTAAGGGCAGATCCTGCCTCTTAAACCTGGTTGATTTCTTTGAAACAGTCACCAAGGCCATTGACGAGGGGAAGGTGGTCCATACAGCCTACCTGGACCTCGCAAAACCCTTCGATACAATACCCCACTCGGGCATTATAGATAAGCTCACCAGCTTAAATATAAACCCCTATGTCACTAGATGGATTGCAAACTGGCTCAAGGACAGAACCCACATGATTAGAATTGCTGGAGCCATGTCAGACTCCAAACCAGTTACAAGTGGTATCCCACAAGGCTCAGTCCTGTGACCTCTCTTGTTCGGTATATATTTCTCGGAGGTACAGGCCAACACGGAAGGACTGTGGCTGACCAAGTTCGCAGATGACTGCAAACTGGGCGCCATAATCGACTCTCCAGCCGACACAAGCATCCTCCAAAAGGGCCTCATAGAAACAGACAACTGGTGCCAGAGCCATGGCCTCAAGCTAAATGCCAAAAAGTGTATAGTCATTCCCTTTGGCAAAAACAAATTGCCCACAAATTACCACATAGGTAGTAATCCATTAAGTACAGAAGAAGTAATTAGGGACCTGGGGACCCAAGTTGATAGCAATCTCTCATTTGACAACCACGTGGCCAAAGTGGTTAGAAAAACATTTTGTATAGCCCACCTAATCATGAAGGGATTCACATCTAGATCAGGGGAGGTCATCGTGCCTCTTTACTCATCCCTCATCAGGCCCATAATTGAGTACAATGCCCCTTTTGGGATGTACCTTACCAGACACCTGCAGCAACTGGAAAGACCCCAAAAGTACCTCACCAAGAGGATCAAGGGCTCAAACAGATGCCATATGCTGCCCGGTTAAAGAAACTCCAGCTCTACTCAGTGGCATACCGCCTGTTCAGAGGCGATCTGTGCCTGACGTATAAAGCCATGTCCAACCCGGAATTAATGGACATGCTGCACCTCAGAAAATCCAAATCCCATCGAGCTACGGCTTGAGAGACTTGAACCTCAGCACTGAAATAAATAGGACATGCTGGAGGGACAGATTCATAACGCAGAGGCTCCCTTCACTCTGGAATAAAATCCCAGTCCAGGTTAGGCAGAGTCCCTCATTGACTCTATTCAAGAGGAATCTTGATGAGTGGATGGGAGATCGTAGGTTTACCCCGGGTATCACTTCTGTGTCACTGTTAGACAGAGGCACAGTATACTAACCTCGAAAAAGGGCATAGCAAAATAAATTTAAAATGGGTGGCGAAAGCCAAACACATTCTGGCTAGGCTTATAAATGCCCTAGGGCAGATAGCCTAGTATGAACCTATGAACCTATAAGAGCCTCACGCACAAACATGGCCACATTCAGGCTAGAACCACTTCCATTCACTGCATACAGGACACGTCAAGGCACACACATAGTGCAAGTTGGCTGTATGTAGATTAGAACACTTACCTATGTACTGGTACACACTGCAGATTACAGTATCTGATGCATGCAACACACCTCATGTCTGCTAGTACTATCAGTTTAGAACATATAATGCTTATTGATATCAGCAGTCCTTGTTGTGGTAAGTCATTTGGGGGGGGGGCACATCACCCGCTACAAATAAAATGATACTAAAACCTACCTATGTCTAAGTTACAGAGGTTATTATATGTATGCCATATGGATATGCACATGCACCAAGGTCAGCAGCATGAGGCTAGAACCCCTAACTATCTAGCTTTATACACTATACCTCATAGTACTTATTGCATGCACTATGACTTTTGATTGATTTTAGACTGTCAGCCAGCAGTCTTAAGGTGGATGACATCATCAGGCCTTGTAGAGGAGGGCAGTTTGAAAGCCAGCAGCTAGTTACAAGGCCAAAAAGTGCATAACCATTGCACATGGATAGCCCATGTGGGCATATCCATTGTGTTGCAGGGGGATATAGGCACATACACACACACCAAGTTGACTGGAGTGAGATTAGAACCCCTCCCTATCTAGTCTTATACACTATAGCTCTCAGTACTTATCACATGCACCACAGGTTACATCTGTTGTATATGTAATTGCAGGCATAGTACTTGAAGAGTACACAAACTAGGCTTGTGTTGCACAGCATGTATGGCCTGCAGTGTGATATTGCTTTGTACTGTTATCTGCGTCTAGTGTCCTGGCAGTGAGATAACTGTTATTATCCTTGGTATGTATGTGTACAGTTACCAGTATGGTCATATGTGGCTGATTGCAGTTAGACAGGCACACCTGTGGCCAGGGACATTGTGCCCTGGCCATGTGTGCATTGACAACATTATACATTACACCATCTGCTCACCTGTGTCTATATACATGGTGACATCCAGCAGGCACAGGGGTCTGTAGGTGAGTGGATTATGTACTATTGTGCCCTTAGTTTGGTTCCTTTGAGCAACTGTATGGATGTGTAAATGCAGATTTACTCACCAATAATAGGGTATGTAGGACAATATATATATACATCCACACATATATCTGTCTATAACAGGGATGTCTCTTGAAATGTAGCTGTGTGTGTGTGTGTGTGTGTATGTGTGTGTGTGTGTGTGTGTGTGTGTGTGTGTGTGTGTGTGTATGCGTGCATACGCATGTGTGTGTCCGTGTATGCGTGCGCGCATGTGTGTCCGTGTGTGTGTGTGTGTGTGTGTGTGTGTGTGTGTGTGTGTGTGTGTGTGTGTGATATAAAAAGTGTACTCACCCCCATTAAAATGTCAGGTTTTTGTGATATAAAAAAATGAGACCACAATAAATCATTTTAAAACTTTTCCCACCTTTAATGTGACCTATAACCTGTACAATTCAATTGAAAAACAAAAAAATCAGTTAGGGGAGAAAATATAAAAAAAAAAAAAAAGGTACAATAAGCTGGTTGCATAAGTGTGCACACCTTTAAGCTAATACTTTGTTGAAGCACCTTTTGATTTAATTACAGCATTCAGTCTTCTTAGATGCACACCTGACATCAATTAAAGAGACTCTGATTAACCCCAAATAACATTCAGCTGTCCTAGCGGGATTTTCCTGACATTTGCTAAGTTGCCTGCTACAGCAAAAGTTGTGGTTCGCAGACTGCCTACAAAGCATCAAAGGGATCTCAGTGTTGAAAGGTATCAGTCAGGAGAAGGGTACAAAAAATTTCCATAGCATTCATAGCAAGACGTTGTCCTGTTCATTTCTCAGCTAGAGCGTCTTCTGTGTGGAGGCATACATGAATGGGGCGGGCCTTCGTTGAAGGTTGTGCGTCAGGGCTGGTAACCCAGTACGTAAAAATCCACTACCAATCATTAGAGGACCAGAGTTCCACTGTGGCAACCCCTAACTGGGAAAAGCCGAAAGACACAAACAAACAAACATTGGAAATACCATGGAACACAGTGAAGACAGTCATCAAAAAGTGGAGAAAATATAGGACAACGGTGGCATTACAAAGAACTGGACATCCCTCCCAAATTGTTGAAAAGATAAGATGAAAACTGATCAGGGAGGCTGCCAAGAGACCTACAGCAACACTGAAGGAGCTGCAGGAATTTCTGGAAAGTACTGGTTGTGTACTACATGTGATAACAATCTCCTGTATTCTCCATATATCTGGGCTATGGGGTAGGGTTGCAAGATGAACCCCTTTTCTTACATAGAAAAACATCCAGGCCCAGCTAAAATTTGCAAAACAATGCATCAAGTCTCCTAAAAGCATGTGAAAAAATGTGTTATGGTCTGATGAGACCAAGGTTGAACTTTTTGGCCACAACTCCAAAAGGTACGTTTGGTGCAAAAACAACAGTTTGCATCACCAAAAGAATAACATCCCCACAGTGAAGCATGGTGGTGGCAGTATCATGCTTTTGGGTTGCTTTTCTTCATCTGGATCTAGGGCTTTAGTCAAGGTGGAAGGAATTGTGAACAGTTCCAAATATCAGTCACTTTTGGCCCAAAACCTTCTGTTGTCTGCTAGAAAGCTGAAAATGAAGAGAAATTTCAACTTTCAACATGACAATGACCCCGAGCATCCATCCAAATCAACAAAAGAATGGCTTCATCAGAAAAAAAATTAAAGTTTTGGAAAGGCCCAGCCAGAGCCCGGACCTAAATTCAATAGAAAATCTGTGGAGTGACCTGAAGAGGGCTGTGCACAAGAGATGCCCTCGCAATCTGACAGATTTGGAGCGCTTTTTCAAGGAAGAGTGGGCAAAAACTGCCAAGTCAAGATGTGCCATTCTGATAGACTACTTCCCAAGAAGACTGAATGCTGTAATTAAATCAAAAGGTACTTCAACAAAGTATTAGTTTAAGGGTGTGCATACTTATGCAACCAGCTTATTGTACATTTTTAATATTCTTTCCCCTAACAGCTATGTTTGCTTTTCAATTCAGTTGTACAGGTTATAGGTCACATTAAAGGCAGGAAAAGTTTTGAAATGATTTATTGTGGTCTCAATTTTTTATATCACAAAAACTGACATTTTAACAGGGGTGTGTACACTTTTTATATCGACTGTATATGTGTTATGTAGATATATGTGGAGAGTCTATGTATCATTATAATGTATATAGTTTGATATATATATATATATATATATGTATATATATATATATATATATATATATATATATATATATATATATATAGATAGATATTTGACAGTGCATAGTGATAGATATGCTAATCATGTGAGAGAGAGATAGGGACAGATAGATATGTATACGTATATGTCTGTACGTACAGACATATTTACACACTGCAGGTCATTTTGATGACGAGCAATAGAATTGCGCTCATTATAACTAAGTGTAGGAGCATGCCCAGTGGGACTGTCAGTACTTACAAAGTGACTCCAGGCCAGACCTACCTGTACTCCTGTCCGGGATTTTGTGTGTGGCAGACATTGCCAGCTGCACCTGCTTCTGCAGTACTGCACTTCCCTCAGATTGTCCACTGCATTACCCAGCTGTCAGCTGTACTTAATATGTGACTGAGGTTCATACTGTTACTCCACACACAGACTGACAGTCGCAGCATACCTCTTAACTGTACAGATTTTCACAGAATATCCAGAATGTTGCCTCATATTTATGGTCTGTTCCTCATACATTTGTGGTGTTTTGGTAAATTATTGTATGTTGAAGTCACTGAATAATACTAACTACAGACAAACATTTGAGTGTTGGATTTTAATTCCTTCAGATATTCTGTAATAATGCAACTTGATACTAGCAAATCTCTATGTTAATCAGAACAATCTGTATTGACTGTCTCTATTTCTGGCCTTTGTTCCCCCATTCTCCTTGGCTTGGTCCATATTTCTTGCACTAACAGATTGAGAGGTATGACAGTCTGTGGAAACACCAGCATACTTATACCTCACATGCAAAAGCTGTTCATACTTCAGGATTTGAACCATCAACATCATTACCCATACTAAGATCTCTAGTCCACTGAGCCACATAGACTTCCAGACAGAGACATGTCCTTCATCACACAATCAACAGCAAACATATGTATGTTGTTATCCCTGCATTATGTGAGACATAAACTGTGTGATAGGGTTGTATTTCACAGCCCTGAGATTGTCTGGTCTGCTGATATACCATTGCTGACTTACTGTTACAGCATTTGTATGAGAACACTGATGTGTTGGGGGTGGAGGAAGAACAGCACATGATCTGCTGGGATAGACAGTAGTGAAAATATCATGTGACCCCACTGTTTTACATCTCCCTTGACTGCTGTAGTGAATATTCCAACCATGAGGCCTAGTGAATATTACGGAACGCATAATATTGAACTGGGTATCTGTAGTCCCATGTGAATGTTACATCTCTCCAAATAGCTCACTATATTCTCTTGCATACCTGCAGCAAGTCCATACATACGACACCATATTATAGTACTCCGTACAAGTGGCGTGTAGATGAGTGACTTACCTTGTGAATACAGCAGTTGACAGAACTGTAGTTCAGAGCTGAGTCTGTCTGATGCATGTGATACACAGCCAATACATGGTTAGGTACAGGTTGTGTGGGTTGCCTGGCATCATTTTTAATATATGTATGTGAGTTGGAGTAAGGTGCCAGTCCCTAGGGCCCTAGGTTGTCAGTGTATGTGCTATGCATTGTCTCTTAGCCAAAGCCAGGTTGTACTGGGCACACCTATGTCTGCCTACAGGGACATCATCAGGGGGTTCCTCCTCCGAGTCCTCCTGTGAGAGTGGCTGTGGTGACCTAGGCACTGGTGGGAGCTGTGTATCCTTTCCCTTTGCTGATCCTGCTGCAGCTGTTTCCCCAGGATCATATTGTGTAGCATGGCACATACTGTGAATATCTGTGCACATATGGCTGCAGAGTACTGCAGGGCTCCACCAGATATATCGAGGCACCAAAAGCATGATTTCAGAAGCCCAAACACATGCCCTATGATGTTCCTAGTTTGTGCGTGTGCCTGATTATGACATTCTTCCATTGGTGTGTGTGCATTTCTGATGGATGTCATCATCCATAGTTCCAGTGCATAGCCAGCATCTCCTAGTAATTGGCCGTGTGAGATGTCCCCTCTAGCAAACATCTGGTGCAGCTGTGATGCATGCCAGATGTGGGAGCCATGATAACTACCAGGGATGCCAGCACACACATTCATGATAATGCCCTAGGCATTGTACACAACCTGGCAGTTGATGGAGTGGTACTTTTTGTGGCTGACATAGATTCTACCCTCCTCACCAGGTGGTGACTTGATGTGTACATGAGTGCAATCTATGGCACCCAGTACCTCAGGGTAGTGTGCTACATGGTAGAACTGTTGCATATTGCTGGCCCTTGCCTCAGGGGTGAGAGAAAATAAATGTGCTCACTGGCATGTGGTAGCATGGCATTCAGAAACTGGTGGAGTACCCTGGATACTGATGCCTGCGAGACCCCCTTAATGTCCCCAGTTGGTCTTTGGGAAGTACTTGTGGCTAGTATCCTAACAGCTACACATACCTTTGTGTCCACTGGGATAGGTTCCTCTCTGTTGGCTCTGGGTCTGAGTTGAGAGTGGCAGAGCTCAGTGAGTTCTTGTAGTATGTCCCTGTCCACCCTTTAGTGCTCTACAATCTCCAGCTCATGTTACTCCTGGAAGGTTACCCTGGGCCTGAACACTCTTCTCCTTCTCAGACTAGGCCTAGGCCTATTGTCAGCAGCACCAGCAGCAGCATTGACCTCAGCATCTAGTACATGCAGATGAAGCAGATCTGCAGCAGCCCCTAGCATTCTGTCAGTCAAATTTCCCAAGTCTGTACTCTACTGGTGTAGAGTATGGGGGAGAAAGGTTGTAGGGTATATGCAACCTTTATAGTGCTTTGCAGTAGGTGCAGGCAGTGTGATTGGCTACTTGTGATGCATTCCACCTGCCAAGTACATCAGTAAAAAGATTCAATGGCCCTAGTTTAAGTGAAAAAGGGGTCATCAGTAATTAATATTTCATTGGCTTTTAGATACACTCAGCACAGTGGCATGCTGTGCAAACACATGGAAATGAGTGTCGCGAAGGTAAACAAAGCTCAGCAGTCACCATACACGCACACCTGAAAGTTGCTCTCAGCATGCAGCACACTGCACAAACATGAAAACATGTGCCCCGGAGGTAAATAAAGCTTAGCAGCCAGTATAAACACCCCCCTGCTGAGCACAGCGGTGCTCCATGGAATCAGACGCAGCTGAGCTCCAATGAGCTTACAAGTCATCAGACACACCCCCTCTTGATGCCAGCTACCTCTTCTGTGAACACCAACACGGTTCTATGCCTACATGGAAGGGATATGCAGACATTGATACCCATTTGTGCTATTCTGTAACTCTACCTCATTTGCATAGAGATCCGTGCACACAACCTGCAAACTACATGGCTGCAGACCCTACCTCATTAGCAACAGGACCATTCCACCATTGCAGATACTTCACACATGGTCCTATAATGCATTTTTGTCACATACTATTTATTTTTCATAAAACCATGTTTGTGTACTTGGCACACTGTGCAAACATACCCAGATTATTAAAAAAATATATTTTAAATTATTTCCATTACGTTTTTAGACACATGGTGGATAGTTTTGCTCATATCTGTATGTGCTATGCCAGGTTTGTCCATCTACCTGTATTTTTACAGCCCCTTTTGTCTGTCTGACATCCTGTACACTGAATTTTCCCATGTACACTATGGACACTGACACGGGGTCTGCAGGGCTGCCTATCTGCTTGCTGGATCACTCTACTTGCCTTATTTGCATGAAATTCATCTATTTATGAGGTGATTTGTATTCCATGGAAGTTCCCGTGTTGGCACACTCATGTGTGCTGCTCAGCAGTGCTTACTGTATCACAAACCTGCTTACTTTCATGTAAGCAGTGTGCCACGATGCCTACATGGTAAAAAAGCGTGTGTAGGCTTTATTAAACCCCCCCCCCCTTTAGTCTACAAAAAAAGAACATCGACAATGCAGTCACCAAAAGTAAAAGTTGTTGAAACCTCTCTGTAGAAGTCTATGTTTACAGTTTTATCTGTAGAATTCCATCTGTAGGATTCTGTAGTTGGCACCCTTCAGTAGACTTGTCTGTATAATGTTGTGTACAGAATTATGTTAGGCTGAATTGTATTATTAGTATTATTTCACTAACATTCTGTCCATAGAAGTTTTAGAAATTGAATTCTGACTGTCAAAATCCTGAGCAGCTGAAATACTGAATGGCAATACTTGAAACACTGACAGGTGAAAAATTTAACTTGAAGTGTTTTTGCAGGGCAACAAGCCCCTATGCATCCCCCAGTGAGGGGGCAAGCTCCCCAAACACTCTAAACTTATATATGCTAACTTTATGATTGCAGGAATCACTGCCAGTTCACCCTTTGAAATGGAAGACAGTGACTGGTGTTATCTCACCGACATTGATTTAGATGGAAAACAATGATTGATGTTATCTCACCGACATTGTTTTAGATGGAAAACAATGATTGGTGTTATCTCACCGACAGTGATTTTGATGGAAAACAGTGATTGGTATTATCTCACCGACATTGATTTAGATGGAAAACAGTGATTGGTGTTATCTCACCAACAGTGATTTTGATGGAAAACAGTGATTGGTGTCATCTCACCGACAGTGATTTCCAGTGGAAAACAGTGACTGATGTTATCTCACTGACAGTGATTTCCAATGGAAAATGGTGATTGGTGTCATCTCACCGACGCACTGATTTCCAATGGAAAACAGTGATTGCTGTTGTCTCACCGGCAGTAATTTCCAATGGAAAACAGTGATTCGTGCCATCTCACTGGCAGTGATTTCCAATGGAAAACAGTGACTGGTGTTATCCCACCAACAGTGATTTCCAAAAGAAAACAGTGATTGGTGTTATCTCACCGAAAGTGATTTCCAAAGGAAAACAATGACTGGTGTTATCTCACCAACAGTGATTTTGATGCAAAACAGTGATTGGTGTTATCTCACCGACAGTGATTTCGATGGAAAACAGTGATTGGTGTTATCTCACTGACAGTGATTTCGATGGAAAACAGTGATTGGTGTTATCTCGCTGACAGTGATTTCCTATGGAAAACAGTGATTGGTGTTATCTCACTGACAGTGATTTCGATGGAAAACAGTGATTGGTGTTATCTCGCTGACAGTGATTTCCTATGGAAAACAGTGATTGGTGTTATCTCACTGCCATTGATTTTGATGGAAAACAGTGATTGGTGTTATATGCCTCACAGGGGTGTTCCTACATTGCACTGCTTAGAGCATAACGTGGTGGGCAGTATGGTCTATACAGCATATTTCCTGATTGTATCTGTCAGTAATTACAGACAAAATATTTTCACATAGACCTGCTATTGACAAAATTGCTTTTTCAGTTGTGTCACACAAATGTGTACTCATGCAGTTTACATGTACCCAGTGTCATGTCTAATAGCAGATACTCAAAGGAGCATTCAAAGAGCATTAATTTAAAATGAATGGACACTAAAAGAAATGAAAACAAAAAATGACAAACAGTACTTTTCTTGGGCTATAAGTTCCCCTGCACTCACATCTTCCCATCTTCCTACTAATTATATACATCAACTTTGAGATCCCACTACAGCGAGATAAGGGCAAGCTTCCCTGCACCCCACACCACCTGCTAATTATATATATATATATATATATATATATATATATATATATATACCAACTCTGAGATCACACTACATCGGGGTAAGGGCAAACCCCCCCTACACCCTCTAATTATAAATACTAACTCTGAGATCACAGTACAGTGGGGTAAGGGCAAACTTCTTGCATCCCCACACCTCCTGCTAGTTATATGTACTATGTCTGAGATCACACTGCAGTGGGTAAAGGCAAAACCCCTGCACCCCCACATCCCTCTTAATTATATGTACCAATTCTGAGATCACACTACAGTGAGGTAAGGGCAACCCCTCCTGCACCCTCACATCTCTGCTAATTATATATACCAACTCTGAGATCACATTACAGTGGGGTGAGGTCAATCCCCCGCACCCTCACACCCTGCTAATTATATGTACCTACTCTGACATCACACTATAGTGGGGTAAGGACAAACGCCCCTGCACCCACACAGCCATTGCTAATTATATATACCAGCTCTGAGATCACATTACAGTGGGGTAAGGGCAAATTCCCAGACCCCCAGATCCTCCTGTACTGTGACCTCGCATTCAAAGCTGCCAGGAGGCAGAAAAACAGCAAAAAGAGTGTTCACTCCTCTGAAGTCTTTCCTGAATCTATACAAAACACACAAGTACCATCTGAAACCCACCTAGGTATGGGGCTACACTCCCACATCCCCCAACTATATATACCAACTCTGGGATCGCACTACAGGGGGTAAAAGAGCATGTTTCCCCAAGTGTTTACTTGTCCTGGGAAAACTACTCAGTTCGGGATTTTCATTTTCGTTATTTTTGTCTTTCAGAAACAACGTTCAGGATTATGGGCTTTCGGTAACTGAAAGTAGATCCATATGTATAGATACACATATATATATATATATATATATATATATATATATATAGAGACATATGGGTGCAATAGGTATGAGTGGATGTTCAGAGGAGTGAACACTCCTTTTGCTGTTTCTCTGCCTACTGGCAGCTTTGAGTACGAGGTCAAAGTACAGGAGGGTCTGGGAATTTTCGTTTAGTTCATTGGCGATCACATCAACATCAGCATCATCATCATCATCCCCCTTTTTCCAACATGTGGTCCTGGTGTTAGGTTAACTGTTGTCATCTCCCTCTGTTCAAAGCCCCACTCCTGCCTGATTGTCACAGGTCATCTCTCACACAATCCATCCACCTCTTTGCAGGATGCCCTCATTTCCTCTTGCCTTCTTCCTGTCTTTCCCAAATCTTCTTCACCAGATTGTCTTCAGCTTTTCTACACGTGTCTGAACCCCTCTAATCTGCTCTAGTTGAACTTCTCTGCAATTGGTGCTACTTTGGCTTCTGCTCTGATGTCCTTATTTTTTCATCAGTCACACAGCATGCATCCTACCACCCTTCTCAGGTATTTCAACTCCAATACCTCTAACTTCCTCAACTGCTCTGCCTTCACTGCCCAGGTTTCTGTACCATACAGTAGTACTGTTTACACCAGTTTTGTACACCTTGCTTTTCAGCTTTGACATTCTTCTGTCATACACTGCACCTGGCACTCTATGGCAGTTGGCTGCAGCCCCTTTGATTCTAACTTTGACCTCCTTATTCAGACTTCCCTTCTCCACAACCACCCCTCCCAGATTCTTGAATCTGTTAACCTGTTTGACTATTTAGCCTCTTTTCTTAGTTCTCAATATCTTCTGATTTCACTAATTTGCTGACGTTACAGCTGTCTTATGAGTACTTAGTTTAAACCCATGTGTTTTTAGTTTTGCATTCCATTCCCCTATCCTTTGCTGAATTTCTTGCTTAGATTCTACCTGCAATGCCACATCTTCTGCATACATGAAATTTGTTGATATGTTTCCTCCAACCTGTTTGGTTTGCTAATGTAGTCCATCACCTGTATGAACAGCAGTGGGCTCAGAGATGAACCCTGATGCAAACCAGCTCTCAGTGAGAACCTGTCTATGAGACTGAACACTGTCATACTTGAGTCACTGAATCTTTTTACATAGCCTGCACTAATTCTACAAATGTTTCTGGGACTTTGAACCACTTCAGGACTGCCCAAATCAGCTTTCTTTGGACCTGGTCATGTGCTTTCTCCCAGCAAGACTCTTTCCTTAGCTCTAGCTTCTTCTTAACTGTCTATCATCTCATTGCAAATGTTGGATTGGCTGTGCTACATCCTGATCTGAATCCAAACAGTTCATCTCCCATCTTGCTTTCTACTATTTCTACTATTCAGGATATTTGTTTATCAGTCACACACTCCAGAACTGTAATGCAATGTGACAGGAGTTGCTGCCTCTGTGGTGCCAACAGTTGTGGATGTCCCCGTTATTCTTGATCGCTGGCACAAGTATGCTTATTCTCCAGTCGTCTGGGATATGCCTTTCTCTCCATACTGCTATGAATACCTTCTGGAGCCATTTCTCCCCTATGCCACCCAACATCTTGATCATATCTGCTGTGACCTCATCTGAGCCACCTGCTTTCCCTGACTTCATTTTCCTTAGTGCTGTTCTAGGGTGAATTCTTCCTTTTTTTTTCTTGTCAGGTTGTATCTGAGGCAGTACAACTTCAATGGAGTTTTATTATTCAGAAGTTGCTTAAGTTACTTCTTCCCTCTGCCTTTGATGTCCTGCAGACTGGTGGGCAGGTTGTTGCTGGCATCCCTTCTGAAGGCTGTCTGACTGTTTTTTTTTTTCTTTCTGTCTTTGCCTTGCGACCTGATAGAGTTTCTTTGTACCACCTACCGAGTCATTTTTCAGAAGCTGGTATCATGCCTCTGATGCCTTGTTTTTTGCTGTTGCAACTCCTGTCTTAACCTTTTTGTTAGCCAAACAGTATCTCTTCTTAGCCTGGTCCATCTTTTCTCTCTCCCAATTTTTCCTGCCCCCCTTCTTTCTTTCTTTCTTTTGATGACATCCTGGACTTCTGGATTTCATCACCAGCTTTCCTTAGTACCTTATTTCCATACCTGGCTCAGTCACCCATCTCTTCTGTCGTCCTCAAACATAGTATTTTAAGGAGCAAACATTCTTCTTCATCTTCACCTACTTCCTCTTCTTCTTGAGGTGCTAGTGCTCTGAGTAATTCCTTGAAATGTTTTGCAAATTTTAGCTGCGCCTGGATGCTTTTCTGTATAAGAAAAGCTTCTGTCTTGCAACCCTACCCCATAGTCCAGACATATAGAGAAAATGGAACATTGTTGTCACATGTAGTACACAAACAATATTTGCCAGAAATTCCTGCAGCTCCTTCAGTGTTTCTGTAGGTCTCTTGGCAGTCTCCCGGACCAGTTTTTGTCTTGTATTTTCATCAATTTTGGAGGGACTTCCAGTTCTTTGCAACATCACTGTTGTCACATATTTTCTCCACTTTTTGATGACTGTCTTCACTGCGTTCCATGGTATATCCAATGCTGTGGAAATTTTTTTGTATCCTTCTCCTGACTGATACCTTTCAACAAAGAGATCCCTTTGATACGTTGTAAGCTCTCTGTGAACCATAGCTTTTGCTGTAACAGGCAACTAAGTAAATGTCAGGAAAACCTACTAGGACAGCTGAACTTTATGTCGGGTTAATCAGAGTCTCTTTAATTGATGGCAGGTGTGTACCCAAGAAGATTGAATGCTGTAATTAAATCAAAAGGTGCTTCAACAAATTATTAGTTTAAGGGTGTGCACACACAACAAAGTATTAGTTTAAGGGTGTGCACACTTATGCAACCAGTGTATTGTACATTTTTTTATTTGTTATATTTTTCCACTAACAGATTTGTTCGTTTTTCAGTTAAATTGTACAGGTTATAGGTCACATTAAAGGTGGGAAAAGTTTTGAAATTATTTATTGTGGTCTCATTTTTTTATATCACAAAAACCTGGCATTTTAACAGGGGTGTGTAAACTTTTTCTATCCACTGTATAAGTAGATATATATATATATATATATATATATATATATATATATATATATATACATACATACACACACACACACATATATATATATATATATATATATATATATATATATATATATATATATATATATATATATACACACACGCACGCACGCACACACACACACACACACACACACACACGTATGTATATATATATATATATATATATATATATATATATATATATATGTGTGTGTGTTCTCTTGCCAGGTCAACAAAGCTTTCCAAACAGATGTGAAGAATAAACATACCACAGTCAGTCAAATGACTTTATTTCAATACAAACATCTGACCGTTTCTCATCAGTCCACTCAAGTCATTTAAGATGTACAGCCAATGAGGTCAATCTGGTGATGTAATGGACAGCCAATGAGGTTACTGTAGTGGTGTAGTGGGATAAAGTCCTAAGTGTGGCATAATAAAACTTCAGTTAACAGCTCGAGCAACTGGTGGAAAGGCAGGGAGGGTAGGTTGTGGTCATCCCAGTTGGGAGGGCATTTGGCAATGACACTCCCTCAGGGGTTGTGTGGTTCAAAGAGGGGAGTTACCCTTATACATGTTTCCATGAGAATTGTAGACATGGCATGGACTGGTAAGGGGATATAATGAAACCCTCACAGGACAGAAGCAGAGGTAGTTGAGCCTCTCAGACACCCTTAGGATCCACGACCAGCCCCAGCAATACTGGGGTAAGTTCAGGGGGGTGAAGTAAGAAGATGAGTTGGTAGACTTAGCATGGATGTGGGGCACTGGGGCTGGGCTGGTAGAGTGATGTCCCGAGGAACTGTAAATACCTTAATGGGTTGATAGCTGGTTCCCCCTTGCATTTAGAATTAACTGAATTATTCAACAAGCAGGGGGTGGAACTGTTAAAAGTGTTTGAAAAAGCACAGCCAAGTGGCCATTGATCAACTTATGAAGGAGGAAGACAGTCTTTATCAAACTATTAAAAAGGATTTAATGTTTACAGTAAATTGTGAACAGTATCATGCAATATTTCAAAAAATTGATAAAATAGTGGCCGATATACAAAAGAGAAAATACAAGAAGCTTGAGCGAGATTGCCGTGACTACCAGGAAGATAGAGCCTATCCAAAACCAACAAACAACATAGAAAATGCTATAGAACAAAAAAATAAAATAAAAAAAATTTTACATGTTTATCCTTCAAAGATGGCATTATTCCTCCTTTACGGCTTTACCAAAAAAGGTGATATTCTCTCAGGGCATATGTCAACCAATATAACAAATCATCTATTTGTCTTTTATTACTGTCTCTTTCATATAAAAGGTTTTCTTCTCTACGGGACACATTTTCAGATTTTGCAGATTTAAATGATATTCTTTCTTCTCTTTGTTGTTTTCTGATTTCTGTTTCTCTGTCCCTGACATATACATTCTTATATTTTTTCTTAAATGCCACCTTTCACGTTGCCACAAATTGTAAAAACGTTTTATAGATTCCTGATGTAGTAAAGATAACTTCCTTAAACACCTGTACCTGTGTAATCTTACCTGTAAGTCTTTCCATCCCTTTCCCGATAGTCTTCGTGATCTACAACAGTCTGCCTTTGTCTTTTCCATTTTATTTCTATCATATTTCCATACAATAAAAAAATCAGTTTCTGTCTTTAACTGTCCTCATATATGTGTAAATCATCCACTTTGGCAAATTTAACCCACCACTTTATATTATATTCTTACACAATTTAACACCTTGATTAATTTTGCCAGTATATTTCATTAAATTGCAATAAAAATCTCCTGCCACAGGTATATTCCTGCCTCTATCTCCTACTGATTATAACAAGCCCTAGTATTTCCTCTCTTCCTTATATCATAAATTATAGCTCTCCCTGGAACTACAACTGTTACAGCTAGTAATTTCATTTGTCTGCTTTTAATCATAATTGTTTTTTCTGATCACGCCTCCCTCCCAAAAGCTGCAGAGTACTTCATTTTCCTTGATAATTGTCCCTTTTGTTAGTCATTCAAATATCTTATATCCTATAAACAGCATATGTCTGCCTCAACATTGTCACATCACATTTTTATACCTCCTCATCTCACTTGTAATGCTCTTTACATTAAAGGATACAGTAGTAAGATTACCCCTTACCATTTCTAAAGTATTTGCTTCATAGTATGTAGCTTTTTAAAGTATGTGTTAACTGGGTAAACCCACTAGACAGAAATATTCCTTTTTAAGGGTAGCCTGGGAGCATTGTCTGTTTGATTTACTTAGAGTATACAGTAGGCAAATGCTGGTGGAAGAAATCAAACCTTAAACCCTAGGATATACAAAGTAGCTCACTGGAAGCTCAGTGTCATAGTCCTCTGTGTTACCTGCCGGGCAACTTCCTTTCCTTACTGTGTTACCAGCAGAACCCACCTTTTTGCATTCCACAAATCCTCCCTCCCCCTGCTCAATATCACTTCCTAATACTTCATACATGTAATCAACTTGCAAATTAAACTGTCTCGCCTCATCCTCTGTTTCATCTTTTTCCATCTGAACATTTTTATTATTTACTTGGGCATTTTTATTTATGTTTAATTACTAACAACTCTTTCTGTTGTATTAAAATCTGGCTATTGGCCACCCGTCTTCCAGTCAACCCAAGCAAAACCAACCTCATCCTTTTCTCACCAAAATACTTTACTAGTTTACAGGCCAAAACCCCCTTTTCACCGTTACCTTAAAATATCACAAAACGTTATCTCATATCCCAAACAAAGTCACTCTGTGTCATAATGGGTGAAAACTTGAAATCTGATTCAGGCGTAGCTTGAGTAATAGAACACACCAAAGACTTTGAGTACTGTATGGATCCTAACCCTAAGTTTCAGACAAAAACTAGAAAAACAATGTCTACCTACTAACCTCACTTCTGTATGGGATTCTTATACTTGCAAATCTGAAATCAACACTGAAATCTAAATTGGTCTGATGTTACAATAAAATTGCTAAATTGCAGCAAACCTGCCTTCATACTCCTATAACTGCGGTGCACTAAATTATCTAAAATGGCTTGAGTTTCCAAATTAATTAATCTATTCCCATTTAATAACAGGTCATACCCGTATCCATCAGCCAGAAAGCTGCCTATCCCTTCAAAAATACCTCACACAACTACCAGCCAGCAAGCAATCTTTGTTCCACTAACCACTTCTCTACAACAACCAAAGCAAAAAAATCAGTAGGTTATTCTTTATACTTTGTATTGCAAATCTATGGAACTCCACCCCACTCTAGTTAAAGCAAACAGAAAAACTACCAGTTACAGAACTCCACCCCATTCTAGCTAAAGCAAACACAAAACTACCAGTTATGGAACTCCACCCCACTCTAGCTAAAGTAAACAGAAAAACTACCAGTTATAGAACTCCACCCCACTCTAGCTAATGCAAACAGAAAAACTACCAGTTATGGAACTCCACCCCACTCTAGCTAAAGCAAACAGAAAAACTACCAGTTATGGAGCTTCACCCCACTCTAGTTAAAGCAAACAGAAAAACTACCAGTTATGGAACTCCACCCCACTCTAGTTAAAGCAAACAGAAAAACTACCAGTTATGGAACTCCACCCCACTCTAGCTAAAGCAAACAGAAAAACTACCAGTTATGGAACTCCACCCCACTCTAGCTAAAGTAAACAGAAAAACTACCAGTTATAGAACTCCACCCCACTCTAGCTAATGCAAACAGAAAAACTACCAGTTATGGAACTCCACCCCACTCTAGCTAAAGCAAACAGAAACACTACCAGTTATGGAACTCCACCCCACTCTAGTTAAAGCAAACAGAAAAACTACCAGTTATGGAGCTTCACCCCACTCTAGCTAATGCAAACAGAAAAACTACCAGTTATGGAACTCCACCCCATTCTAGCTAAAGCAAACAGAAAAACTACCAGTTACAGAACTCCACCCCACTCTAGTTAAAGCAAACAGAAAAACTACCAGTTACAGAACTCCACCCCATTCTAGCTAAAACAAACAGAAAAACTATCAGTTATGGAACTCCACCCCACTCTAGCTAATGCAAACAGAACAAACTACCAGTTATGGAGCTTCACCCCCAATCTAGCTAAAGCAAACAGAAAAACTACCAGTTATGGAACTCCACCCCACTCTAGCTAAAGCAAACAGAAAAACTACCAGTTATGGAACTCCACCCCACTCTAGCTAATGCAAACAGAACAAACTACCAGTTATGGAACTCCACCCCACGCTAGCTAAAGCAAACAGAAAAACTACCAGTTATGGAACTCCACCCCACTCTAGTTAAAGCAAGCAGAAAAACTACCAGTTATGGAGCTTCACCCCCACTCTAGCTAAAGCAAACAGAAAAACTACCAGTTATGGAACTCCACCCCACTCTAGTTAAAGCAGACAGTAAAACTACCAGTTATGGAATTCCACCCCACTCTAGTTAAAGCAAACAGAAAAACTTCCAGTTATGGAACTCCACCCCACTCTAGCTAAAGCAAACAGAAAAAACTACCAGTTATGGAACTCCACCCCACTTTAGTTAAAGCAAACAGAAAAACTACCAGTTATGGAGCTTCACCCCACTCTAGCTAAAGCAAACAGAAAAACTACCAGTTATGGAGCTTCAGCCCACTCTAGCTAAAGCAAACAGAAAAACTACCAGTTATGGAACTCCACCCCACTCTAGTTAAAGCAAACAGAAAAACTACCAGTTATGGAGCTTCAGCCCACTCTAGCTAAAGCAAACAGAAAAACTACCAGTTATGGAACTCCACCCCACTCTAGCTAAAGCAAACAGAAAAACTAGCAGTTATGGGGCTTCAGCCCCACTCTAGCTAAAGCAAACAGAACAACTACCAGTTATGGAACTCCACCCCACTCTAGCTAAAGCAAACAGAAAAACTACCAGTTATTGAGCTTCACCCCCAATCTAGCTAAAGCAAACAGAAAAACTACCAGTTATGGAGCTTCACTCCACTCTAGCTAAAGCAAACAGAAAAATTACTAGTTTTCAAGTTGCACCTAAAAGAGAACCTCTGTCAGTCACGGCTTTGCTCATGTCACACTTCTGGCTAAATGTAACCAGTGCAGCATAACTACTGACACATATTCATTTCTAAAAGTTTTTTCTACCTTTTCCTTTCAAGATTGTTCCTCTGGTACTTACAGAACTCACTGCACTAATGTTTTGATTCAAAAGATAACTTTATGTAATTCATGTGTTAAAGTATTATATGGGTGTTGTGTAATTTTTACATAGTTTAGTCATTTAAGTTAAAATTATTCACCTTGCAATGCTTACTCCAAATGTAAATTTGAAAATGTAAAACTACTACATTAATATTGTAGCAGCAAGACTGTTGTATGCCAGCAGTCTGTGCTCTGTATAAATAAGTACATTATATGCGGAGCTTTTCTTCACAAGCTTCCACTGAAAAGGAGACTGCATGTCACACAGTCTGTCAAGGTAAAGTGATGCTAAGTAAATAAATAATTCAGCAACATTATTGTTTTCACTAAAATTATCCATTTCTGAAACATTATTACTTTTCTGAACTTCTTCATTTTATCGAGAACGGTCAATTCATAAATGCCCACCTTTATGACATCTCCTACGCATCATTCTACAAGTCTTTGAATAATGTCCATAATCCCTGCAATGATGTAGTCATGTATTAAATGTTCATTGCTGCCATAAAAACAAAACAGAACAAAACAAAAAACATTGACCCCAGTGTGAAGATATGTGAAGGCTGCCAGCCTAGCTAAATAGGATTTTGTGGATAATTCTGTCATTTGTAAATATTAATGTAAGCCACATGCTTGTTCTCTTAAATGTAAGAAAATGATTGTAAATGTTGAACTTCAAAAATGTAACCACATTGCACTCTGCTGGAGGAAAGCTGATAAGTCAAGCATTGTATAATTCTTTGATCTCAAACTCGAAGCTGAGATGTCTGGATGAAGAAATTCTTGCTATTGTTTTGAGATCAGAGTTAATTGCTAGAATTTGCATGTATAATGTCTTTTATTCCTGCAGCTTCCTCATCAAGTGCAAGATCAAAAGGGGTGCTAAACTCTGAGAGTCTGTTAGCCTGGGAACCAGTGAAAATTTTGTGCAATCTGAAATGAGTCAGTAGTACTGTGCTATCAATTTAAGGACAGAGAGACTCAGAGCATTTTGGCATTTGTCTTCAGAACGTCCGACATCACCAGTACTGCTTTGCTCTATATGTAAGTTTATTTTAAAACTGTGTTTGCTCTTACATATAGCTAGGAAATAGGAAGATTAAACTAGTTGTTTTTCTGTATTGATGTAAGAACTATTCTACTGTATTATTTTAAGCATTTTCCTGTGATCTCTGAACTCTTGGCTAGCACTGTGTAGTAAGACGTATTGTCTTGTGCTTTTATTATTTAGTATTAAATATTTTTAAACCTATCAACTGTGGCTGTTTTATGTAGAGATAATTTAAGCTCTAGAGTACATTGCATATCTGTAGTGATACTGTACAAAGCCACTCCAATAAGCCTTAAAAGTTCAATCACACCTTACCATTTGAATAATAATATTGCACAGTAGTAAATGGCCACCCTTTAGTAAGGGCCTTATTAGTAGCTGACATTAGTGGTTGGTGGCAGTGATTTCTACCTTTTAGCCTGGCAGAGAAGGGGGCATAGCTGGAGAACCTGTGCCAGCCTTCCCCAGGAGTGTTTTTTTGTGTTTGTATATTCTGTATATAACTCATATCTCAAAGTGTGTGTGTCAGCTACTTGGGCAGGGACACGAAGCACTGGATGGACAGAGAGGGTGTTAGAGATTTTAGCTTGACCTCTAATCTGAGACCTACACCCTATATAAAGCTAACACATGAAATGTATAGGAAAAAGTTTTGTGAGCATAGACTCAAGGCAGATGAAAGTGTGTGTAAATATCTTGCTGAACCGAGCACTTATTTTCATAGGTGGGCGAGTGGATGTCAGGTAACCACTTCTGAAGGTCTGGCAGACCTTTTGGTGAGGGAATGAGCCCTTAGCATTTTGCCTGAAGACATGAGAATCTGGTTAGCTGATAGACAACATGCTACTTCAGAGGAGTTGGGGAAGAAGAGAGACCTATACCTAGCAAGCAGGACAACCCTACACAGGAACAGGACCCCCAGTACTGCTCATGGGTCTAAAGAAACCCATGGTGGGCAGCCCAGACTGCTCCAACAGAATTTGCCAGTAATAGGGGATGCCACTAGTCCAGGTACATGTTCAGGACCTAGGGTTAAATGTTTTGAATGCAACCAGTGGGAGCATGTTGCCTACAGATGTCCATGGAGGCAAGGTGGGGAACAAAAGGTGAGAGAGCCAGTAAGTGGGAAAGACAAAATGCCAATAGTAAGTTATCTTGAGACAACAGGGGTACCGAACTACCATCATGCAGATGTCCTGATAGGGAAGGATTTTGATGAGGCAGTACTATGTGTTATTGTAGTTGCACACAGTCAGGGTTCAAGACAAGCATGTGGGTCTGGTAGCCTGAGGGAGACCCAGACAGACAGCATACTTGCAGCCAGGACTGGTGAGATGGTTACTTCAGGGAGCAGCTACCCTATAGCAGTGAGACTGAAGGTGAGCCACAGCTGCTTGTGGGTACTGATGTTCCTTTGGACAGAGTGAGTGAAAAGGTAGAAATGAGTAGTAGGACCCAGGCTGACAGTGAGGCACCGCTGTCAGAGGATGCCAGGCGTCCTGTGGAAGGGGAGCTGGAAAGGGTTACAAAGAGAGAGAGTTGAGACAGGCTCAGCTCAGACCCTACATTGCAAGACCTGAGGCAGGTAGCTAGGGAGGCACCTGATTCTCAAGGGGAAGTGGGAATTGGTATACTGGGACAAAGGGTTACTATACAGAGAGTGGAGCCCTAAGGGAGGGCTAGAAGTTGAGAGGGTGCAACAGTTGTTAATGCCTAGAGCCTACCATCTGGTGCTTCTAGCTATAGCCCATGATATTCCCTTTACAGATCATATGGGCATAAAATGTACAAAGAGACGTATTATGCAGAACTTCTACTGGCCTGGAATTTCCAGAGATGTAACAAGGTACTGCAGGACCTGTGAACAGTGCCAAAAGGTAGACAAGGCAGGAGACAAGGTAAGAGCTCCTTTGATGCCTTTGCCTGTGATTGAGGAGCCATTTCAGAGGGTAGCTATGGATATTGTGGGGCCTCTGAGTACCCCAATTTCCACAGGGAAAAAGTATATCCTAGTAGTAGTAGATTATGCTACAAGATACCCTGAGGCAGTGGCTTTGTCCTCCATTGAGGCAGAAAAGGTGGCGAATGCTTTGTTAGAGATTTTCAGCAGGGTAGAGTTCCCAAAAGAAATACTGACTGAAAGAGGTGCCAATTTCATGTCAGACCTGCTGGCTTTTCTGTAGAAACACTGTGGGGTGAAGGACCTGAAAACCACCTCCTATCATCCCCAGACTAATGGTCTTGTTGAGAGGTTAAACTCTACAATCATGTCCATGCTATGGGCATTTGCAGACCAGTTTAAGAGGGAGTGGAACAAATACTTGCCCCATCTGTTGTTTGCTTACAGAGAGTTTCCCCAGGAATCCACAGGTTTTTCACCCTTTGAGTTCTTGCATGGGGATAGGCTGAGGGGACCTTTAGATTTAATTCGAGATGAGTGGGAAGGTAAGTGTGAATCTCACAAGGTGTCTATTGTGGCATAAGTCCTAAACCACAGGACAAGGCTCAGGTAATTCATGGGCTTGGCCCAGGAGAACCTGGAAGAAGCCCAACAACAGAAAAAGTGTGGTATGACAGGAATGCTTAAGCTAGAGAGTATGCTGTAGGGCAGCAGGTAATGGTTCTCATTCCTGTCAGACACAACAAGCTGCAAGCAGCTTGGGAGGGACCCTACAAGGTGGTAAGGAAGGTACGTGATGTTAACTACATGATAGAACTGCTAGGCAGGAGGCAGGAGCACAAATCATACCATGTTAATATGATGAAACATTTACATGACAGGGAGGCCCTTGTGCTGAGAATTTGCAGTGGATTGCAGGAGAAAGGGAGATATTTTGACTGATCTCCTCAGTGAGGCACAGAATGACACCTCAGTGGAAGGGGTAGCAATTTCCCAGCAGCTATCGCCTACCCAGGTTCGAGAAATCCGAGCAGTGTTACAGGAGTTTGGAGACATGTTCACTGGGAAACCAGGGAGCACCCACCTGGTGCAGCAGCAGGTGGATGCAGGACCCCAAAAACCTATTTGGCAGGCCCCTTATAGGGTGACTGAGAGAGTCAAACAGACTCTGAGGGAGGAGATACAGGAGATGTTGGAAATAGGGGTAATTCAAGAGTCCAACAGTCCCTGAGCCTCCCCAGTGGTGCTGGTGCCAAAGAAAGATGGCAGCACCAGGTTCTGTGTGGACTACAGGAAATTAGTCACACAGAATCAGATGCTTACCCCATGCCTAGGACAGATGATGCCCTAGAACAGCTGGGTGGGGATATGTATCTTACCACCATTGATCTTATCAAGGGTTATTGGCAGGTGCCCTTGCCTCCCAGTGCTAGAGAGAGGTCAGCCTTTGTGACTCCTTTTGGCTTGTATGAGTTCAGAAAGATGCCCTTTGGGATGAAAAATGCCCCAGTAACTTTCCAGATGCTGGTAGATCATATCCTAGCAGGAACAAGAGGGTTTGCCCTTGCTTACCTAGATGATATTGCCATCTACAACCATTCCTGGAAATAGCACCTTCAACATGTCAGGGAGGTGCTGGGCAGACTACAGAGGGCAGGGTTGACCATTAAGCCCAGCAAATGGCAGGTGGGTATCACAGAAGTCTCCTACCTGTGACATAGAGTGGGGAGTGGTAAGATCAGGCCAGAAGCTGCCAAAGTGGAAGCCATTCAGGCATGGCCTGCACCTGTTACTAAAAAGCAGGTGAGGGCATTCTTAGGGACAGTAGGGTACTACAGAAAGTTCATCCTCAGTTATAGTACCATAGCTGCTCCCCTCACAGACCTGACAAGGAAGAACAGGCCAGATAAGGTAGTGTGGACCCTAGCATGTGAGTTGGCATTGCAGGAGCTTAAGGAAGCTTTGGGAGGACCCCCTGTGTTAGCCAGTCCAGATTACAGCAAAGAATTTGATGTGCAGGTGGATGCTTCAAATCATGGGGTGGGGGCTGTACTTAGCCCGATTTCTTCAAAGGGAGAAGAGCACCCAGTGGTTTATCTCAGTCGTAGGCTCCAACCCAAAGAGGAATGCTATGCAGCTGTAGGAAAGGAATGTCTAACCATAGTGTGGGCACTGCAGAAACTTCAGACTTATCTGTATTGAAGGAAATTCATTGTAGTGACAGATCACAATCCCCTAATATGGTTAAACTGAGCCAGCCAGCAAAAGGCCAAGTTGCTAAGACGGAGCCTAGGGTTGCAACCATATGATATGTCAGTGCAGCACCACAGTGGGAGTAGCAATGCCAACACAGATGGGCTATCAAGACAGGGAATGGGGTAAGGTATACTTAGCTAGACCTAAACCTCTCTAGCAATGTTTCTCAGGTGTCACTTGAAAAACTAGCTTGAGTTCTCTGGGGGGGGGGGGGGTATGTGAAGATATGCGAAGGCTGCCAGCCTAGCTAGATAGGATTTTGTAGTTAAATCTTTCATTTGTAAATATTAATGTAAGCCACATGTTTGTTCTCTTTGTTAAATTTTGAACTTCAAAAATGTAACCACATCACACTCTGCTGGAAGAAAGCTAATAAGTCAAGCACTGTATAATTCTTTGATTTCATACCCGGAGCCGAGATGTCTGGATGAAGGAATTCTTACTATTGTTTTGAGACCAGAGTTAATTGCTAGAATTTGCCTGTATAATGTCTTTTATCGCTGTAGCTTCCTGACCAGATGCAAGATCAAAAGTGCTGCTAAACTCTGAGAGTATGTTAGTCTGGGAACCAGAAAAATGATGTAATCAGAAATGAGTCAGTAGTACTGTGCTATCAAGGACAAAGAGACTCAGAGCATTTTGCATTTGTCTTCAGAACATCCAACATCACCAGCACTGTCTTTGTTCTATATGTAAGTTTATTTTAGAACTGTGTTTGCTCTTAGATATAGCTGGGAAATAGGAAGATTAGACTAGTTGTTTTTCTGTATTGATGTCAGAACTATTCTACTGTATTATTTTAAGCATTTTTCTGTGATCTCTGAACTCTTGAATAGCAGTGTGTAGTAAGAAGTATTGTCTTGTGTTTTTATTATTTATTATTAAATATTTAAAACCTTTCCACTGTGGCTGTTTTATGTAGAGATAATTTAAGCTCTAGAGTACATTGTATGTCTGTAGTGATACTGCACAAAGCCACTCCAATAAGCCTTAAAAGTACAGTCACCATTTGGATAATAATATTGCACAGTAATAATTGGACACCCTTTAGTAAGGGCCTTATTAGTAGCTGACATTAGTGGTTGGTGGCAGTGATTTCTACCTTATAGCCTGGCAGAGAAGGGGGCATAGCTGGATAATCTGTGCCAGCCTTCCCTAGGAGTGTCTGTCAGTTTGTATATAACTCATAGCTCAAAGTGTGTGTGTGTCAGCTACTTGGGCAGGGACACAAAGCACTGGTTGGGCAGAGAGGGTGCTGGAGGTTTTAGCTTGACCACTAGGCTGATATCTACATCCTATTGCTGTGCCAGTGGGGAGTCTCTTTAGGGATCTGGAGAGAAAGGGAGAAATGAGCCCTAGACTGACTGTGATCTCTGTGTGGTCATAAGGGAAATTGTACTTTACTGTGTGCGTATTTGTTATCCTTCCCAATGTGGATGCCCCTCACTGGTGTTAGTGGTGAGGACTGAGGCTCCTTGATTACTGGGCCAGTGCACAGGCATCACACCCAGTACTTTAATATACCATTTTTCATTCATTTTAACACTCGGTAAGTGGTGCACTTTTCTAGCTTTCAGTGCAAAGATGGTCATGTTTCCCAAGACACATTCCACTCTTGCCTTTCATGCAATTTTGCAGTAATAAATACAAGTGCTGCTAACCCATTTACACAACTAAACAGCATTTTATATCTTAACTGCATTAGTACAATTATTTGACAAATGTATTTATGTAGATACTGCCTTCTATTCCTTCTTTAATTTTGTTTCCAGTTTTTGTTTCTGTGAATTTATATGTGAATGTGCTGTTCTGTTTATGCTGTAACCTACTTCATCATGTAACATTGTCAGTGGTGTACATTGTACTTTCCATGTGTCAGTCCGTTGCTGTTCTGCAACTAAGCTGTCACACTGTTTGAATTAGGCAAATAACTAACTCATACCTTACAATTGTTATCTGTATGTATCGCCTCCAAATAACACTATTGTTGTCCTGCAAATTAACTATCACTCTGAATTCTTCAAATAGCAAAGAATTTTAACTATCTGTTGAAACTTGTAATACCTGTCTGGCCCACATTGTAGCTGGAAATTGTCTCCAGCCCATGTTGTTAATTAACAAAGTTAATAAATGAACAAATAAATTCATTACTTTTTAATGTCCCAAAAAAGTTTGACATATATCAGGAAAACAAAAACAGTCTAAGCTCTGCTTCACTGATTTCAGTTGTTCTAAACTGAACAGTTAACATTTTCTTTTGTTATAAATTAAATTAAATTAATTGAAAAACATAATCCTTCCATATTTCTCAGAATGCCTTTCTGCTACAAGCATTGAGAATGTTTTCTTCCAGCTGAAAGGACTTAGAAGTTATTTCGCACAAACTTCAAGGCTTGTATGGAATAAAACGTGGACATCTTTTAGTGAAAACCAGTTGTGTTATTATTTTGTCCCCTTCCACATGCATCTGCACTGGAAATCAGTTCCTAGTTCTAACTCAAACAACAACAGGTCTTTGCTAACGAGAAATCCCTGAAAAAATCATTTTACTTTGGTTAATTCTGCTAATACCTGTTGCTGCAGTTGAACCTCACACTGTTGGGACAGTTGGATCTTCCTATTCATGCTGTAAGTGTTTTTCCTCCATCTCCATGAGTCACACAAAATTTGCAGATAAAACAGTTCCACGGCAATCCATCTCTAAATGTATAACCTATGATTTGGTAATGCAGTGTCTGGACTCTGGGTAGAGGAGGCTAGCAGATTTGTAGCACTGTCTCAGTTTTGCCAGGCCATTGGCTATGGAGATGTCAACATGTTGGCAGAGTTTAGGTGAGGGGTCAAGGGTGATCTCAAGGTACTTGCAGGAGGTAACAGGTCATAAAAGGTTTCTTTATATATCTGTTAAGTATATTTGAGGGTTATCTGAACTGCATTGTTCTGAATGTCATGGACTTGATTTTAGAGAAGATTAGGATGAGTATATTCCAGTTATTCTACATAATAAAATAATAATTATGATAGTATTTTTTTTTCATTTAGATATTTACAACATAGAATTTCACAATTTAAGCTATTTGGAGACATTAAAATGAAAATTTTGGTTCAACAAATCTTCATCCTTATACAGTTTATTCTAATATATATAATGCATTAAATAATGTTGATTCAGACCCAGATAAGTGGTGGATATTAATTCTGATTAATTCCTTGCATCACTTACTAATTGTAATCTTTCACACAGATTTATTTCTTTATTAGTTGTTTCCTTTTTTCTTAACTGATACAATGCACTTATACTTGTTTTGGTTATACTTATTTTTATTAAACTTTTCTTTGTGTAACAACAGTTAAAACAAACAATTTTCACATTATTTAAAACAGAAAGTGATAAGTTTCTCAAGTACAATACTTCACTATAACATAAAATCCAGGACCAACCCAGAGAAGGTAGATTAATGATGTCCATGATTTTTTTGTCTTGAACTTGAGAGACAACCTTATATGTATTTAGATATTTGGTTATACTGAAAGAAAATCATGTTGCGGAAATCTCTTGTAAATTAGCCTGCTGAGTTGTTATACAGTTGTTAACTTTACCAATGCAGGAAGTGGTATAAATGATAATGCATTACCTTTACTTGTTCAGTCCAGTGAAAAATTTAAGATGCACCCTGTCCAAGTAACAATATTAACATCTGAATCTCCGTTGCTTTTTTTAAAGCTGTCTCGCTATGTTAAACCCATTTAACATAGCGAGACAGCTTTAAAAAAAGCAACGGAGAAAGGAAGATCTCCGTTACTTTTTTTAAAGTTGTCTCGCTAAGTTAAACTCCTTTAACATTGTGAGACAGTCTAAAAAGCAACGGAGATCTTACATTCTCCATTGCTGTAAAAAAAAGACTTATACTAATGGAAAAGGTCCGGGTCGACCGGACCTTTTTCCATTAGTATAAGTCTGATTTACAATGTGCACGCTGACCAATCAGCGTGCACATTTTGGAATATTAATGGAGGTTCGTTGTATAATGGATGGTTTAACACGTAGCACATCCAGTTACAGGTCTCTGCAAATTTAGACATTTTATCAAGCTGGGAAAAGGATGTTGCAGTTTGCTGACTTAGACACAAAATAAAGATTTAAAAGATAGACTTCTATAAATTACAGTAGAATCAGTAATGCAAACATTGCACTAATTAAACATGCTCAATTATTTACAGGACCTGCTGATTAGCCCCATATTTTTTTTTAGGAATTTCAATACATTGACTAACAAGATAATAATCAATATCAAATCTGCATCCAGCAAACAGTCTACAAAGGGAAACCCCCCAGAAGACTTTACTGACTGAATTGACAATGGTTATAAAATGTCATTCAGGTCTCACTGCAAAACCCCATCAGTAATAGCATTTGCATGTTTGCATTCAGTTGTTTTATATTTGCAGTTGTTCCAAACAAAAAAAAATCAGCTTAGCTGAAAGGTTCAAATGAAAAATAATTCATTCTTTGTAAACAGGAATTGGTAAAAAGGAAAAAATAATCTTCTTGCTAATTTATATTCCATAGGAACATCTGCAGGCAACTTTAGCTAACATTTGGACAAGTAAAATGTGATTTATTCTTGGCAGTTTTAAAGGTTTTAGCGGTATTTTGAAAGTTTAATAATTTGAAGTAAATTAATGCGGGAGAAGTAGAGTTTTGTGCAAAGTACTTTATTTAGTTTTATTTATTTATCCTTTGATGATCAGGTTAGTCCCTCTATGCTAGTGTCCACACCTCTTTCTTATAGTCGCTGGGGGATCTTTTACATCCACCTGAGCTACCAACAAGCAGATGGGGCCTCAGCTTAGCATCTCATCCAAAGGACATCAAAGTCAGAAGTGCAACACCTACCTTAAGCTGCCCTGCAGTATCAGTAATCATTCTACCTGGTATGGGAATAGAACACACAGCATTTTGCACTAAAGTTGGATGTGCTACCTGTTGTGCCACTGACTCTACCACTGTCTATTTTGTTAGTAAGGATTTGTTTGACAATGATTACTCAGTAAGTTGGATGAAAATATCCCAAGTAACATTTACGTATATGACAAAATCTAGATAACTTCTGAATGAATAATTTGCTTTTAAATCAGTTAGCTTTTCTTTCATAGATGTGATTTATTTCAAATGAAAGTCAGTCTTGTATAAAACATTTAGAAATATTGTCCCCACAATTGAAAACCTTGTCTTTCATTCCACAAACCCAGAGATTAAACTAGCCAAAGTAGTACTGATAGCACAAATGTGCAGATACTTTCTTCACAGCTGAATTTAACTGTACAACTCTTCTTATAATTCACTGAAAGGAAAATTAGTATCAGTATCAATAGGCTTTGAAATGGGTAATTTCCTCTTCCTTTTCTTAAGTCTGTGACAAACCAAAATGCTGCCAGCCCAGCTAGCTGGAATTTATAAATAATCATATGTCATTTGTGAATATTAATATGATCCATCGTCTTGTCTTACAAATGTAAGAGAACTATGTTATGCAAATATTAAAATACTGGTGCAGAAGTCTGTGTTGAACTGTGTGTTCAGTACTGAGCTTTAACAATGTAACCGCAGTGTACCCAACTAGAAAAAGGACAGAGTTAACTTACAAACTCTAAGAAACTAAGTGAATTGTCTTACGATTGTATTTATCTCAGTTTCAGTGAAGGAGACAGGATGTCTATAGCAAGAGGCTTCTTTCTATTGACTTGAAACAAAAATAATTTCTAGGTTTAAAATGTAAAAGTGTTTAACTGTTTTATGACTTCCAGTAATAGGCAAGCTTCTGAGAGATATGTACTTCTCACACAGAGATGCTAAAACTTCTGCTGGTATTTGTTAGCCTGAGAACTGATGACAGGTGGCAAATAGTGATGCCTTTTAGCTGACCCAGCAGTAATGTTTTGATATTGATTTGGGAACTCTCTCAGAGACTGTGCATTTTGTATTTGTCTTTGGACTTGGAAACATCCATCTTCAGCACTTCTGCCTTGCTAATAGTAAGTAACTAGAGAACAGTATCTCTTAGATACAGATAGGAATATAGTGAAGATTAGTTTATATGTTTTCTGTGTTTCTTTGAGACTGTCCTACAATGTTGTTTTAAAATATTTCCTGTGATTCTGAACTCTGAAGTGATTGCGTCTGTTATTGAGTATTGCCTTGTTCTTTTATTGTTTGTTATTAAATATATTTCAACCTTTTAATTGTGGCTGGTTTGTTTAGAGGTATTTAAGCTCTTAGGGTACTTGTATATGTATTTCATGACACTGTATAGGCCACTCCTAAATAGCCTTGAAAGTCTTGGTCACACTTAACATTTCGATAATAGTAACATTACACAGTAGACTTGATCACCCTTTAGGAAGGGCCTTATAGTAGCTGATAACTAGTGGTTGGTGGCAGTGATAACTACCTTATAGTCTGGGCAGAAGGGGACATAGCTAGTAAACCTGTGCTAGCCTTCCTCAGGAGTGTCTGTGTGTTTATAAATAAATGAAATCTCAATTATGTGTGTGTGTGTGTGTGTGTGTGTGTGTGTGTGTGTGTGTGTGTGTGTGTGTGTGCATGTGTGTGTGTGTGTGTGTGTGTGTGTGTGTGTGTGTGTGCATGTGTGTGTGTGTGTGTGTGTGTGTGTGTGTGTGTGTGTGTGTGTGTGTGTGTGTGTGTGTGAGCTACTTGGGCAGGGAAATGAAGCACTGGTTGGACAGAGAGGGTGCTGGAGGTTTTGGTTTGACCACTCAGCTGAGATCTTAACCCTAAAGCTGTGCCAGTGGGGAGTCTTATTGGGGATCTGCAGAAAGAGGCAGAAACCAGCCCTAGACTGACTATGATCTATGTGTGTTCTTAGGGGAAATTGTACTTTACTGTGTGTGTACTTGTAATCCTCCCAATGTGGACATCATTCACTGGTGCTAGTGGTGAGGACTGAGACTCCTTGATTACTGGGCCAGTGCAGGAGCATCACATATTAATTGTTTGGCAGTGGTGGGATAGCCATATCACAAATTAATTGGCTTGTAGTGGTGTGGATATTGAATTCCTGTAGCTTGTATACAGTGGTCACTGAAGGTATTTTATACTCTAAATAAGCCACACAGTGAATATTCAGAGTTCATATCACAATTGTTTTATTTTTTTGTTTTGTTTGCTTAGTTAGTCAGGAAGACCATGCAAGCATGTCAGCAGAGGTGTATGGCAAGCTGACAAGGAGCCAGTTGGCTGAGATGTGCCAGGCTAAAGGGGTCCTGCATGCCAACATGACTAAAGGAGACATGATTGCAACTTTAGTCACAGATCCATCACAAAATAGCAACCAGGAGGACAATCAGACTGGCATTGCATATGTACAACTCTCAGAGAATGGACAGCTCAACTTTTCCACAGAGGACTTAAAAATCCATCTGGAGTTAAAGAGACTTGAGTTGGAGGCCAAGCATTTAGAAATAGAAGCAGCAGAGAGACTGAGACATCTGGAGGCTGAGGAAGATGAGAAACTGTAAAGTTTGCAGGTTGAGGAGAATGAGAGGCAGAGACAACATGAAAAGGAGATGTTGACTCTTTGCCAGAGTCATGGAGGTAATGGGGAAGGGAGTAACTGAACCCCAGAAGCAACAAAGGTCAGTAAATTTCTTCCACAATTTACAGAGAGGGATAATTTTGATAGTTTCATTCATATGTTTGAGAGGGTATGTAAACAGTATAATGTTGACCAATGGCTCTGGGTATAGATCCTGACACCCCTACTCCATGGTAAAGCTGTAACTGCTCTTTTCAAACTGTCTGATACTGACTGTTTAAATTATAATATTGTAAAGAACTGTCTGCTAGAAATTTTTAAGTTAACACCTGAAGCTTATAGGAAAACGTTTCTTGAGCATAGATGCAAGGCAGATGAAAATGTGTGTGAATATGTCGCTGAACTAAGCACTTATCTTCACAGGTGGGTGAGTGGATGTCAGGTCACCACATTTGAAGGGCTGGCAGACCTTTTGGTGAGGGAACAAGCCCTTAGCACTTTGCCTGAGGACATGAGAATCTGGTTAGCTGATAGACAGTGCAATACTGCAGATGAGTTGGGGAAGCAGAGAGACCTATACCTAGCAAGTAGAGCATCACTGCATAGGAAAGGGACACTCAGTATTGCTCATGGGTCTAAGGGAACCCATGGTTGGCAGCCCAGACTCCCCCAGTAGAGTCCACCAGTAGCAGAGGAAGCCACTAGTCCAGGTACACATCCAGAACCAAGGGTTAAATGTTTTAAATGCAACGAGTGGGGCCATGTAGCATATAGACGTCCATGGAGGCAAGGTGGGTAACAAAAGGTGGGAGAGCCAGTAAGTGGGAATGACAAAATGCCAACAGTAGGTTGTCTTGAGACAACAAGGGTACCAAACTACCACAAGAGGTTATATCCTATCTTAGTGAATTGGAAAGAGGCCATGGCTAAAAGAGATACAGCCTCTGACCTAACCATTGTAAAGCCTGCAATGGTTACAGAGGAGCACTACTTGCTTGGACAGTCTACTCCAGTCAGAGTTTTAGGAAGAACCCCATTCCAAATACTTTTGGCTAGGGTTCACCTTGACTGGGAGGGTAGAAAAGGAAGCCAGCAAGTAGGTGTGTTTGAGGATATCCATGCAGATGTCCTGATAGGGAATGATTTTGATAATGCAGTACCATGTGTTCATGCAGTTACAAGCAGTCAGGATTGGAGACAAGCATGTGAGTCTGGTAGTCTGGGGGAGACCCAGACATACCACATACGTGCAGCCAGAACTGGTGAGTTAGTTACTTTAGGGAGGGAGCTACCCTGTAGCAATGAGACTGAAGGTGAGCCACAACTGCTTGTGAGTACTGATGTTCTCTTGGACAGAGTGACTACAAAGGTAGAGGTGAGTAGTAGTACCCAGGTTGACAGTGAGGCACCATCACTGCTCAGGGCTAGGGTCATACCTGCCTGGGCCACATAATCCAAGAGCTTCTCCATGTCTCTTTTCATGTAGTCCAGGGAGGTGCATCTCAGGTCATTCACACCCACATGGACAGTGACAGAGTCATACTTGCACTTGCTGTGGAGTGACCTGAGTGCGTGTGTCATATGTCAGATTCTGGCACCTGATAGACAGCTGACTGTTACCTTCTCCTTATTTAACCTAGTGAGTAGGACATCAGTGTGCTTCACTATACCACATCTCTGGAATGTATGCTGACACTAATGATAAAATTGAGCTGCAAACATTTCTTTTATGAAACTCCTGTAATCTAAGAACTATGTGTACACCAAAGTTTAGCTAAAACTTACAAAATCTGTTGTCTTTTTATTATTTTTATTTATTTTGTTTGTTTGTTTTGTGACAATGAATAATAAAAAAAAAAAGTTTACAGAATGACCTGACTGAACAACGTTCCTCTCACTGGCCCTGTCAGAATTCCCATGCAAATTAAGATGTTTTTACCACACCAGTTAGAATGCATTGTCAGCTGCTTAGAAACCATCAATCAGCAGGCCATTATGTATCCTACTTTTGCATTGCCCCTTTGATAGAACAATGTATAAAGAGCCTAGAAAATGCACCATGGCTCTGTTCCTGTATCGCCCCTGGATACGTTTTTTTTCTCCCCTCACTCTTACTTCACATTTCCTTCTTTCAATCTCTTACTATTTTTATTTTATTTTATTTTTTTCACTACACACCTCATACTCACTCTATTATTGCAGTGAAACTTGTCTTCCCTAACACTAGATGTTACTGTATAATCGGTACTCTAACTTACTATGCTTCTGTTTGTATTAATAGTAGATGACATAATATGTTTTACTGTGTTTATTGTAATTACTGTTCTAAATTGTTATGTCTTTGTTACTATAATTGTTATTGGAGCTTTTCTCCCCGGGTCTTCACTGAAAATGGGCTTCTAGCCCAGTCGGACCATCCAGGTGGTGGGGTAGTTGAAGTCACCTAGTATTTTAGCTGTGAGCTATCTGGTCTAAAGTGTTCATCTTGCGCCTACTTGGATGGTTTCTCTGTTGGAATAAAGATTTTCATGGATCAAGAAGAAACAAGCCTGTAGAAATCTTTTTGACAAAAGCTACAGTTACTTTAATTTCTGCAAACTGTTTTGAACTGAGTGAGTTGCCTGATATTTGTTGATCGTCTCTGAATTAAGTTTCCTTTTGAGCTGCGTTTGTTGATTGCGAAGTACTCTTGGGGTAGGGATTCTTACTGCCACTTAGCAGGTAGACAGTGCATTCCAGAATGTGTCATTAAGGATCCATTTTGGATTATTAATTTGATAAACAAATGAAGAGGCAAACCAGAATAACCAAAGAATGATGTACCCCTCAGATCACATCACTTAAGTCTACTTTAACTCTTCTCCAATCTAACTCAGCCTCTAAGATCCTTTGCTTCTTTTCACATTTCTAATTTATTTTGCTTCATTTTCTCAAATGTTTTGAAACCTTTGTACATTTTGTAAATTATTACACTGGACTTACTATATATCCATAGCATTGCACTACTTTACTATCACTTATGTGCTATTGTAGTCTTGTCTATTTTGTACATCTGCTCAGTTTATGACCCCGGTCTGAGACTAAAATTGATTAACAGGGTCTATATCACGAAATTGAATGTTGTGAACACCGAATACCGGAAGGCCGAACTTGGTAGTTCAAAAGTTGAGAATGTCAAAGCCTCGGAATCCCGAATTCTTTCCCAGGGAAAGAATTCAGTTGGCCGTTACTGCGGCTTCGGCATTTTCGGACTGGGTCAAGGTAAGTGTACGAACGGGTAGTGACAGACTTTAGGGTTAGGCCGCAGGTCAGGTAAGTGTGCGGTAGTGACGGACTTTAGGGTTAGGGCGTGGGTCAGGTAAGTGTGCAGTAGTGACGGACTATAGGGGTTAGGGCTGGGTTAAGTAAAGTGCATAGATAGTGGTGTATGTTAGGTTTAGTGTAGGTTTTGAAGGTGTTTGGTGTGATTGTGTTATGTGTGTGTTTTTCAGAACAGCAAATTTTTTCCCTGGGAATAAATTTGCTGTTTTGAAGTGTCGATGTTATCCGAATTCAATCTTCCAAGTTCGAACTTATGGTGTTCAACATTTTGGAAGTTCGATTTTGTGATATAGACCCGATTAACATTGATTGTTGGTCTACTCTGCTAAACAAATTAAAATAAGTAAATAAACAAAATAAATAACTGAGTACTGTCTGATGTCAGCATTAGCTAACAGGTTCATAGGTTGGTACTAGGCTATCGTCCCTAGGGCCTATACAAGCCTAGCCATAACAATTCCCTGGATATTTCTTCCCACAATATTTACTTCCCTGGACCCCTGTCTAGCAGGGTGACTGACATGATCCCCGGGGTGAATTTCCTATCTCCCATCCAATCGTCAATGTTCCTTTTGAAGAGGGCCAAGGAAGCAGTCTGCTTGACATGTATGGGCAGTCTATTCCAGAGTATGGGGAGTCTCTGGGTCAGGAACCTATCCCTTCAGCATGTTTTGTTCATTGTGATGCCAAGGTTTAGATCCCTGGAGCATGTGGCTCTGATGGATTGGGATTTCTTTAAGTGGAGCATGTTCAACAGCTCAGGGTTTGACATGGCCTTGTATGTTAAGCAGAGATCGCCGCTGAGTAGACGATATGCCACAGAGTATAGCTGGAGTTTTTTTAGACGATCAGCATAGGGCATCTGCTTTAGGCCTGTGATTCTTTTAGTGAGGTATTTCTGCGACCTTTCCAGCTGTTGCAGATGTCTCATGAGGTACATACCAAATGGGGCGTTGTACTCTATAATAATGACGGATGAGTACAGTGGGACAATGACCTCCTTTTTTCTGGATGAAAAGCCCCTAGTGATGAGGTGTACCACATAGAAGGATTTCCTGACTGTTGTGGCGATGTGGTTATCGAAGGTGAGACCACTGTCCACCTGTGTCCCTAAGTCTCTCATCACACTTTCAGTTTTTAGTGTACTGACACCTATGTGGTAATTCATGGGTACAGTTTTTTTTTCCCAAAGGGGATAACTATACATTTCTTGGCATTAAGGTTGAGCCCATGGCTCTGGCACCAAGCATCTGTTTCTGTAAGGCCCTTTTGTAGAATATCCACATCATTTGGGGATTCAGTAATGGCTCCCAGTTTGCAGTCATCTGCAAACTTTGTTAGCCAGAGTCCCTTAGTGTTGGCCTGTACTTCAGAGAAGTAGATGCCAAACAAGAGCTGTCCCATGACTGAACCGTGAGGTACTCCACTTGTCACTTGTCTGGAGCTGGATTTGGAGTCAGTTACTTTTACAGTCTGGGTTCTGTCAGTAAGCCAGTTGGCAACCTATCGAGTGATGTAGGGATTTATGCCCAGCTTAGTAAGTATCTATAATTCCAGAGTGGGTGATGGTGTCAAAGGCCTTGGCGAGGTCCAGATAGGCTGTGTGGACCGCCTTACCCTCGTCCACAGCTCTAGAGACTGATTTGAAGAAGTCAATCAGGTTCAGGAGACAAGGTCGGCCCTTCATGAACCCAAACTGGGTGGGGACAAGTGTTTGAAGGTTGCCAATGTCTTTGTTTATAAGTTCCATGAGGAACATTCCACATTCGGGCAGTAACTAATTATTATCGAGTGCAGATAGTTTCCTTGGTCCCAGCTGGATCACAGCAGCCCCCCCCCCCCAACCTAATCTGTACAGTTGAGGTCTTCTAGGCATTCAAACACTGCATTCCCCTCCAGTGGTGCAGTCAGATCTCTTACCCCCTACATGCTGTTGTGGAACAAAACTGTCATGTTTAAAGTTATAATGTACATACATAGGCTATTCCTATAATATAGGCATGGGCTCACCCTAACCATTACATTTTGAGCATGAAGTTGATAAAATCAGTAAACAAGGGGGCAACAAAATAATTCTTATGTGAGGATATTGGGATGTGCAAATATAAGCCTTGACCTGTGATGATTACAACCACCATACTCTTTTCCTACTGAACAGGAAAGGTGTGGTGACATGTTTTCTGGTGCATGCAGTATAGGGCAGGATAACAAGATGTGTATATCTGTGACCCCTACTCAGTGCTGAGAGGTAGATAAGCCCTTAGAAAACAGCTGGGGCCAGATTGCTTCAGACAATGCCCTCACTTAAAAGGGTAAGAAGCAGCACTGAGGTTAGCAGTTACTCAAATGGGTCCCTCTGCACCCTTAGTGATGTTAGAATGTCCTGCTCGCAACTAACCCATCATCATTCAGCCTATGCAGAGACAAACTATACAAGTCATGAAATGTTACCTCCTCATGCCTCTCAACCTCTTAGAGCAGGAAATCTGGACAATGGCAGAAATAATGGGAGGACAAAGGCCAAAAAAAATAGGGATACTTTTTAAAATATTACTCTTACAAACTTAGAAAGTTGATAGAATAACAGGTTTTGCATTAGTATGAATTTTCTGAAGGATATAATGTTTGAAACTCAAATGTCTGCCATTATTTTCTGACTTCAGTCCCCAATGATTTGCCAGCGATTTGCTAGAAACCCCTAATTTTATGAGAAGCAGAGTAAAAATATGAGGCAAAAATCTAGGCATTCTGCAAAACTCTGGACAGTTGAAAGGTACGTACTTCATTCCAACTAAGCCCTGATAGCAGGTGTGTAGTTAATCAGCAACCTTGTCTTATACTTAAATGCAGTCCAAGCAGGAACAACATGTCTTTCTTGCTGCCTGCAAAATCAGAGTGTTAAAGAGCAGTGAGTGTGTACATTTTACTTACTTCTTTAATTTATTTTCATTTGTTAACTAGGATAGTCTGACTGGGCTAAACCCCTTTTCAGTAGAGGCCTGGGGAGAAAAGCTCCATGTTTACATATTAAGATAAAAAACTTTAGAAACACAGCGTGTGATTACATTTTGTAAACTCCCCAAAGTGAATTTGAGAAATTCAAAAAGCTTCCAAAAACACACATAGACGTGGACAAAAAAAGAAACCAATAACATACATATGATATATACAAAAATAGGAGCCATCATTTCACATGTTGGTTATATACAAGATAGAAAAGAAAATGGTTAGTAGACTGTACAGTTAAAGCGGTGAGGTCCTATAGTCATCCAGGTGCAGAGCATGACCATAACCAAGAGCTGGACAGGTATGGTCTGAATCTGCCCAGGACCATAACCAAGAGCTGGACAGGTATGGTCTGAATCTGCCCAGGACCATAACCAAGAGCTGGACAGGTATGGTCTGAATCTGCCCAGGACCATAACCAAGAGCTGGACAGGTATGGTCTGAATCTGCCCAGGACCATAACCAAGAGCTGGACAGGTATGGTCTGAATCTGCCCAGGACCATAACCAAGAGCTGGACAGGTATGGTCTGAATCTGCCCAGGACCATAACCAAGAGCTGGACAGGTATGGTCTGAATCTGCCCAGGACCATAACCAAGAGCTGGACAGGTATGGTCTGAATCTGCCCAGGACCATAACCAAGAGCTGGACAGGTATGGTCTGAATCTGCCCAGGACCATAACCAAGAGCTGGACAGGTATGGTCTGAATCTGCTCAGGACCATAACCAAGAGCTGGACAGGTATTGTTTATGTCTGCCCAGGAGCACAACCAAGAGTTGGACATGAATCTACTTCAAAGGATTTCAGTTTTACCAGTTGTTGTTGTTCAGTCAGTATATTGCTCCACAGTTTAGTGACAATAAAGGGAGTCACCAGCTTTGATTTCAGGCTTACTAGAAATTAGGAGGCATTTGTTTCCTGAGAGCAGTTCCCTTGTATGTGAGAAGTGCTAGAAAATGTTGTTTAAAGAGTAACAGTTTTCGGGTTTATAAACTAGGCAGTGTGTAGGAGAGATAGGGTGAAAATTCAATCCAATTTCATTGTTTAAGGGCAACACAGTGATGTGTCTTGGATAGAAGGTTAGTTGCTATTTAGCTATCTTATTATAGCATGCATCCGTTTTCTTCATAGATTCATAGATTGTTACTAGGCTAATGACTGAGGGGGGGGGGGGTTCTTTCTAAGCTTGGCCAAGTTTTCCTGAAAGAATAAGGATGTCCTGTATCTGAATAGGACATTGAGAGTAAGGAATTTATAAACTACCTCTGTCCAAGGAAATGGGTGCCAGGCCTGGTGTAAATTTCTTGTTCCCATCTGCTGGTCTAGGATGAGCTTAAACTGGGTAATAGACGAACTCAGCTCCACATGAATGGAAAGCCAGTTCCATAAGAAGGGCAGTCTCTGGGACACATATCTGTCTCTCCAGCAGGTCCTGTTTAAGTCACAGACAAAATCAGGCCCCTAGACCTTGTATTTCTGGTACTCTGATGTACGAATATGTAGGAAATTCATAAGTGTAGAAAGCAGGTTAGTAAGAATTGGGCTGCATAAAGAAGTGATGAGAGAAGATAGGATGAAGGTATGTTTTTTCTAGTAGATTCTGAGATAGATGGATTAGCTCGGTAAAGTGCATTAAGTTTTTGGTGTGTTTTTTAATGGCTTAAGGAAGATGATGCCCACATCTTGGGTTTTCATCTTTAGTAACACCCAGAAATTTAGTTTGTGATACTATTTTTCTACTGTATCATTGTTAACATTAACTTTGTTTTCTTTGCATTTCAGATTAGGGTGGAGGTGAGTAACCATGACTCAGTAGATGAGAAGGACTCTTGAGTGACCTGCTGAAGGGACAGCATGTTAGGAGATGAGCAGATATGGGGACGGCCATCACACTACACTGGCATGATTGGTTCCAGGGTAGAGATCATGCATAAACCTGTTAAACAGCAATAGTTCCAGGATTGATCCTTGAGGAACACCAACCATGGGGAGAAAAACTGCATATTTGTTTTATCAGTTTACAGCTTGTTGCCTGTTTGATAGTTAGCTTTGAAACTGTAAGACAGATGAGTAACTAAGCCTAAAGAAGAGAGTTTGGTTAATACTTTTTACATAAACGTGTGCAGCCTCTAAGGAAACATATAGCTGAAGTTCATTTATATTTAAAGGAACGTACATTCACCCCTTTCTGTATGCATGGCACACCTTCTTATACTATCTGAATCAAGTCATACACACTCAAAAACAAAATGCTTTTATATTAGCTATGGAGACACACATAGAACAGTCCCATGTTTGGGGTATATGCTGTTTTTACAGCCAAGTCAGTATAATTCTGACATTCAATATGAAAATCAAATGATACATAATATGCACCCCTAAACAGCAACTAGTAATGTTTTTTATTCAGATAATAAATATGCACCTAACTGGAGCACACCTGACAATGTAAGAAAGCGCACTCCTGGCACTATGTACTATAATATGACTCAAGGTTTTGGTATGCACATGGCAGCCTATGACAGTACCAGACTGGAGGGGAGATTCTGTAGTTGTGTACCTTTCAAGATTACCCTAGGAACCACTTGGGAATCTGACCTAATATTATTAGTCACTGGCCTAATGAATTCTCCTCATTAGACAGTACAACTTTGAGTTACTTAACATAATAATTGAGCAATGATACATTAGTTTTTAGGGCAGTAAAGACTGCCCCCTCACCCTCTGTTACTGTACACTGACTGCCGAGACAGTGTACTGATTTCATAATATGATATCATTTGTAAATACTTATGTTTGTCTTTTTGAGGTGTAAGTTACTATAAATGTTCTTCATGTTTCATTGTTGCAGTCATCACATTTGGGTTATCCCTGCCAGGGCAGCCCTCGGCCGGCCTGAATACTAGAGACTTAGTATTTCTGTGTCTGTTGCTGTCACTTGAGGATTGACATCAGGTCATCAGTGATATAAAGGAAGGCAGCCGATGCCATTACATCAGTCTTTCTTGCCATGGAGCCCAAAGCAGAAGCAGTTTGCATGAGTGCCAGTTGGCCGCTACCTGAGTTTTTGTTTCCAAACTGAAGTTGAAGTCTTCGAAAGCTAAGTACCCCATTGGGGATCCTTTTTTCTTGCACTAACCGATGTCAGAAAAAGTTAGTAATTGTCTCGCCTGTGGAAAGCAAATGCCACACCAGGACTTCCATTCTTACTATGTCACTTGTCTAGGAACAGACCATGATGTCCCTCATTGTAACTTCTGTGCTTTATTTAACAGCAGAACTATTTGTCGTCAGGCCCTTATTATAGCCAGATATCTCTGTTTACAGTCCTCGAATTCCAATATGGCTTCAGTAAGCCATCCGACAGCAGATGTTCCAAAAAAACATAAAGATAAAGACAGAGCAGACCGCACAGGACCAAACCTTCCAACAATGCTTCCATTAAGCTGGTCTTCAGTCCTCCGGAACTCAGTGAGGTGCTTTCGCAGCCCCTGATGCCCACTTCAGTTAATTCACAGGCCACTACCGAGACCCTTTCGGAGTCCGGTATGCCACAGAACTCTTCTTCGACAAAGGATCCTGTGGTCATCTCTACCTTGGATGGGTCCAGAGCCACTGTGCAGGCACTGGTTTCCAAGGAAGTCCTTCGCAACACCAAATCTCGACATAAACCGATGCCTTCTTTTATGACTACCGTTCTTTTGAAAACAACAGAGTTTCTTAGGCCCAGGGGTCCAACCACCACCCAAGAAACCGACTACCCATTCTCGGGCACCTGCTCCCTTGCCTCAGTCTCAAATGCTTAAAATGGCAAAATACCTTATTATGCTGATTAGGGGAAGGCAAGCCATTCCATCAAAAAGGAAAAGAGATCTGTCTCCAGTAGTTTTGTCTGAACAAGAGTCAGATGAATCCAATGCATTTGACTATGAAGTCATGCAGCCCCTTTCCACATGTGAGGATTTTGATGGAGAGAATTTTTCCTTTCGGGAAACCCTGCATACCTTAAGGGAGCATTTCCAATGGGAGAGTCAAGACTACCCTCAGTCAAAAAAGAGACTCAGAGAGTTCCTGGATCTTCCTCAACACTGACCCTTAGCCATCTACACAGTCCTGGATGTGGTGGATGATATTTTCCTTGAATCCAGCCTGACTCCAGATGCCCTCCCTTCTGCTCCCAGAAACCAGACAGGTACAACAGAGTCCCTGACTCACACAAATATCTCTTTAAAAATCCAACAGCTGACCCTGAGGTCATTTCTCAAGGGCCAAAATGGATTAAAGCAACCTCAGCTAAGAATCCCACCCCCTCAGACAAGGATTCCTGAGCACTGGACAGATGGGGTAAAAGAGTATACACCTCAGCTACTCTTGCTATCAGGGCACTAAATTGTCAGTTCCATATGCTTAAGTATCAACAACATACCTTGGAACTCCTTAAAGAAAAAATGTCTTCCTTTCCTGCATTGGCAGAATCTAAAGATTTATAAGACATTCTGCAAGGCAAGTGACTAAACACACTTTGCACTGTGGTTTTGACACCCTAGAAACTTCTTGCAGGGCAGCAGTCACTGGATCTGTCATTAGAAGACAAGCATGGCTTAAGGAACAACCCCTGCCAGTCCATGTCAAATCAAAGTTGTTGGATGCACCCTTGCACATAGATAACCTATTTGGCACTAAAGCAGAAGCGGTCTTAACAAAGATGGAAGAAAAAGCAAAATATATGCAGACAGTTAAAGCTTTCTTACAGGTCCAGGCCCCTAGGTTCAGTAGGCATTTTCCCTCCAAGCACTGGTCCTTTCCTGCTCTGAGTAAACAGGCCCAGCCTAGGCCCCGTGGAAACAGACCCCCCAGACAGCATCCCCAGAAGTTGCAGAGATCTAAGCAGTGTACATCCTCCACTTCAAAACCAGGGAGTTTTAAGCCCCCCCCCCTTATGGTAAGAACTCACAATGACTTGCCTCCTCCCGACCTCGCCTCTGCCCACCTTCACATACCCCTAGGAGGAAAACTCTTCTTTCACTCAAGCACTTGGGCCACCATTACAAAGGACCAATGGGTTCTAAACATTGTGTCTCAGGGGTACAAATTCTCCTTCCACACCCTTCAAACCCCAAAAGGGTTCCCAGATCTACCACCAAATCAGTGGGCAGAGGCTCAAAAACAAATCCATTCCCTGCTTTCCTTGGGGACAGTAGAGCATGTTCTTGCAGAGCAGATAGGCTAAGGCATCTACTCCAGACTTTTTCTGGTGCCAAGTAAAGAGGGCACCTGGCACCCTATCCTCAATCTATCCATTCTAAACACCTTCCTGGTGATCCCAAAATTCAAAATGCTCACCCTCCAGCAGCTGCTATCCATGCTCTCCGAGGACGCTTGGCTAGCCACCCTGGACCTTAAAGAGGCATACCTCCACATTCCTATCAGGGAGTCCTGCAGAAAATATCTCTGCTTCAGGGCAGGATCTCAACACTTTCAGTTCTCTGTGCTTCCCTTTGGCTTATCTACTGCTCCCAGAGTTTTCACAAAATGCGTGGCTCTGGCCATTGCCTTTTGCAGACAAAGAAATATTCAGATTTACCCCTACTTACACGACTGCCTTATTCAGGCAGACAGCCAGGAAAAGCTGCTCAAGCACCTGGCCTTTGTAAAGAACCTACTAACCTCCTTAGGGTACACAGTCAACGAAAAGAAGCCAAAGCAGGTGCTCCTCCAAAGGATAATCTTCCTGGGAGCAAGTCTGGACACAGCATCCCAGATTGCATACCTTACACCAGAGAAACACATTTTCCTGTCAGCTTACTTCTCTCAACTGGCCACCAGGCCCCAGCTTTCTGCAAGGAAAATCCTGCAAGCCCTGGGGTTCATGGCCTCCTGCATTCTCCTCATTCCATATGCCAGACTGCATGTGAGGAAACGTCAGTGGTACCCAAAGAGCCTTTGGTGTCAACACTCTCAAGACCTGCAAACTCTTCTGCCTGTTATTCCCTGCCTGAGGAAGGAACTTCTTTGGTGGGCAACAGCCTGCTCCCACAACAAGGGACTGCACTTCTCCCTACACCCTGCTGCCCAGACCCTCACCATAGATGCACCAGACTATGCTTGGGGTACACACCTGGATGACAGGTGCATACAGGGCCAATGGAGCCCACAGCAAATCCCCCTGCAGATCAATCAAAAAGAGCTGATGGCTGTGCAGCAGGCCTTGATAGCTTTCAAACCCCTTCTCTCTCCAGGGGTTCTCCTGATCAAAACAGACACCACCACTGTGATGTACATCAACAAGCAGAGAGGGACTCACTCCTACCCACTGTGCAGGCTGGCCATGACCCTTTGGCTCACAGCCTCTTCCATGCAACTACACCTGTTAGCACAATATCTACAAGGCTCTCTCAACTCCCTGGCAGACCAATTAAGCAGAAAGCGTTTAGACCCGCAAGAGTGGCAGGTCAACAGAAGTACTTCTTCCTAATAACTCAGAAATGGGGAACCCCAGAGATCGACCTGTTTGCCTCCCACAGCAACCATCAGCTTAGCAAATTCTGCACCAGGGAGCATCACTGCATGGCTTGGAAAGTGGATGCCCTGTCGTTCCCCTGGGTAAACCTCTCAGTCTATGCCTTTCCCCCCCTACCTCCTATCCTCAGGGCACCGCTCAAAATAAGGGAGGAAAAACCAAGGACCATTCTCATAGCTCCAGACTGGCCCAGACAGCACTGGTACCCCTTGCTGCACAGCCTGTCCCTGCTGCCTCCATGGAATCTTCCTCAGATTCCAAACCTCCTAACCCAGAACGAAGGAGAATTCATGCACCCCCAATTGTAGACACTCAATTTGGCAGCTTGGGTTATTCCCTAACCCCTGACCAATCTGCCATCCTCAGTAAACAAGTTCTGGATGTTATCAGAGAGGCCAGACACCCTAGCACCAGAAAGTCTTATTCAGATAAATGAAAAAGGTTCTGCACTTGGATCTAGGCTAAGGGAGCCGATACGGCACAGCCCTCCATCCCTCTCATCCTGGATTGTTTAGCTGACCTACTGCATAGTGGCCTCTCTTTCTCCTCTATAAAAATTCATGCCTCTGCTACTTCTGCTCATTTTCCCACTGAGCAGCCTCTTTTCTCACACCCTCTGATTAAGCAGTTCCTCAAAGGGGCTAACAACTTGATGCCCCCCAGAAGGGCACCAACACCAGCTTGGGACCTTAACTTTGTCTTGGAAAAGCTCACCCTGCCTCCTTTTGAACCAGCTTCTTCTGCAGAGCTAACATTTCTATCCTGGAAGACAGCATTCCTTCTGGCCATAACTTCAGCCAGAAGAGTCTCTGAACTGTATGCACTCATGGCTGTGGAACCCTTCATCATCTTCAATGCAGACAGGGTATCCCTCAGAACTAATCCATCCTTCATGCCCAGGGTGGTGTCCAGTATGGCTCTCAACCAATCCATTAATTTGCCCACCTTCTCTCTTAACCCCCAAAACAAGGGGGAAAGGATTCTACACTCTGTAAATGTGCACAGACAACACAGATACTATCTGGACCGGACTAAACCCCTAAGAAAGTCTGATCAATTGCTGGTTAACTTTGCTTCAGGGGAATAAGGCAAAGCCATCTCCAAGCAAACTATTTCCAAATGGATAGCACACTGCTTCCATTTCTGCTACAAGCAGCATGGCAATCCTCCCCCAAGGGGGTCAGGACACTCTCCACCAGAGCAGTCTCCACTTCTGCAGCTTTCCTCAGAGGGGTCCCCACCAGGGACATCCTGGAGGCTGTACCTGGACATCTGTTCACACTTTTACTAAGCATTACCACCTGCCTCTCTTCTCCATATCCAGGGCAGGGTTTGCCTCTGCAGTCTTGCAGGGCATGCTATCCAGCCCCTAGTTTCCTTGACTGCCTCTGCCCTTTTCCTCAACTTTGGGAATCTACCCAAATGTGATGACTGCAACAGTTGAACCTGAAGAACATAGGACAGTTGCGTACACTTAACAAAAATGTAGATGTTCGAGTGTGTTCACTGTTGCAGTCCTGGTTTCCCTTCCTCCATCCCCCTTTTTTCTCTTTCTCCTTTTATTACTATTCTTCCTTGTTGTTCTCCTTTCCTTACAGGGGGAATATCAGTATTTATTTTCCACTGGTGGGGTTCTTCCACCAGAACCTGGCCTCCTACTTTGGGGGCTCCTGACAGGTTAGGGCAAGAAAAACTGATGCAATGGCATTGACTGCCTTCCTTTATACCACTGACGACCTGACGTCAGTCATCAAGTGACAGCAACTGATGCAGGAATACTACGTCTCTGGAATTCGGACCGGCCGAGGGCTACCCTGCAGGGATAACCCAAATATGACGACTGGTTCATAGGTTCATAGGTAGGTGCTAGGCTATCGGCCCAAGGGCCTACATAAGCCTAGCCAACAAGGTTCCCTGGCTTATGCCACCCAAGAAAGTTATTTTCCTGTGCCACTGTCGAGCAGAGACACAGAAGTGATCCCCGGGGTGTATTTCCTATTTCCCATCCACTCATCAAGATTTTTCTTGAAGAGTGCTAATGAAGAACTTTGCTTGACATAGATGGGTAGGCTGTTCCAGAGTATGGGAAGTCTCTGGGATAGGAATCTATCCCTCCAGCATATCCTGTTTATTGTGGTGACAAGGTTTAGGTCCCTAGAGCATGTAGCTAGGAGAGATTGGGATTTCTTTAGGTGTAGCATGTCCAACAGCTCTGGGTTTGACACAGCTTTATATGTTAGGCAGAGATCACCTCGGAGTAGGTGATATGCTACGGAGTAAAGCTGGAGTTTTTTGAGACGGTCAGTGTAGGGCATTTGTTTGAGTCCAGTAATCCTCTTTGTGAGGTACTTCTGTGGCCTTTCCAGCTGCTGCAGATGTCTTGTGAGGTACATTCCAAAAGGGGCGTTGTACTCTATAATAGGTCTAATGAGTGTCGAGTAGAGGGGAATGATGACCTCTTTTTTCCTGGATGAGAACCCTTTTATGATGAAGTGTGCCATGTAGAAGGACTTCCTGACTACTGTGGCGATGCGACTATCAAAGGAGAGACTACTGTCCACCTGCGTCCCAAGGTCTCTTATCACGCATTCGGTGTTAAGTAGATTGCTGCCTATGTGGTAGTTCATGGGTACAGAGTTTTTACCAAAGGGGATGACACTGCACATTTGGCATTCAGCTTGAGGCCATGGCTCTGACACCAGGCATCTGTCTCAGAGAGGCCCTTCTGTAGGATGTTCACATCATTTGGGGCCTTGACTATGGCTCCTAGTTTGCAGTCATCTGCAAACTTCTTTAGCCAGAGACCTTCTGTGTTAGCCTGTCCTTCAGAGAAGTAGATACCAAACAGGAGCGGTCCCAGGACGGAACCCTGTGGTACTCCACTTGTCACTGGTTTGAGGTCAGATTTGGAGTCTGCAACTTTTACGGTGTGGGTTCTGTCAGTGAGCCAGTTGGCAACCCATCTTGTGACATAGGGATTTATGCCTAGTTTATTGAGTTTACTATAATTCCAGAATGGGGGATGGTGTCGACAGCCTTGGCGAGGTCAAGATAGGCTGTGTGAACCACCTTACCTTAATCTACGGCTTTGGTGACTGCCTCAAAAAAGTCGATCAGCTTCAGGAGGCATGATCTGCCTTTCACAAACCCGAACTGGGTGGGATCTAGAGTTTGGAGGTAACCAATGTCTTTGTTTATGAGTTCCATGATGATACGTTCCATGGCCTTGCAGACCAGGCTCATCAAGCTAATAGGTCTATAGTTCTCGGGATCAGTGGTGGCTCCCCCTTTGTGGAGTGGGATAACTGTTGCTGTGCGCCATTCAGTTGGCACAAAGCCTGATGCGAGGCTATTATTGAACATGGTGCTTAAGTGAGGAGCCAGTTCATTCAGAAGTTCATGTAAAATGCAGCCTGGGATGTTGTCCGGTCCCATGGATGCTGTGTTTTTGGCTTTAGAGAGTGCAGCTTTCACCTGCATAGTTGTGATTACATGGACTCTGCATTCTTCCTGTATAGATATGGGCCCTTTAGGGGGTGGGGGGGTAAAGTTAGCACTGAACCTATCTGCCAGGATGTTGGCAATATCAGTTGGTTCTGTAATTTTCGTGCCTTTGTGCTGTAACTCAGAGCAGATCTGGGTGTTGCCATTTTGATTCTTGACATAGCTATAGAATGCTTTGTGGTTGTCCTTGGAATTAGTGGTGATTTTATTTTTGTAGCTAGCTTTGGAGGATCTTATAAGGGATCTCAGCTTCTTACTGAGGCTGACCAGGGAGCTCCTCCACTCACAGGATTTTACTCTCTTTTGCAACAGTTTTTTCCTTCTGTTGTACAGTTTGTTTATGGCAGGGGACCACCAGATTGGCTTCCTTTTTTTGGAGGATAGCGTCTTGGTTCTGTTTGGGATAGCACGATCCATGCACTCATGTAAGTGCTTATAGAGTACATTTGTGTAAGATTCAGCAGTTGTAACTGTATTGTCCATCTGCATGGGTGTCATGAAGTTCACTACTTCTGTCTTAAGAAGCATGAAGTTGGCTTTGGAGACATTTTTACTGTGGTTTCCTTAATGGGGGTGGGGGTGGGGGTGGGATGTGGATATCAAGGGTGATTAGCTTATGGTCGGATCGGACCAACGAGGAGTTGACTTCAGGTGTGGAACACTGGTCACTCATATTGGTAATGACTAGGTCTAGGATATTGTTGCCCCTGGTGGGGCTGTGGATAAGTTGATCTAGGGCATTGGAGTTTATGAATTCCAGGAAGCGTTGCACTAAGGAGTTGTTACATGAGTAGTTTTCCCAGTTAATGGTGGGGTAGTTGAAGTCGCCCATTATTAGAGTGTTTGGTTGAACCCTAATATTTTCCAGTACATCAAGAAAAGAGGAGTGGGAATCCTGGGGCATGGTGGGGGATCTGTAGCAAGCTAGAATTTGGATTGCAGTTTTGCCAAGAGTTGGTTGCACTTGGATAACCTCGGATGCATTATGCTGAGCAACTAGCCTGGAGGTGTGGATATCCTTAATGAATATGGACACACCCCCACCTTTGGTGTTTCGGTCCAGGTTACATGGCCGAAAGGTGTGGTATGAGTTATAGCGTGGTAGTGCAGGGGTGCTCTCTGAAGCCTTGAACCAGGTCTCAGTCACTGCACAGATATTGATGTTCTCCATTTTAAGGAGTGCCTCGAGTGAGTGCATTTTGAAATTTAGACTTCTAGCATTGAGTAGCATTATCCTCAGTTTTTGCTTGCTTGTTCCTGTTATGGTGGTGAATTTGTTATTTGAACCCTGCCTAAAAAAGGCACTGTAGGGGCAGCAAGAGCCTTAGCCAGTATTCGGAATCCCAGGGTCGACAGGTGCAGGCCATCTGTGGCAAAGCATCGTGGTCTGTTGACCATGTCATCCCAAGCAGACAGATACTGGATCCCCTTAGAATGACACCAGTAGCTTAGCCAATTGTTGAAGTCAATCATTTTGTCCTTGTACTGCGGTATCATTCTGGGTGATGGCAGAATGCTACTCAGGGCTAGGGTCATACCTGCCTGGGCTACAAGATCAGAGAGCTCTTCCATGTCTCTTTTCATGTAGTCCAGTGAGGTATGTCTCAGGTCATTCACACCAACATGGACATATTTGTACTTGTTGTGGAGTGACCTGAGTGCGTGGGTTATGTGGCGGATCCTGGCACCTGACAGGCAGCTGACAGTAACCTTCTCCTTGTTTAGCCTGGTGAGTGGGACATCAGTGTTCCTGACTATAGAGTCACCTATGACTAGTGTGTTGGGTATGTTGTTTTGCCTTATTGGCTGTGTTTGAGTGGCACACTGAGTCTGTGGGCTATGTGTCATTTGGGTTGTTTTGGGGGGTGGAGGTTGTTTGTGTTTCTGCTTTGAAGGTCTCTGTTGCTTAGGCAGATTATTATTGAGAGCCTCCGCGAATGTTTTTGAGTTTCTATGTGTGGATTTTGGTGGTGTAGATGTAGTGAGACTATGTAATGAGTGTGGTGTGGTGCAAATGTTTACCTTCTCCTCATGACTGTCAGGTTCAGTCTTGGTTGGAGAGAGTTTTACCTCCAGTTTGGCTAGATAAGTGCATCTCTCACAGGTTGTAGTGTTGGGTGGTAGGAGGAGAGGGTTGTCTGTGTACATGAGACAATTTCTACATTGCCTCAAGATGCCCAGATTCATCAGATAGACAGGGGAGAACACTGGGAGCTGACCCTTGGACATGCCTGAATAAAAACTATTTTCCTCTAGATAAGTGAGGAAAGTGAGTACAAGAGCTGTTTTTCTCAACGCCAGTGAGAAAAGTAAGTACAAAAACTGTTTTCCTCTAGGTAAACAGGAAGATTGAGTGCTATAGTAATTAGTAGCTTATTTAGTGCTTACAAGTTCTGAACAAGTGCTGAGCATGAATAAGCAAATTTAAGTGTTAAAACTAAGAATCTGTATCTGCACTAGACGAGTTACAGGACAGAAACAAGTGCAAATGCAGGCTTTCAAATCAGAAAGTTGAGAGAGATGGAAGATTGCCCAAATGGCCAATAACTACAAATTCTGGGCCAGACCACTCCCTATGTGGTAGACAGGTTACCTAATGCTTACCACTCCCACTGATAAGCTAGAAGGCTTCCCTCCAACACTTGCAAACAGTCCTGGATACAGCAAATCTGTATCTCGAACACCAGTTACAGGAAAGGTAGGAAACAGCAACAGTGAAGTGTTTTGTTTACTGTGCCGATGTTCATTGTTACATAAAAAGAGTCGTCCTCTAAATCTGCTTCACTTTTACTGATGTACTCCTCCTGTGACATGAGCCTTATTCCAGTGCCCTTATCCGCTTTCATTATCTTGAGTTTGTCATCCCGTTTAAATTCTTTCAAAGCCTCTTGTTTGTGAGGCGTAAGGTTGAACCATTTGTTGTTGCTTTGTTGGTTCAAGATATGCCTGATATCCTGCTCGCAGACCTTGAGGAAGGTATGTACTGCGTGATGTAGGGCTGGATTAAACAGGCTTCTGTTCCTTACTTGTAGGTGGGGGTCAGGGCTGTGGTCTATTTCTGAGGAATCTTCCTCGCTGTCCTTGTAGTTGCTGTGCCAGATTTTAAAGTTGAGTTTTCTCGAGAAGAGTCTGAGCTCCAGTAGAGAATCGGTGAGGCTGGCTCTTTGACCTGGTATGAATGTGGATCCTTTACTCAGAAGCTGCATGTGTGCTTCTGAGAAGGTTCTATCGGTCAGGTTGAAGACTGGGCATGAGATTATATTATGCCTTACTGCTGGAGTATCCATGGTTATCTCCTGTGGTAGCTCCTGGTTCTCATGGGTCTCCCTGTTGGGAACTATTTGCATCCTCTCCCTTGTCCTTCCTGTCCAGTTTTGGTCTGTGGTCTCAGTGTGTTGGTTGTGTCCCATTGGCCCAATTCTAAAAAATTGCTCTGGTTGTCGGCCACGAGTGGT
>NC_056736.1:778076480-778098980 GCF_019279795.1 Protopterus annectens | reverse complement strand
TCTCCTATAGAACCCACCACTGTCTCAACCTCAAACAACTTAAATGGTTAGAACTACATAACCAACTACAATATAATCAACTTGTAATCACACAAAAATTCTGTACCACCCTACTAACACTCCTATCCTCTCTAACCTGATCTCCCCATCTAAAATCTTACAATGCTACGCTCAGCTAGCAAGTTACTAATTGCCAACATTAAATCTAATAACAAAGCTGGGGACTCACTCTTTACCAATGTGGTGGGCAAAATCTGGAACAACCTTCCTACAACACTGACCTCTCTTTCATCTACTCCACTCTTTAAGAAACACCTCAAAGATCACCTAAAAATACATTGGCTATGTCCCTGCTCAATGCCTGACTAAATATTCTTATTCTCCTTTCTCTGCCCCTTTTTCCCCTACCTCCTGGGCTACTGCCCCTCCACAGTTCTAACTATTACAAGCTAACTCTTCTCTATTTATATCTTCCAGCCTACTTCTCTTCTCCCTCTTTGACTAAGTGAATGTCAATTTGCTTTTCATGCTAATTTGCTTTTCTTGTCAAAAATTGTATGAACTTGTGCTGATTGTACCTTATAACTCATTGCTTAATTGCTGGTTAACCCTATACCAAGACTTTGTAACTTTGATTCACTCAAATTGCTTGTACTCTCCTTACAACCATTTTGTGCTTCAAAATGTATTTTTTAGCTTGTTTTTTTATTCTAACTATTGTATGTAGTAATCTTATCATAATTGGAGCTTTTCTCCCCGGGCCTCTACTGAAAAAGGATATGTATCCAGCTAGACTAGCCCGGTCAACAAATATAAAATAAATAAAAATAAAAATAAAATATATATATATATATATATATATATATATATATATATATATATATATATATGTGTGTGTGTGTGTATAGATGTATATGTATATATGTGTGTATGTATGTATACAAAGTCTGCTCTTCACTTTTTCTCTTAGAACTGCTCTATCTCTCAATTTAAACACCATATTCTCATTCTAAGGCTCTTCTCTGGTCCAATTAAGTAATCCTACAAGTTAGCACTATTAAACCATAAGCACTACTTACTCTTATACTCTCTACGATTACCCTGTCCTTTATTGGTCCATCTTAAATTCAGTTTCCCTGTTACTCTAGCATGTCCAAAGGTCAGTCAATGGTTTCCTCTCCAGTCCAGCTGGTGAATCTGGGAATTTTGAGGCAAGGTTACAACTGTCTCATGTACACGGACAACCCTCTCCTCCTCCAAACAGGTTCAAATATATGTGAGAGATGCAACTATTTAGCCAAACTGGAGGCTGAGCTCTCTCATCTCAAAACTGGTGTAACCAGTCAGGAGGAGAAGGTAACCTCACACAACACAATTCCAGTATCACATAGTCCCACCACATCAGCGAACCAAACACATAAATACACAAAAACATACTCGGAGGCTCTAAATAAAAATCTACCTAAGCAACAGAGACCTCCAAAGCAGACATCCAAGCAAACGCTACCTCAAAACAAAACACACACAACACATAACCCACAAAGTCAGTGTGCCAAGCAGCCACAGCCCTTAAGGCTGAATAACACACCTGATACTCTTGTTATAGGTGACTCTATTGTCAGACACACTGGCGTCCCGCTCACCAGGCTGAATAAAGAGAAGGTCACGGTGAGCTGCCTGTTGGGTGCTAGGATCCGACACATAACGCAAGCACTCAGGTCACTCCAAAGCAAATACAAATATGACTCAGTCATTGTACATGCTGGTGTGAATGACCTGAGACGTACCTCCCTGGACTACATGAAAAGAGACATAGAGGAGCTCTCTGATCATGTAGCCCAGGCTGGTATGACCCTGACCTTGAGCAGCATCTTACCCTCACCTAGAATGATGCCACAGTACAAAGACAAAATGATCGATTTTAACAATTGGCTAAAATGTTGGTGTCATTCAAAGGGGATCCAGTGTCTGTCAGCCTGGGATGACATGCTCGACAAGCCACGTTGCTTCGCTAGGGACGGCTTGCACCTGTCACCACTGGGCTTTCAGATATTGGCAAAGGCTCTTGCCACCCCCATAGTGCCTTTTTAGGCAAGGCTCAAAAGTCAAACCCACCCCCATAGACAGCACAAGGAACAAGAAACTAAGGGTAATGCTGCTAAACGCCAGAAGTCTTAACCTAAAGATGCACGCACTCGAAGCTCTCCTCAGTATGGAGAACATCGATATCTGTGCAGTGACAGAAACCTTTTTCAAGGCTCCAGAGAGCACCCCAGCACTACTAGGCTATACCTCGTATCATGCTTTTCGGCCCCAAAACCCAGACCGAATCACAAAAGGAGGGGGAGTTTCCATATTTATCAAGGATATCCACACCTCCAGGTTAGTGGCATTGCACGAAGTATCGGAGACCATCCATGTGCAACTAACAGTGGGCAAGACTGCTTTTCAGTTTATAGCATCCTACAGACTACCCTCTCAAAGTCAGGAATCCCATTCGGCTTTCCTGAAAACATTGGAGAACATGAAGATCTCTCCGAACACCATTATATTGGGTGACTTCAACTACCCAAACATTGACTGGGAGCACTACTCAAGCCCCAGCACCTTAGCCCAAAGATTCCTGGAAATTATAAACTCAAATGCTATGGAACAATTAGTCACCACTCCCACAAGAGGGGACAACATACTAGACCTCATCATTACCAACATGGGGACCCTATGCTCCACACCAGAAGTATATCCCTCATTGGTATGATCAGACCATAAATTAATTTCACTGGATGTCCACATCCCGACCCCACCCCCAGCCCAGAAAACCACAGTGAAAAACTTCTCAAAAGCGAACTTCTCACTTCTCAAAACCGAAGTGGAATCCTTCAAGGCCCCAGAGCCAGTGGAAACTACAGCCCAAACTGCAGAATCCTATATAAATGCATTCTACGGACATCTCCAGGAATGCATGGATCATGCTATCCCAAACAAAACCAAGACCCAATCATCCAAAGGCAGGCGTCCAGTCTGGTGGACCCCTGCCATAAATAAACTGTACAACAGAAGGAGGAAGCTACTACATGATAGAGCAAAATCCCTAATAGGGAAGGCATCTCTGATCAGTACTAGCAAAAAATTACGATCCCTCATAAAATCCTCCAAGGCCAGCTTCGAGAGAAAAATTGCACAGGACACCAAAGACAATCATAAGACTTTTTTCAGTTATGTTAGAAACCTGGGATGCAACTCCCAGACTTGTTCTGAGTTGATTCTAAACGACAAAAAATACACTGAACCCAAACATCTCAGATGCTCAGGTGAAGGCTGCCCTCTCCAAAGCAAAAAACACTGCTTCCATGGGACCAGATGGCGTCCCAGGTTGCGTCCTACATGAACTACAAGAGGAAATAATCCCTCAAATAAAACGGCTACAATCTCAGCCTCACTACAGGATATGTGCCCACAAAATGGCGTACAGCAACAGTGGCCCCACTCCACAAAGGTGGAGGCTCTACGGACCCTGGAAACTATCGTCCCATAAGCCTGACTAGCTTAGTCTGCAAGGCTATGGAGAGGATCATCATGGAGCTCATAAACAAAGATATTGGGGACCTACAGACACTAGATCCTACCCAGTTCGGCTTTGTCAAGGGCAGATCCTGCCTTTTGAACCTGGTTGACTTCTTTGAAACAGTCACCAAAGCCATAGATGAAGGGAAGGTAGTCCACACAGCCTATCTGGACCTTGCAAAGGCATTTGACACAATACCCCACTCAGGCATCATAGATAAGCTATCCATCTTAAATATAAACCCCTATGTCACAAGATGGGTCGCAAACTGGCTCAAAGACAGAACCCACAGAGTGAGAGTTGCTGGAGTCATGTCAGACTCGAAACCGGTCACAAGTGCCGTCCCACAAGGTTCTGTCTTGGGACCACTCTTGTTATACTTTTCCGAGGTACAGGCAAACGTGGGAGGACTATGGCTCACCAAGTTCCCAGATAACTGCAAACTGGGTGCCATAATCAACTCTCCAGCTGACACAAACATCCTTCAAAAAGGTCTCACAGAGACAGATAACTGGTGCCAGTGCCATGGTTTAAAGCTAAATGCCAAAAAATGTATAGTCATACCCTTTGGCAAAAACAATGTGCCCACAAATTACCACATAGGCGGAAACTCATTAAGTACAGAGAAAGTTATTAGGGACCTGGGGACCCAAGTTGATAGCAATCTCTCCTTTGAAAACCACATTGCCAAAGTGGTTAGAAAGACCTTCTACATAGCCCACCTCATCACGAAGGGTTTCACATCTAGATCAAGAGAGGTAATCGTGCCCCTTTATTCATCCGTCATCAGGCCCATCATAGAATACAATGCCCCTTTTGGGATGTACCTTACCCGACACCTGCAACAATTAGAAAGACCCCAAAAGTATCTCACCAAGAGGATCAAGGGTCTCAAACAGATGCCATATGCTGCTCGGTTAAAAAAACCTCCAGCTCTACTCAGTTGCATACCGCCTACTTGAGGCGATCTATGCCTGACATACAAAGCTATGTCAAATCCAGAATTAATGGACATGCTCCACCTCAGTAAATCTAAATCCCTTAGAGCCACACGCTCGAGGGACTTGAACCTCAGCACAGAAATAAATAGAACTTGCTGGAGGGACAGGTTCATAACCCAGAGGCTCCCTTCACTCTGGAATAGAATTCCAGTTCATGTGAGGCAGAGCACCTCACTGAATCTCTTCAAGAAGAATTTCGATAAGTGGATGGGGGATCGTAGGTTTGTCCCAGGGATTACTCTCGTGTCACTATTAGACAGAGGCACAGTAAACTAAACCTTAAAAAGGGCACAGTATACTCAAATCAAGGGGTGGCATAAGCCATACAGAATTGGGCTAGGCTTATAATTGCCCCAGGGCAGATAGCTTAGTATGAACCTATGAACCTATATATATATATATATATATATATATATATATATATATATGTATGTATTTGTATATATGTATATATTTATATACATATATATATATATATATATATATATATATATATATATATGTATGTATTTGTATATATGTATATGTTTATATACATATATCCATATATACATATATATATATATATGTATATATATATATATATAAATATATATATATATATATATATAGATATATATATATATATTTATATTTATATATGTATATGCATATGTATATGAATATATGTATATGTGTGTATATATATATATATATATCTATATCTATATCTATATATATATATATATATATATATATATATATATATATATATATCAGGGAAACATTCTGAATATTATGGCAGTACCAGGAGGTATGGAAGTTCACTTCTTTTGCTGGTAAGTTCCAGCTCATAAGGTGCATCGCTACTGAAAGAGGGAAGACAAATGATGTTGTATAGATATTATCACAGCGAGTTACACATTATCCCTCCTTTTGTATTCCTTAATCATATCCTAAAATTCTTCTGAAAGTGGGACCTGTATGTAGTTAGTCTGGTGTATGTTTTATTTTCTGTACACAGGTGATTTATTTATTTTATTTTTACATTTAAGTGTGTTGGTCCAATGGCCCTATTTAGTCAAAACCAAAATCAAGTGGCAATAGCAAATAACAGATGATAAAACAGATTAAATTCATAATGTAGAAATTAACAATGATAAATAAAAGGACATTATAAATATAACTAACAATGCTCTTAGCTATACCTTTTGTCATGTAAAATAGTTCATTTATGCAACAGCATAAAAGTAAGGGCAAAAATGTTTGGCAATACAGTAACTGCAACATTTAGTGCATTTGTGCTGTCACCTTAATAAAATTGTACAGCCATAAAGAAAGAGGAATATAAAGCATATGATTGAAATGTCTGTGTCTAAACTTAACGTAGCAGAACTTTAGGTTTGTATTACATTTAAAATAATTCCACCAAGAAAATGTCTGAGTTTGACATAAAGTGATTAAACTTTTTTTCGTTAAGTCCTTGGGTTTTTGTTTCATCATTGTTACCTTTGAGGTACCCGAGCTTGTTTTGGTGTAATTATTGTTTTTTCGTTGTTTCTCTTCCACTTTTTTGTTTTTGGACGTTTTTCGTTTTTTGGTCTTTGTATGACATATCATGGAGTACACATAAGAGGATCTGCCTTTAAAATGAATTTTCCCGGTTTGGCATATTTATCAGCTATAAATAGCTTATATATGCCTTTTAATAAAATACCTGTAATGTGTTCCTGCAGAGCCTGATTATAATTTAAATAACTGATGACACTTTTCCTGTATCAGATTAATACGTGTCTTCTCTTCTTACTATGTTTGCTCTCTTATGTGACCCTTTAATATTATTTCCTTCACAATGTTAACAATGTAATATTTCCCAGACTCATTTTCCCAGTGTAGTAAGACTTGGATCCTTCCAGTTATGTTGTATTAATATGTTTTTTGGCATGTCTACTGCTGCATTTTCTGGTCTATATGTTCCACAGTTTCGTTACTTCCATATACATCTTTCTCTATACTGTTATATACTTCATTTTAAATATATTACTACAACTTAGCTGCTGTTTGCTGTTACTTCTTGTGACAGTATTTGTACAAGTTGCATATAAGAAGTCTATCAGTAATAATTTGTGCTTACTGATGTTTAGCGGAGTGCTTACCAGGTCCTTCCTTTGTGTAACATCGTAAGATTGTAAATGAATGTTTTGTTTCACTTTTTACGTAGAGAAACTATTTAGTAATATTTACTGTCTACATTAATATATTATCATAAGATAAAAGTTTATCCTCTTAAATGTTTTGCTATAATACGTTTTTTCAGCTCTCATGTACAGACACAAAAAGAAAGAAAGAGGTTGTCAGCGACTCATACACATCACTCATCACACCGACAAAGGACCACAGACAGAGACCCATATATACACAGGTGCTGTCATATAACTTTTCTGGCACAGTCCTCAGAAACTCTTCATGTAGTCAAACAAGATAGTTCCCATCACAACACATAAAGCCACACCTCATTGTACCTCAGCTACCAAGCCCATAAGGAGAAACACTCCATAACCCAATTTTCTGGTCATAGGAGACTCCACTGTGAGACACACTGATGTCCCTCTTACCAGGCTGGATAAGGTAAAGGTTATAGTTAGTTGCCTGTCAGAGGCCAAGATTTACCACATCATGCATGCACTCAGGTCACTAACTCTTAAGTACCAGTATGACTCACTCATAGTCCCTGTGGGTATGAATGAATTTAGACATGCCTCCTTGGACTATATGAAGAGAGACATGATTGAGCTCTCAGAATATGTGTCACAGGGAGGTATCAGCCTAGCACTGAGCAGCATTCTACCATCTCCAAGGATGATGCCACAATACCAGCAGAAAGTGATCCATTTAACAATTGGCTTAGCTACTGGTATCATTCCAAAGGTGTCCAATACTTATCACCCTAAGAGGACATGGTTAATAGGCCACACTGTTCTGTCAAGGATATCTTCACCTGTCACCTTTGGGCTTTTGGATACTGGCCAAAACATTATCCACCTCTATAGTGCCTTTTGTAGGCATTTCCAAACAGATAAACCTTCCAACATAACAAACGCTACACAGGATAAGCTAAAGGTGTCACTGCTCAATGCTAGGAGTCTCAACAAAAATTGCACTCCCTGAAAGCTCTTTTTGGAGGTGTATCTATTTCCGTAAAAGGATGGTCAGACAATATGACATGCGTGAGCTACTCATTGTCCAACTAACCATGGGAAAATTCATTCCTATTTTCATCTAGGTCTCCTGCTCTGAACCAGGAAACCCGTACATCATATCTGAAGTTACTAGAATCACTCAATACCATACTCATACGTGATTTTAACTACCCCTCCATTAACTGTGAGCCCTATACAATCACTAACATGCAGGCCCAAAGATTTTTGACTTTTTAAATTCAAATGCCCTGGAGCAGCTAGTCTGTACTGCCACTAGGAGAACAAATATCCTAGATCTGGCTGCACCCCCCCATATGACCATATAAACAACCGAATAGAAACGGCAGTACCAGACCCAAATAAACCTAGGTCAAACCACAAAAACAAGCAATCCTGGTGGACTCCCTGGTATTAATAGGTTGTACAACAAAATAAAGAAAACCCTGTTAAGAAGTAAGAGGGAATGTGCACAACAGAGAAATTTTAGGCTGTTTGAAACAGTAGATTATTTCCTTATTTGGTAAAGACTTGGAATTGTAGTCGCAACTGCATTTCCAGATTATGTGTTAAAGCTAGCCATCTGTGAAAGAAAACACGCACATGAAAAGGTTGATTGAAGCTAGCACCCAGGTTTAAAAGCCTTTTATTGATCCCTTAGAAGGAATCCATGAGCTGCCTTAGTACTTTATTTTAATGTTGTAAAAGTATGAGGTGCATCTATCCCTACTAGCTTACGTGATTCACGTATATATTTTTAAATAGTTTTATTGAAAATGTATACACAGGAACAAGCACATTAACATAATAAAATTGAAAACTATTCACACAAGTGTGTCTACATCAATTCTTGCTGTACACAATTATTAAATTCATTACACAGCCATTAACTTTTCATAGAACATAGATTAATATTTCTGTATTAATGAGTCCATTTGTATCCAGTTACAATATTATGTGGTTATGTTGTCTGTTTACATCTTAAAAGAGTAGACATTTCTTTATGGCACACAATAGTGACAATATTTATAAACTCTGCTAATGAAGGCATGATCTCATTTTGTGTTCTTTGCAGTCATTTCCCTGTGTTACAGGTATTGTAACAGGATTCAGAAGGAAAAATATGAAATTTCACGAAAGCAATTCATATAGAAATCAGTAAAGAGTACCTTGTTAAATTATGTTTCCTTTGGACTAGCACTCATGGGTTGGATTAAATGAAACAAAAAGCATTTTGTCGTAAGAAAATTTTGACATTTGTGTGGGGCTGTCCTTTAACAAGGCACTGGACTTCTCAACATCCTGCACTGTTTACTCGTTGTCTAGTATAAAGACACCAGCCATGATCTTTAAACTAATTCTTCATCACCATCATCATCCACCTTTTCTTCCATTTTCGACATGGGGTTGGGTTGTCATGTTAACTGACGCCATCTCTCTCAATTCAATGCTACATTCCTTCCTTTGACTGTGACAGATCTTATCTCACACAACCTGTCCACATCTTTGCTAGACCTCATCGTTTCCTCTTACCTTCTTCCTGTCTGTCTCAAACCTTCTTCACCAGATTGTCTTCTGCTTTTCTGCACATGTGCACACATCACCATGATCTAGTCTCTCTGATCTTTACTGCAATTGGAGTCACTTTGGATTCTGCTCTTATGTCCTCATTTCTTTGTCTGTCCCACAGTGTGCATCCTGTCACCCATCTCAGGCACTTACTTTCCATCACCTCCAGCTTCTCTTACTGCCCAAGTTTCTGGACCATACAGTTGTAATGGTCGCACCACTGTTTTTTACACCTTACTTTTCAGTTTCCGTGGCATTCTTCTGTCCTACACTACACCTGACACTGTCAGTTGTCTGCAGCCCCTATGATTCTAACTTTGACCTCTTCATTCAGACGTCCCTTCTCCTCAACCACCCCTCCCAGATACTTGAAGCTGTTTACCTGTTCCACTATCTTCTCTTCTATCTCTATTCTCAGCTTCTCCTGATTTCCCCAGTTTGCTGCCATTACCACCATCTTATCTGTGCTTAGTTTCCTCCCATGTGCCTTCAGTTTTGCATTCCACTGCAGTACTGCCCCAATCAGCTTTCTTGGGACCTTGTCATATGTTTTCTCCAAGTCTAGGAATACCCAGCTGGACTCTTTCCTCATCTCTAGTTTTTTCTCAACTGTCTGTCTGACTGCAAACATTGGGTCAGTTGTGCTGCATCCTGATCTGAATCCAAACTGCTCATCTCCCATCTTACTTTCTACTCTGTGTATCCATTTATCAATCACCCTCTCCAGAACTTTCATGCAATGTGGTAGGAGTTTGATGCCTCTGTACCTCCCGCAGTTGTGGATATCCACTTTGTTTTTGTACACTGGCAAGACTACACTTATTCTCCAGTCATCTGAGATACGCCTTTCTCTCTACACTGCTACGAATATCCTCAGGCGCCATTTCTCTCCATCTCACCCAGCATCTTTATCATATTGGCTATGACCTCATCTGGGCCTGCTGCTTTCCCCTGACTTAATTTCCCTTAGTGCTATTCTTACTTCTTCTAGGGTAGTCTCCTCTTCTTCTCTCATCGTAGGCTGTTTCAGGGGCAGTACAACTTCTGTAGGGTTTTCTTCATTCAAAGCTGCTGGAAATACTCCTTCCATCTACCTTTGATGTCCCATGGACTGGTGAGCAGGTTGTTGTTGGCATCCCTTCTGAAGGGTGCCTGACTATCTTCTTTATCTTTCTGTCTTTGCCTTGCGACCATATATGGTTTCTTTGTGCCACCTACTGAGTCACTTTCTAGAACCTGGTAGAGTGCCTCCAATGCTCTGTTCTTTGCTATTGCAACTCCTTTCTTAGCTTCTTTGTTAGACAATCAGTATTCCTTCCTAGCTGAGGGATGTATGAATGAATGCGTAAGTGGGTGTGTGGCATGTTGGTGTGAGATCGGGAGAGTGAGAGCGATGTGTGAGTGAATGAAGGTATGAATGAGGAAGTGGCTGTGTGTCTATGTGTGTGTGTGTGTGTGTGTGTGTGTGTGTGTGCATGTGTGCGTGTGCATGTGTATATGTGTGTGTGTGTGTGTGTGTGTGTGTGTGTGTGTGTGTGTGTGTGTGTGTGTGTGTGCGTGTGTGTGTGTGTGTGTGTGTGTGTGTGTGTGTGTGTGTGTGTGTGTGTGTGTGTGTGTGTGTGTGTGTGAATGCAGGTACGAATGAGGATGTGGCTGTGTGTGTGTGTGTGTGTGTGTGTGTGTGTGTGTGTGTGTGTGTGTGCGTGTGTGTGTGTGTGAATGAATGCAGGTATGAATGAGGAAGTGGCTGTGTGTGTGTGTGCGTGTGTGTGTGTGTGTGTGTGTGTGTGTGTGTGTGTGTGTGTGATTCACACCTTTCAGCTGCACAGATTTTCACAGAATGTCCAGATTTGTGTGTCATATTTTTGGTGTGTTCCTCCTAAAATCTGTACTTTTCTGGCAAATAGTTGAGGATTGAAGCCATTAAATAATGACGAACATTTGAGTTTACGACTCCACATCCTTCAGAGAATTCATGCTAGTGCAAAAGCTATTATTCTATCAACTTTCTAAGTTTGTAAGAGCAGTATTTAAAATCTGTCCCTATTTGTCCATCAGTTTAGGCTTTGTCCAGATTTTTAGAGCAAAAAATCTGGACAAAGCCTATAATGATAGGGGGACAAATAAGGACAGATTTTAAATATTGCTCTTCCAAACTTAGAAAGTTGATAGAATGTTAGGTTTTGCATTAGCATGAATTCTCTGAAGGATGTGGAGAATAAAACTTAAATGTTTGTTACAGCAAATTCCAAAAAAAAAAAAAAAAAAAAAACTGCCAAATTCGAAAATTAAAGGGGCACCCAATATTTTGCCCTCACAACTGATATTTACCGAGAAATTCAGTACAGTTGAGAGGTATGAGCCCAAGCGATCAAACAAAGCCAACCGTGGGTAAATCCAGCATTACCAACACCCAGGAATAGGTTATTGCTATTATGCAATGACATTATTTAAGAAAGAAATGTCTTACCTTCCTTAAATAATGACTGTAAAATGGCGCTGTAGAGTTCCTCAGTGTTTTTCTGCATTTGCGGATGTGCTGTGCATGTGTACGGGATTATGTTCCTGTGCTTACGCAGTACATCAGGGCTTTTCAACAGAATGAAGGAAGAAAAGGCAAACGTCAAACCCGGCATAATGGGGGGGACAAAGGTCCAAAAACAGGGACACATTTTAAATGTCAAACCCAACATAATGGGGGGGACAAAGGTCCAAAAACATGGACACATTTTAAATGTCAAACACAACATAATGGGGAGGACAAAGGTCCAAAAACGGACACATTTTAAATGTCAAACCCAACATAATGGGGGGGACAAAGGTCCAAAAACAGAGGCACATTTGAAATGTCAAAGCCCAACATAATGGGGGGAACAAAGGTCCAAAAACAGGGACACATTTTAAATGTCAAGCCCAACATAATGGGGGGGACAAAGGTCCAAAAACAGGGACACATTTTAAATGTCAAGCCCAACATAATGGGGGGAACAAAGGTCCAAAAACAGGGACACATTTTAAATGTCAAGCCCAACATAATGGGGGGAACAAAGGTCCAAAAACAGAGGCACATTTAAAATGTCAAAGCCCAACATAATGGGGGGAACAAAGGTCCAAAAACAGGGACACATTTTAAATGTCAAGTCCAACATAATGGGGGGAACAAAGGTCCAAAAACAGAGGCACATTTGAAATGTCAAAGCCCAACATAATTGGGGGAACAAAGGTCCAAAAACAGGGACACATTTTAAATGTCAAGCCCAACATAATGGGGGGGACAAAGGTCCAAAAACAGGGACACATTTTAAATGTCAAACCCAACATAATGGGGGGGGGGCAAAGGACCAAAAACAGAGACACATTTTAAATGTCAAACCCAACATAATGGGGGGAACAAAGGTCCAAAAACAGGGACACATTTTAAATGTCAAACCCAACATAATGGGGGGGGGGGACAAAGGTCCAAAAACAGGGACACATTTTAAATGTCAAAGCCAACATAATGGGGGGGACAAAGGTCCAAAAACAGGGACACATTTTGTTGCTCTTGCTAACTTAGAAAGTTGCTTGAATGAGAGGTTTTGTTTTACATTGCATTTTCTGAAGGATATGAAGCCTAAACCTCAAATGTCTGTCATTATTTAATGACTTCCGTCCCCAGTGGCTTGCCAGAAAACTGCAATTTTTTTAATCAGAAAAAGACAAAAACTATGAGGCAAAAAAATCTAGACATTCTCCAAAAATATGGACAGCTGAGTGGTATGAGAGTCTGTTGAGATTTTAGGAGGCACAGAGGAGAAATACAAGGAAAATCAGGTACATTTTGTATTTCTTTAATTTTGCAGAACATGCCTGATTTTTCTTATATTTTGCTCTGCCCTCTGTAGCATATGCAATAGAAAAGTCTGCCCACTCAACTAATACTTCAATGTCCGGACGTTTTTTCTGTTGTTATATGTTCTATTTACAATGGGCACACTGGTTGGACTCTCCAATCAGCATCCACTTTCTTGAATACTAATGAGAAGCCATTGCATAATATGCACTAAACAAAATATGTGCTCATGATGTGTTAATAAGCAATACATATCTCAGCTGCCTTCTGTCTTCTTTGAGTCATAATGCACTGTTTGTGACCAGAGTAGTGACTTCTTAGAGCCATAATGCAGTGTCTGTGACCAGAGCCATAACTTCTTAGATTCATAATGCGGTGTCTGTGACCAGAGCCATAGCTTCTTAGAGCCATAATGCAGTGTCTATGACCAGTGTCATAGCTTCTTGGAGTCATAATGCAGTGTCAGTGACCAGTGTCATAGCATCTTGGAGTCATAATGCAGTGTCTGTGACTAGAGCCATGGCTTCTTGGAGTCATAATGCTGTGTCTGTGACCAGTGTCATAGCTTCTTAGAGTCATAATGCAGTGTCTGTGACCAGAGCCATAGCTTCTTAGAGCCATAATGCAGTGTCTGTAACCAGTGTCATAGCTTCTTAGAGTCATAATGCAGTGTCTGTGACCAGAGCCATAGCTTCTTAGGGTCATAGTGATGTGTCTGTGACCAGACCCATAGCCTCTTGGAGTCATAATGCCATGTCTGTGACCAGACTCATAGCTATACTAGCCCCCTGTAACTTTAATGCTTTGGCACAGCCTCCAACCTTGAAAAATATCTTTCCTTTGAAAACTGTAACAAAGCTCTTGCTGTACTTGCAACATGGGTAGCAAGCAGCTAACGACAACTTGTACCACGCATTCTTCAGCCCTGCGTGCAAAAGCAGCTAGCGTGCTAACAACCAATCTGCATCTCCCAATCATGCCCCCTAAGATCTTATGCCTGGGGTGACTGCCATCTTCTACACCCTCACTACACTTCTGTCTATGTCAAAACATTCAATCATATAAAAGCCAGATGATGTTACAGCAGGGTTATGAAGTTAGGTATAGCATAAGTTGCACAGATGACTGACCTGAAAGAGAATATTCACGGAGAAGTTAATGCTCTGTTATTGTGTGGCACATTTATAAGATTTTATTCTTTTTGCATTTTTATTCCACTTCTGGGATGTGTGGATTAAATGTACTTAGGTCACTGGTACTGACCCTCTATATTATTTTGGAGATGTTATCTTTGAGCTCCTAACTAACAAGTGTCAACTGTGTACTTTTGTTTATGTTTAGATTGCTTTTGTTGTAGAGATTGATCTACTGCATTGTTTTCAGGATGAGCCTGTATACAAAGCTGAGTAATTGGAGCTTGACAGCTCCAACATAGGTCATTCATGTTCTTTTAAAGTAGAAGATAGGCAACCCATTTGTTAATACGGTATATATAAAAAAACTCAGTATTATAAACAAAAATCACTATATTATATGATTGTATCATTCTACATTACTGTTTAGGGGGTTGCCTACTTTTGTGTTATGTCTGAACTGCTGGTTATTGGTGTCTTATTTGGCTCCCTATTAAAATGTAAACATTTAAAATGCTGAGTGACAGCAAGTAGAAATATATACCATCTCCAAGACTGCCATACTTCAGAGAAAAGGGAATATTCCAAGAAATAATCATCTCAGGCTTAGTATATGCAAGTCCATTTTTTTTATTCAGTTTTCATATTTTGGGACTCTGCCTATTGCATCTTGGCATTTAAAATGGTTACTTTTTTATTATAAAAAAAAAAACTAAAAATTATTCACCAAAAAGCCGCTGTCGCAAATCAAGTTTGAAAAAGCCTAACGGCGAAAGCGCTTACTTTCTTGTGAATAAAGCTGTTTTTTACCTCATTGGAGTTGGTGACTGCAATTTCCTGGTTTGGAGCAGTGAAGAGGATTTTATCTTGGTGATTTACATCCCTTGCCTGTAGAGGAGAAGGGTCTGAAATGTTTTGCTTTTGGTGATTTACATCCCTTGCCTGTAGATGAGAAGGGTCTGAAATGTTTTGCTTTTCACTACATTTTGTTAAAAGGAACAGCGTTTATGACTTTATAAGCATTGGCTTATTTAGCGTGCATCAACTGGACATTGCGATTTGCGACAGCGGCTTTTTGGTGAATAATTTTTAGTTTCTTTTTTACAAGCTGTCGCTTATCTTCCTTGCTGTTGTGGCATTGGTGATTTTGTTTTACTTTTTTATTATATATTCGATCACTAAGAATTTCTACCCTTTGGCAACATACTACACCCTGCAGAGGCCAATGTTTTAATAAAAACTGCACCCTTCACATTTAAAACACTGGGTAACAATATTCTGGGGTCTAGTTTTAATTTTATCCCCCAAATACTTTTAATTATTTGTTGTTAACAAAGAACAATTGCAAAAGATTTATACCAGCAATGAAACAAGCTGGCTTGAAGTGAGCAACCACATCGACACACAGGAGAACCAATGAGTCCCAAATGATTTATAAAAGATAGCAAGTTCTTATTATGAAGGCTACATACTATATATCAGGCTGTATTCAGTATATTTGATGTTGGTGAATGTCTACCAGAAGGTATAATATCAATGTTAATTAGCCAAATCTGCACAACTGACACTGTATATGTAGATGATAACGTGTACGGAAGTTTTGGGACATTATGAATCAGAATATTGAAATGCTATTACATTATAAAAAGAGCTTTAATTTTTTTAAATATTTCTTCCAGTTGTAGTATTAATTGTGTAAACGCTGTGTTGTATTGTATTGTCTTGTTGTGTATTGTGGTACTCTCACTGAAAGATAAGATGCCGTGTTAAGGAACCAAGTCTCAGGAGGGTTTGGTGCCTTGCAAGGGTATCCTATTAGTGCTTTTGAAATATTGAGGTATGGTATATCTTTTGAGATTGACATTTTTTATTTATTTTTTTACCACTTCTTCCAACTGTATTACTAAACATTTAAAGTTGGTTATGAGAGGTGCCCCCCTCACTGAAGCACTTTCTTTCTCATTTGCAATCAGTTTTTAACATTTGCTATTATTTTTACTTTTTTTAGAAAGATTTTATTGAAATTTTAAACACAGTGAAACAGTATATTATTATCCAAATGTAACAGCAAATAAAAACAACTATTTACAATAGTGTCTACATCAATTAATCTAAAAAAATCTCAGTTTCCATTCAAAGTAAAAGAATAAAACCTAATAAATAAATATATATTATTAAAGAAATCTTAAATGTATACTTTTCTTATAAAATATTTAACTTTAACCAGGTGTTATTGTAAGAAGAAGTTTATCTGTTCTCATTTTAATATTGAGTAACTTATTTTGGCATCAGTGTTTGAAGAAACATTCTTTAAATGAGGAAGTAATATCTCTTTTGCAATTTATTGTAATAACCTTTCTAGCAACATAGACTGTATAGAAGAGGCTACTGCATTCTGAGAACATTTCTAGGAACCGGAACATTAAACGGAATATTATTTTTACTTTCAATGACAACATTGATGGAATTCACTTGCAGTGAATGTGTATTTTCATTAAACAATAATGATGCGCTATCACCAGTACATAAAGTTAAATAAAAATGGAAATGAGAACAAAGAAAAAAACTGAAAAAAATAGGCAAGGGAAGAAAAAGGTGACTAGCAAGCTCCAAAAATACTCCAGAATTAAAATCTGATGGAAATAAAAAGAATGAGGCATATTCACAAAGTCTCATTATTGGGTTCCTATTAAATCAGTGAATGCTTAACTTAGTGAACGCTGTTTAATCAACCCGTTTTATTTGAAATGGTGAAATCCCAAAAGCACGGAACAGCAATTTTATTCCCAGGGGAAAAAAAAATCACTGGGCCATTTTCGGAACTTTGTCATTTCCTCCACTGTGGTCATATCTTGGAGTTTGTATATTTAAGTAAGAGGGTGTAGGGGATGAAGACCACCACTTTATTTTGTGTTTTTTTTTTTTTTTTTTTTTTTTTACAGAGCAGTGATTTTTTTCAATCGCTGTTCCGTGTGTTCGGCATTTTGGTGTTTTTACATATTTGGGTCGATTACACAGTGTTCACTAAGTTAAGTGTTCGCTGATGTAATATAGATCCTCATTATCTGCATCTCTGCTTGCATCTAAACATTTAGATTAAACGTCAATATTCCCTGTAAATATACTACAGTTCAGCTAAAAGAAACTCCAGCACAAGGCTGTCTTTTTCATATTTTACTATTAATCTTTTAACAGCTATAAAGACAGAAGTTAATTTTTAAAAAAAGAACATATTTCACATTTCAAATATTGAATAAGACTATCTGTGTGCGTAAATCCAATCTTATTCTCCAGCTCTTTGGTTAAAGTATTTCCACCAAGGTATAATAACTGGAGAGGTAAACCACCAATTAAATAAGCTGTCATGAAATAAACATCCAGGCCAATTTAAAAAGAATAGATGGGTTCAGTCTGAGGTGAACATAGTGAGATAATTTTATTTTTGACTGGGGTTTCTCTCTCCTAAAATTCACTCTTATTCCTCCAAAATGAGATTACCATGGTTGCATTTCCTGTGACGGATATGTGTATTTACTTAGAATGCCAACAATTACAGTTGTTTCTTATATCAGAATCTTTAGAGTAAATGTCTGAAACTTTCCTCACTTGTCACTCTCTGGTTTTTGGTTCTTTGTTATATTTTCAACATACTAAAGAATTTTGAAAAGAAGACTGAAATGTTTAGCTTCTTAGGACAGTCGGTTTCTCCCACTAGTATCAGGTGCCTTCACTCTGAGACTACAAAGTAAAAGAACTGTTAATTTGCAAAGCCTTGGCAGATTTATAACCCCAAGGATGAGATCGAGTCACTAGTTTTAAAAGCTGTTAAGTCTTAGAATTTCAACATGTTTATGACCCTAGTGGCTGATTTGGGGTATAAAGATCTTATGTGACATTTTTCTTGGACAAGAATCATTAAAATGTGACATGTACGATCATGTAACTGCAGAGGAGAAAGATTCAAATTGAACAGGATGTGCATTGAGGAAGCTGAATAGCTTAGAAGTGCCACAGAAGGAAAGAAACAGCGAAGGAAGGCTTTTTTAATACACGGCAGTGCATAGATCATTGTCTAAGGATAAAAATACATTCAGGCAAAAGGGAAAAGGAAACATGCTTTTATTAGTCCTTTAATGAATGACGATGCTTTGTTGGCACATTTCTTATAACAATATCTCAACTCGATATCCAAAGTACCTGAAGACTATTTTTTGTTTAGTTTTTCCTGGTTGATGTAAATTGTGATTTAGTTGTATTGATTATTTGGCTGCCAAAAATGTTTTGCTATTCGATCCACTGTTCTTGATTTAGAAGACTAAAATTATACCAGTTTATCCTACATCTGTACTAGTAATATATGAACTAAAGATGCAATGATAGATCCAGTAGTCCTTAGGCCATATGCCTTGTTATATTGAATTAATTATTTCATACTAAATTCCATATTTATGACTAATTTGAATACTACTTTTGTAATGTGGATAAATAACTCATAATTTTATTATCTAGCCAGGGGATGGGCAGTAAGATTACATGATCATTTTTAAACACTCTACTTCAAACCATTACTTTTATCAGGAGACATCCATCCTAACCCAGGCCCCTCCCATCCTACCATAAATAATAATCCTCTTGTACAAACATCTACTAACCTCACCCCCTTAAAAAGCAAGTATCTTTCTGCTCTATCAACCTCAGGAGTGCAGTAAATAAAGTACAGGACTTCCATGCCTGGTTAGCTAACTATACCCCTGACATAGTCACCCTAACTGAAATCTGGCTGAAACCATATAATAAAGATAGTGAAATTACCCCACCTGGCTATAACATCCTACGACTTGATAGACAAAAGAAAAGAGGAGGAGGGGCCATACTCTTCCATGACCACCGCTCAGTAACCAGTTCAAATCTCCCTCTACCCACTTTTTCTACAGCTGAACTCCTACTGACCATATTAAACTTAATAACTTTACCACGATAAGTGTTGTAGCAATCAACACCCCCCCCCCGGTGATAATCTTAGTATACTAGAGAACATCCTACACCACCTCTCACAGACCATCCTTAAGGAAACCATCATTCTAGGGGACGTAAACATAGATTGGCTTACAATTCAAACTCCCCATACTACCTCTTGTATCAACCTACATGGATTTGAGCAACTAATCACTTCTCCTACCCATATTAGCAAGTCCCACCTGCCACAGTCTCTCCTGGACTGGATTTTGGTGTCTCATCCACAAAATTACCACAACCCTCACACTCTACCAAATTCCCTTAGTGACCACTGCCCTATCATAGTAAATAGACACACTCACCATTTTACCAGACCTTTCAGATTTATCACCTCTCGCAAAACCTCATCGTTTAGTCCAGACTCTTTCATAGACCAACTCTGTAATATTAACTGGTCCCATCTCACTACACTCCCCTTAGATGAGGCTGTCTACTCTTTCAACTCTACCTTTCTAAACATCCTCAACTCTCTAGCTCCCCTCCGTACTATCAGAATCAAAGCAAACACCGCTCCTTGGCTGACCAAACATACTAGAGCCTTGATGAAAAGACGTGACAAGATATGGAAATTATGGACTTAAACTAAGACCCTTTCTCTCCTACAGACTTACAAAGAACTTAGAAATCAAATAAAAAAATTATCAACAAACACAGGATCAACTTCTATGCAAACCCTCCCACTACCCTAAAATCTGACCCTAAAAAATTCTGGAACTCAGTCATTCATATACTGCATCCAGAAAACCCTTCCCCTCCCAACCCATGCCCAAATAAAACTTTAGAAGAAACTGCCACTGAATTAACAATCATTTTATTAATTCAATAACTACCATAATTAATGACCTCCCCACTAGTAAAAATACTAAAAAACCCACGTTCTCATCTCCCCCTTCTTCTCCTTCTAACTCTTTCTCTCTTACATCTGTCTCAACTAAATATATTAAATCTCTACTCTCTAAATTCAAACCCTGCTCCCCCTCAGCTGATAACCTACCCTCTTACTTCCTACATATAGCTGCTGAACCCTTAGTCTATCCAGTATCCATCCTGAACAACTGATCTATCTCTGAATCATACGTTCCATCAATATGGAAAACTTTCTACACATTACCCATACATAAAGAAGATAATTTTTCTGATATATCAAACTTCAGACCAATTGCTATACTGTCTCCCCTCTCCAAGATTCTTGAGAAATGCATTCACAAGCAGATAATGCAATAACTTCTCCAACAGAACCTTCTAACACACACACAACATGGATTTCATCCCAAACACAGCACTACAACTGTGCTAATATCCTTCATTAATACTGTATCACTGGCCCATGATAATAATAAACTAGTCTCATGTCTGTTCCTCAACCTGTCCAAAGCCTTTGACACTGTCTTCATCCCATCCTCCTAGACAAACTCTCTCACCTAAGATTCTCTCCTCCCACCATATCCTGGTTTTCCAGCTATCTCGCTAAACACCAGCAAGCTGTTAAATGGCACTCTGCTGTTTCTCACCCTGTAAGCATCCCAGTGAGTGTCCCCCAAGGATCCATACTGGGGCCACTGCTCTTCAATATTTTCACCAACCTACTTTACACTTCCTGTCCCAACTCCACACTTGTACAATATGCTGATGATTCTATAGTCATCACCATTGCTGACAATTCATCTGACATCCACTCTTCTACCCAAGCATCATTCAACACCATAGAGACATGGCTTTGTGACAACAAATTAATTCTTAACCCTAAGAAAACTAAGCTCCTACTCTTCCTCTCAAAAAAACTCATCAATCTCAAAACAACATTTTCCATCCTATCTAGCAATAACACTGTCATTACCTGTGACCCTAGCACTAAACTTCTAGGAGTCATAATAGATGATCATCTTAAATTTGATCTCCAAATCACCACCTCTATCAAAAAGACTCACCAGAAACTCAGACTCCTTTAGTGAAACAAAATACATTTAACCAACTCAGTCAGAATAACTCTCTCCCATGCATTTGTTCTTCCCACCCTCCTTTAAAGCTCTCAATTATACACAGATCTTAACACCACACTTATAACCAGACTTGAAACTATGTATAATAAAGTTGCCAGATTTGCTGCAAACCAAACCTACAAGTCACACCATTGCCTATCTCTTAAACAATTGCAGTGGCTCGAATTCCCTCATTTGGTGCTACTACAGCAACTAATTGTCCACTCCATCCTCTATCTACCATCTTTCTGCCCTAGCCTTCAGTCAATTATAACTAAATATTCCTCAACAAGGACATTACATAGCTCAGACAAAGACTTCCTACAGATCTATAAACCCAAAACCAAATCAGGGTGTTTATAACTATAACCCTGCTGCAACTTGGAACCAACTACCCCTAGAAATTAGATCCCTTGACCAAACAAAACATTTCAAACTAGCCACTCGAGAATACCTAATAAATAAATGGTCCTGCCCTCACTGAAACTACCTAACTCTAGCTTGTCTCTCATCCCTCCTTTCTCCTCCACTGTCTGTCTTAATATCCATCTACCTCTCTGTCTCATTGCTTAACCTCTACATGACCTTACTACTCCATCTGTACCTCTATATGACCTTACTACTCCATCTGTACCTCTACATGACCTTACTACTCCATCTGTACCTCTACATGACCTTACTACTCCATCTGTACCTCTACATGACCTTACTACTCCATCTGTACCGCTACATGACCTTACTACTCCATCTGTACCTCTAAATGACCTTATTACTCCATCTGTACCTCTACATGACCTTACTACTCCATCTGTTCCTCTACATGACCTTAATACTCCATCTGTACCTCTACATTATCTTACTGCTCCATCTGTACCTCTACATTACCTTACTGCTCCATCTGTACCTCTACATTACCTTACTGCTCCATCTGTATCTCTACATTACCTTACTACTCCATCTGTACCTCTACATGACCTTACTACTCCATCTGTACTTCTACATTACCTTACTATTCCATCTGTACCTTTACAGTACCTTACTACTCCATCTGTACCTCTACATGACCTTACTACTCCATCTGTACCTCTACATTACCTTACTACTCCATCTGTACCTCTACATGACCTTACTACTCCATCTGTACCTCTACATTACCTTACTACTCCATCTGTACCTCTACATTACCTTACTACTCCATCTGCACCTCTACATTACCTTACTGCTCCATC
>NC_056736.1:777913980-778071480 GCF_019279795.1 Protopterus annectens | reverse complement strand
TAAATAATATAGTAAAAAAATAAGTAAAACACAACAATTTAACAGCCAGCCCCTTCTCAAAGTGCAATAATGCCCTGCAGGGTTTATGTTATTGTGGAAATAATGTCCTTTCAGGAGTGTAGAGGCCCTCCGCCTGTGGCAGTGGGCCTCAGAATATCCTTGGGTGGGTGTTTTTTCCACAATAACACACCCTGTTGGGCATTATTGCTTGTGTAAACTATTGGAATAGGTTGCTTTCTTAATAATTTTTGAAGAAAAACAGCCTCCTTTTACATGCTTAGTCATTTTAACATCTAAAAACTCAACTTCTGTTACACTTGATTGCCCTTTAAAAACCGAAAATGAAGTGGTACCATTAATGTAACTCAAAAACCGCTCAATATCAAAGAGGTTTCCCTTCCATAAAATAAAAATGTCATCCAGATACCGCAAATAAATCTTGATGTTCCTACAAAAAGAGGAAGGAAGCACAAACAGTTTCTCCCACCACCAAAGTACAATATTTGCAAAGACAGGGGATGCGGGTGTCTCCATTGCTAGTCCAACAATTTGTTTGAAGTATTCTGATTGAAAGAATACAAATTATTGGTTAAAACAACTTCCATGGCTTCAACATCTAGATTAGTAGTACTAGAAGACAGATTAGTGCTATATGCCATAGCTTCATAAAACATTGCACACCTTCCGGATGCGGGATTACCAAAAATAAAACCTTAATATCAGTCACCAAAAACATAACATCCTTATCAAACTGAGCACAGTGCAATTCATTAAGAAAGTGACGTATGTTTAAGAACACACGTCTTGTCATCGAAAATCATTTTTAACATATAATCAACAAATTTATCCAAAAGGTCAGTTTTTGAACCTCCTGCTGCTACTATAGGATAAGTACTGGATCATTAACTGACGTATGCACTTTGGGGATACCAAAGATAATTTGGTATCACAGGTTTGTCCACCCTCAAATATTCTAATGTAACATTATCCATTTCCAAATTGGTGGTGATATCTTCCAGCCAGAAGTCAATAATAATCTCGTTTTTACAGACACTCATAAAAAATTCACCTTTATTGAGATATTGTAACATTTTTTTATGAGTACAAAAAAATCCATTAACACAGCTCCCCCTCCTTTGTCAGGTTTCATTATTCTAAATGAACAGTTGTTGGATAGCTCTTTCAATAATTTATTTTCCTTAGCCAATAAGTTGTAATAACCATGGCTGACCTTCAAGGCTCATATCTCTTTCACACATGCTGTCTCAAATGCCAATAAAACAGGATTCAATGGAGGGTTAAACATGCTAGATTTATACTGACCTCTATTCAGTTCTTCTATACATTTATCTTCTTTAAAAAATAAAGCCAAATTAAGCTTGCGAACAAACAATTTAAGGCTGAGTAAATTTACAACCAAATTAAACTTTGTAGCCAGTAAAGAAAGTAAAGTCTTTACAGAAGAGCTCACTATATAATGGATTAACTACTAAATGGCTATAACTGTAAATGTTAAAGCCTTTGAAACTATAGACAGTACCTTGACCAGAAAACAAATATTCTGCTGTTACCTCTGTCTCTTCTTCTGGTTGTAATATCGTCCCTTGACAGGCTGACACTCTACCTTCCGAATTCCATTCATTTTGGACTGGGAATCCAATCTCTGTTGTTGTAGCTTGTGATTCTTGTTTAAGATCCTGGATGAGTATCATGGAATCCAGTCTTTTCCCAAAAAAGTCTCATCATTATGGTCCCCTGTTGTATTCATCAGTGGTTCAACAGCTGCCTTGTCATTACTTGGGGGCATTTGTCTATTACTGCTGCTCACAGGACTTGAATGGGAATATGCCGTGTTGCAGTTGTACTGGTCCCTGGGTTGAACTGGTGAATGAAAGTCCTTATGACATTTTTGTATTGCTACTTTCTTGGCAACTGCATGTTCTTTTCATTGTTTATTTTTATCTTGTGGTTGGATTTCATTTTTTAGTGTCTGGTCTCACAGAAGGGTTTCCAATGGGAGTGGGTGTCCATCAGGGTTCAGTTTGGAGCCCACTGCTATTTGGACTGTTGATGAACTACATTAGTTCACAGGTCGGAGGGAACAGACCTACAAAGCAGCTGTATGCAGATAATGTTGCACTACAGTCAGACTCTAAGCAAGAACTTCAGCAATGTTAGAGGAATGGAATGCAAAACTGAAGGCATATGGGATGAAAGACAGTAGCAGCAAATGGGGGAAATCAGAAGAAGATGAGAACAGAAAGAGAAGGGAAAATAGTTGAGGAGAAGGAAAGTCTGAATAAGGAGATAAAAGCTAGAATCAGAGGGGCTGCAGCCATCTGACACAGAGTGTCATAGATAGAGTATGACAGAAAAATACCAAAGAAGATGAGAACTAAGGTGTACAAAACAGAGGTGCAAGCAGTACTTTTTTATGGTACAGAATCCTGGACAGTAAAGGAAAAACAGTTGCGGAACCCAGAGGTGATGGAGATGAAGTGCCTGAGAAAGGTAGTAGGATGCACACTGTGGAACAGATGACAGAGCAGAAGCCAAAGTAGGTCCAATTGTAGAGAAGGTCAAAGAGAACAGATTACAGTGGTTCAAGCACATGTGCAGAAAAGCAAGACACTCTGATAAAGAAGATTTGGGACAGACATGATGAAGGCAAGAGAAAACAACGGTGTTCAGCAAAGAGGTGGATGGATTGCATGACAGAAATCCTGTGAGGGTCGAGCGTGACTGTTGAAGAAGATAGGAAACTGACTCTGAATCAAGAGATAGATGGCAACAGTTGATACAACACCAGATCCTATGCAGAAAATGGCAGAAGGGGGGTTGTTGTTGATGATGGTGATGATGATGATGATGATTGGTGATGAGCAGATGTCAAATTACTCATTTTGGAAAGTAGGGAAAATTTATGATAATGGGGTACTCACTCAATACTTTGCCCAAGGTATGAGAATCTGGCTGGCAGATGAGAATGTACCAGAAATGGATAAAAAGAGTGACCTCTGTGTAGCCAGAATGACAAAAGTGCAAATAATGGGTTTATCTGGCACTACCCACAGGTATACGAAAATTCACAGAGTCATTCCCAAGAATCACAGGATTCTGCACAGGCATTTATAGAACAAATTCCCACAGAAACAAGGTTGTGTGGTAGCTAATGGAAGTGGCACCACAGATGTCATGGGCTGTCTGGAAGTAACTGCTGGTCCAAAGTACCACAAGAGCCTGTAGCCTATCCTGCTGAATAGTGTTTATTCTTCCTTGACAGGATAACCTGCAGGTAGTATGGAGAGATTCTTTTGCTATTGTGAGATTATTAAGTGATGTTAATTATACAGTAGAGTTGGCAAAAAGGAGACAGAAAAACAAACTATCCCATCTTAATATGATGATGCCCTACTATGAGAGAGATAGTGGTCAGCAACATATGCAGTTTGTTTCAGGAGGAACAGAGGGATTTGTTTCATAGGCCTTCTCACAGAAACCCAGTCTTTCATAACAGTTATCTCCTACCCAGGTTCAGACAACTTGGGCAGTACTACAGGAGTTTGGGAACATGCTTACTTCTAAGTTGGGTTATAACTGCTGGCGCATCTTGTGGACACAGGGTCCCATTGAACTGCTAATCAGGCTCCTTACATAGTGCTTGAGTGAGTCTATGTGGAAAAAATTACGGTAGATATTGGATCTGAACCTCCTAGGTAGTGCTGGCACCAAAGAAAAATGGGAACACTAGATTTGTTGTGGTGTTAAAAGTTCCATAACACTGTCTGTCATCAGTAAACCCACTAAGACTTACAATTATTTTGTGGCAAGAAGCTTTATTGTCCAAAAGAGTACAACAGCTGTTGATATTACGTAAAGGCAAATCTAACATGATAGACCACAAAGACTATCTTAAGTACATGAAACAAAACACAGGCCAGCTAAAGCAGCACGTTCTGGATTATTTTTTGCATTCATAATTCACATTCCTAAACTGATATCAATATCATGCAATTATCATTAATTGAGGGCTGACACTGTTTCATGTCAGAACTTTCACATACTGAGAGTTTCTCATGATCTCATCTGTGATTTACCTTTACACAAGTAAGACTACATTCATTGCAGAACTTGTAATAACAGCAAGGACATAATACAATAATAGACTGTGTTTCTAGCTACCTCTCCTACATAAGCAATGTTCTATAATATTTCTTTGTCTCTAACAAAAAAGAGCTATGTCGCCTTATCTAAACTTGCAACATGCAGCTGTAGCACTGTGTCTCACAAAACACAAACATGCTTTGTGGCCTAATTTGCTTAGGAATAAATGTCTAACATACAGAAATCCATTTTGACAATCGCAGTGTCTGAAGTAATTTTACTGGAGAAAACAATTCTGACTCATATTTTTAGTATCGCCTTATAAATCAACATGAAGGTGCTATGAAAATGAAGAAGCACACAAAGTAAGATGCTCCCCCATGTATAGGACAGATGATGCCTCAGAATAGCTGTGTGGGGCTAAGTATCTCAGTATTGTTAAACTAATTAAGCATTTATCACAGCTGGAGCAAGGCAGAGGGCAGTTTTGTGACCCCCTTTTTAGGTTACATGATTTCGACAAAATGCCCTTTTGGATGAAATATGATTCAGAAAATTCCCAGAACATGGCAGATCACATCTTGAAAGGATCTGATGATGATGCACAATGTACAATTAATCATGAAAAGAACATGACCAACATGTTAGGGAGGTGCTAAGCAGACAAAATGGACATGAATAACTACTGAAGCAAAAATTAAGTTAAGAATGGTAGAAGTATCTTATTTTGGCCATGAAATGGGTGGCAGTAAGACTTTGCCAGAGCTTGCCAGTATGGAGGAATCATTAGGCATTGCCTTTCCTGGTTGCCCAAAAGTAGGTAAAGGCATTTGTTGGGAAAACAGGGTGCTGTAACAGGTTTATTCCTCACTAAAGTGCAGCAGTCACCCCACTCCCTGACCTTAACCTGAAAAACCAAACTAGATATGTTTGGATATTAGCTGATGAGCAGCAATTCCAGAAGATGAAGATCTTTTTACTAGCCACTCCTGTTTATAGTCAAGGACTGATGGTGCATGTGGATACTTCAAACCACAGTTTGGCTGCTGTACTTAAGCTAGATTTCTTCAAAGGCAGAGAAGCACGCCATGGTCTATCTCAGCTATAGACTTCAACTTAGTGTGGAATGGCATGAAAAGAGGAACAGGAAGTGCATGTTTATAGTTTGGGTTTTCCAAATCCATGCACCTAATCTGTGTAGTAGAAAATTCACTGTACTTATACATCACAATCCTTTAAATGACAAGACAGGGCCAATCAAATGCTAAACTGTTTAGGTGGAGCTTGGGGCTACAATCATACAGCATATCAGCCCAGCACAAGATTAGTATCATCAATGATACAGCAGAGGGTCAGTCAAGACAAGGAACTGGGTAGTATAACTAAAAGGGATTCATTTTTAACTCAAGCTTTGTTTGTTGGTGGTGAGTCAGTAGGGCTTTCTTGAGTCTTGGGGCTTGGGGAGGAGGTGAAAAACATTTACAGCCTGCAATTTATTTTCAGTAAAAGCACTGCAAATGTATAATAAAGATGTTGTACAGAAATTACAATTGTTCAATGTGAAAAGTTATGTGAAAACATGCAATTGTTCTATGTGCTGAACACAAAAGAGAAGGAGAATACAAGAGGAGAATTGCCAAATACAAATATACAACAGACAGACACACACATGTGCACACGCACACACGCATGCGCAACCACACACACACACACACATATGCACATGGTCACATACTCTAACACTTGTTTAACAGAGATGAGTTAACCAGGTACCAATTGAAATGTCAGTGCCCACAATGCCAAGTCCCGAAGCTAAAAAAAAAGTTCAAAATACAGGAGAAGAACCTCTATTGAACTTTGTTGTTCTCCTTTAAACTTGTTTTTTTTTACTGAATCCCTGATGTGGAAAGGAATGACACATATCCCCCAACTTATGGCCATGGATAGATACCAACCAAGAGATCACCATCCCTCAAACATATATGTGTCTATTCCAATGGTGACATCATCATCCATGAGATATATATGTGTCTATACCAGCCACGACATCACTGTCCCTCAGATGTATATGTGTATACACCAACCGTGAGATCGCCGTCCCTCAAATGTATATGTGTACATACCAACCGTGAGATCACCATCCCACAGATATATATGTGCACATACCAACCATGAGATCACTGTCCCTCAGACATATATGTGTACATACCAACCGCGAGATCACCGTCACACAGATATATGTGTACATACCAACCATGAGATCACTGTCCCACAGATATATATGTGCACATACCAACCATGAGATCACTGTCCCACAGATATATATGTGTATACACCAACCATGAGATCACCGTCCCTCAAATGTATATTTGTACATACCAACCATGAAATCACTGTCCCACAGATATATATGTGCACATACCAACCATGAGATCACTGTCCCACAGATATATATGTGTACATACCAACCGTGAGATCACCGTCCATCAGATGTATATGTGTATACACCAACCATGAGATCACTGTCCCTCAGATGTATATGTGTATACACCAACCGTGAGATCACTGTCCCTCAGATGTATATGTGTATACACCAACCGTGAGATCACTGTCCCTCAGATGTATATGTGTACATACCAACCATGAGATCACCGTCCCTCAAATGTACTTGTGTACATACCAACCATGAGATCACCGTCCCACAGATGTATACATGTACATACTAACCGTGAGATCACCATCCCACAGATATATATGTGCATATACCAACCATGAGATCACTGTCCCACAGACATATATGTGTACATACCAACCATGAGATCACTGTCACACAGATATATATGTGTACATACCAAAAATTAGATCACCATTCCTCAGGTATATATATATGTGCATATGTCAACCATGAGATCATCATCCCTGAGATATATATATATATATATAGATATATATAGATATAGATATATGTGTGTGTGTGTGTCTATACCAACAATGAGATCACCATCTCTCAGATGTACATGTGTATACACCAACTGTGTGCGAGATCACCAACCCTCAGATGTATATGTGCATACACCAACAAAGAGATCACCATACCTCAGAGATATATGTGTGTATATAACAACCATGAGATCACCGTCCCTCAGATTTATATGTGTATACACCAACAATGAGATCACCATCCCTCAGATGTATATGTGTACATACCAATCGTGAGAGCACCATCCCTCAGATGTATAGGTGTATACACCAACTGTGAGATCACCTTCCCTCAGATATATGTGTACATACCAATCGTGAGATCACCGTCCATCAGATGTATATGTGCATACACCAACCGTGAGATCACTATCCCTCAGATGTATATGTGTATACACCAACTGTGAGATCACCATCCCTCAGATGTATATGTGTATATACCAACCGTGAGATCACCGTCCCTCAGATGTATATGTGTATGCACCAACCATGAGATCACCATCCCTCTGATATATATGTGTACATACCAACCGTGAGATCACCATCCATCAGATGTATATGTGTATACACCAACTGTGAGATCACCATCCCTCAGATGTATATGTGTATACACCAACCGTGAGATCACCGTACCTCAGATATATATGTGTACATACCAACCGTGAGATCACTATCCCTCAGATGTATATGTGCATACACCAACAAAGAGATCACCACACCTCAGAGATATATGTGTGTATATACCAGCCATGAAGTCACCGTCCCTCAGATATATATATATATATATATATATATATATATATATATATATATATATATATATATATATGTGTATATACCAACCGTGAGATCAGCATCCCTCATATGTATATGTGAATACACCAACAAAGAGATCACCATCCCTCAGATATATATGTGTATACACCAACCGTGAGCTCACCATCCCTCAGATGTACATGTGTATACACCAACCATGAGATCACCATCCCTCAGATACATATGTGTAACCATAACATCAACCATGTATTATCATGTGTTGTATACACCAACCATGAGATCACTGTTCCTCAGATATAGATGTATATACACCAATCATGAGATCACCATCCCTCAGATATATATGTGTATACACCAACCATAAGATAACCATGCCTTAGATATAGATGTGTACATACCAACCGTGAGACCAGCATCTCTCAGATGTATATGTGCGTATACCAACAAAGAGATCACCATACCTCAGAGATATATGTGTGTATACACCACCCATGAGATTACCATCTGTCAGATGTATATATGTGTATACACCAACAAGGAGATCACCATACCTCAGATATATGTGTATGTATATACCAACCGTGAGATCACCATCCCTCAAATGTACATGTATACACCAACCATGAGATCACCATCCCTTAGATGTATATGTGTATACACCAGCCGTGAGATCACCATCCCTCAAATGCACATGTGTATACACCAGCCATGAGATCACCAGATTATCATCTGTCAGATGTATATATGTGTATACACAAACAATGAGATCACTATACCTCAGACATATGTGTGTGTATATACCAACCGTGAGATCACCATCTCTCAGATGTACATGTGTATACACCAACCGTGAGATCAGCATCCCTTAGCTGTATATGTGTATACACCAGCCATGAGATCATAGGTTTATAGGTTGGTACTAGGCTATCGGCCCTAGGGCCTATACAAGCCAAGCCATAACAATTCCCTGGCTGTTTCTTCCCACACTATTTACTTCCCTGGACCCCTGTCTAGCAGGGTGACTGACGTGATCCTCAGGATGAATTTCCTTTCTCCCATTCAATCATCAAGGTTCCTTTTGAAGAGGGCCAAAGAGGTGCTCTGCTTGACATGTATGGGCAGTTTATAACAGAGTCTGGGGAGTTTCTGGGTCAGGAACCTATCCCTCCAGCATGTTTTGTTTATTGTGATGACAAGATTTAGATCCCTGGAGCATGTGGCTCTGAGGGATTGGGATTTCTGTAAGTGTAGCATGGGTTTGACATGGCCTTGTATGTTAAGCAGAGATCGCCTCGGAGCAGATGATATGTGACAGAGTATAGCTGGAGTTTTTTAAGGCGGTCAGCATAGGGCATCTGCTTTAGGCCTGTGATTCTTTTAGTGAGGTATTTCTGCAGCCTTTCCAGTTGTTGCAGATGTCTTGAGAGGTACATACCAAATGGGGCGTTGTATTCTATAATGGGTCTAATGAGGGATGAGTACAATGGGACAATGACCTCCTTTTTTCTGGATGAAAAGCCCTTAGTGATGAGATGTGCCACATAGAAGGATTTCCCGACTGTTGTGGCGATGTGGTTATTGAAGGTGAGACCACTGTCCAGCTGTGTCCCTAAGTCTCTTATCACACTTTTGGTGTTTAGTGTACTGCCACCTATGTGATAATTCATGGGTACATGTTTTTTCCCAAAGGGGATAACTATACATTTCTTGGCATTGAGCTTGAGCCCATGGCTCTGGCACCAAGCATCTGTTTCTGTAAGGCCCTTTTGTAGAGTATCCACATCATTTGGGGATTCAATAATGTCTCCCAGTTTGCAGTCATCTGCGAACTTTATTAGCCAGAGTCCCTTAGTGTTGGCCTGTACTTCAGAGAAGTAGATGCCAAACAAGAGAGGTCCCAGGACTGAACCCTGAGGTACTCCACTTGTCACTTGTCTGGAGCTGGATTTGGAGTCAGCTACTTTTACAGTGTGGGTTCTGTCAGTAAGCCAATTGGCAACCCATCGAGTGATGTAGGGATTAATGCCCAGCTTAGTAAGTTTATCTACGATTCCAGAGTGGGGGATGATGTCAAAGGCCTTGGCGAGGTCCAGATGGGCTGTGTGGACTGCCTTACCCTCATCCACGTCTCTGGAGACTGATTTGAAGAAGTCATTAAGGTTCAGGAGACAAGATCGGCCCTACATGAACCCAAACTGGGTGGGGTCTAGTGTTTTAAGGATGCCAATATCTTTGTTTATAAGTTCCATGATAATACGTTCCATGGCCTTGCAGATCAGGCTCATCAGGCTGATGGGGCGGTAGTTCCCAGGATCCAAGGTGGATCCCCCCTTGTGGAGTGGGATAACTGTAGCTGTGCGCCACTCAGTGGGCACCGTCTCTCAGATATGTATTTGCATATGCCAACCATGAGATCACTGTCCCACAGATATATATGAGTATATACTAACGAGATCACCATCCTTCAGATACATATGTGTCTATACCAACCATGAGATCACCATCCCTCAGATATATATGTGAACAGTAAAAGTAACAGTAAAACTTTATTGTCATTCAGACCATATGCAGGAATTGCACAGCTGAACGAAATTACATTTCTCAACACTCACATGCACATAATAAGTTCATACACAACATACATATGCAACAAATACAACATAAACAGATAAACAGGAAAAAAAAAAACAAGCCCAAAAACAGTAGAGTCCGACACCGACAACCGAATGCACGAGTTCCCTATTCCATGCACAGTTTATCAGATCCCTCCACACCACTTCCAACTCTGTTCCAACACTGGCATAAACAATACTCCCAGTTGGCTACCATCCAATCAACAGAATCTATAATCAGCACAACTCCGACATACAAATGGCTATACCAGCTCAACAGTTCTCCACAGTCCTCACCATCCAGCATAACCACCACCACCTGAAGGCCCGAATGACCATATGAGCTCAACGTTCTCTCCACAATCCTCACCATCCATGCTGTCACCATCTCTTCAACAACAGCATCTCCAGCACTACTTACAACACCAATGTCCCAGTTCGGTCCCTCCAACCAGCAGAAAAATTCCATAACATCAACCATGTATTATATGTGTTATCATGTGTTGTATACACCAACCATGAGATCACTGTCCCTCAGATATATATGTATATACACCAACCATGAGATCACAATCTCTCAGATGTATATGTGTATACACCGACCATAAGATCACCATCCCTCAGATACATATGTGTAACCATAACATCAACCATGTATTATCATGTGTTGTATACACCAACCATGAGATCACTGTCCCTCAGATATAGATGTATATACACCAACCATGAGATCACCATCTCTCAGATGTATATGTGTATACACCGACCATAAGATCACCATTCCTTAGATATATATGTGTACATACCAACGATGAGACCACCATCTCTCAGATGTATATGTGCATACACCAACAAAGAGATCACCATACCTCAGAGATATATGTGTCTATATACCAGCCATGAAGTCACCGTCCCTCAGATATATATATATATATATATATATATATATATATATATATATATATATATATATGTATATATATGTATATATATGTATATAACAACCATGAGATCAGCATCCCTCAGATGTATATGTGTATACACCACCCATGAGATCACCGTCTGTCAGATGTATATATGTCAATATACCAACAGTAAGATCACTATACCTCAGATATATGTGTGTACATACCAACCTTGAGATCACCATCCCTCAGATGTACATGTGTATTCACCAGCCATGAGATCACCATCCCTAGATGTATATGTGTATACACCTGCCATGAGATCACCATCCCTCAAATGCATATGTGTATATACCAGCCATGAGATCACCATCTGTCAGATGTATATATGTGTATACACAAACAATGAGATCACCATACCTCAGATATATGTGCGTATATACCAACCGTGAGATCAACATCCCTCAGATGTACATGTGTATACACCAACCATGAGATCACCATCCCTCAGATGCATATGTGTATACACCAGCCATGAGATCACCAGATTATCATCTGTCAGATGTATATATGTGTATACACAAACAATGAGATCACTATACCTCAGATATATGTGGGTATATACCAACCATGAGATCAACATCCCTCAGATGTACATGTGTATACACCAACCATGAGATCACCGTCCCTCAGATGTACATGTGTATACACCAACAATGAGATCACCATACCTCAGATATATGTGTATATACCAACTGTGAGATCACCATCCCTCAGATGTACATGTGAATACACCAACCGTGAGATCACCATCCCTCAGATGTACATGTTCATAGTTCATAGGTTCAAATTCATAGGTTCTTGCTAGGCTAACTGCCCTTGCAAGCCATTTTAAGCCTAGCCAGTTATCCCTTGTGACACCTGAACCCTGCATCTTGTGTTTATAAGGCAAACACCTTAACGATTAGGTCACCCTATGTGTACACACCAACCGTGATATCACCATCCCTCAGATGTATATGTGTATACACCAACCATGAGATCACTGCCCCTCAGATATATATGTGTATACACCAACCATGAGATCACCATCCCTCAGATGTATATGTGTATACACCAACCATGAGATCACTGGCCCTCAGATATATATGTGTATACACCAACAATGAGATCACCATACCTCAGATATATGTGTGTATATACCAACCATGAGATCACCATCCCTCAGATGTACATGTGTATACACCAACCGTGAGATCACCGTCCCATAAATATATATATATATATATATATATATGTATACACCAACTATGAGATCACCGTCCCTCAGATGTATAGATGTGTATATACCAACACTGAGACCACTGTCCCTCAGATATATATCTGTATAAACCAACCATGGTATCACCTTCCCTCAGATATATATGTGTATATACCAACCATGAGATCACTGTCCATCAGATATATATGTGTTTATTCCAACCATGTGATCACTGTCTCTCAGATATATGTGCATATACCAACTGTGAGATCTCTGACCCTCAGATATATTTGTGTCTATACCAACCATGAGATCACCATCCCTCAGATGTATATGTGTATACACCAACCATGAGATCACCATCCCTCAGATATATATGTGTATACACCAACCGTGAGATCACCATCTCTCAGATGTACATGTGTATACACCAACCATGAGATCACCATCCCTCAGATGTATATGTGTATACACCAACCATGAGATCACCATCCCTCAGATGCATATGTGTATACACCAACCATGAGATCACCATCCCTCAGATATATATATATGTATACACAAACTGTGAGATCACCATCCCTCAGATGTACATGTGTATACACCAGCCATGCCACCCACACCCCCCCTTAGTATATATTCTAACTCCAGGGTCGCACTACAGTAGGGAAAAGGCCATATATAACTTTCAGTGAATTGTGTTTTCAGTGACTTGAGCTTTCAGTGATTTGTGCACAGTCAAATGTGTTTCAGTGAAATGTGCTTTCAGTGAATAGTCCTAGACCCATGTGTATACACCAACCATGAGATCACCATCTCTCAGATATATATATATATATATATATATATATATATATATATATATATATATATATATATATATATATATATCTGTGTGTGTGTGTGTGTGTGTTTGTGTATACCAACCGTGAGATCAGCATCCCTCAGATGTACGTGTATACACCAACCATGAGATCACCATCCCTCAGATGTATATGTGAATGCACTAGCCATGAGATCTCCATCTGTTAGATGTATATATGTCTGTACACCAACAATGAGATCACCATACCTCAGATATATGTGTGTATACACCAACCGTGAGATCACCATCCCTTATATGCATATGTGGTTCTACCTTACTACATCGAAACACCATATAACCGACAAGCACTTAACCGACACCAAAACATCGACAACTGTAAATAACGCAAACTGAAATAACCGACCGTGAACAACGTCGACACCAATATGCCCAACAAAAAACTTGAAATACACTGCACTGAAGTCTGCGACAGTGTCCAAATGTAAAGAAACAACAGTAATATGCTGTTCCTGATATCAGACGTCAAAACAAGCACAAAAATAAATGTTACGGAAGGAAACTCCATTCAAATATATCTGAAATCCCTTACGTTGCCGACGTTACATTAGAACATAAACGATGTAACGTAATAGCATACTTCTGCGATATGGTGCTTTATATCTCAACAGTATCCCATAACTGTTCTGTAGTAAATCAAAACGACAAAACGTCAATATTAAGCATTATGTCTTCAACAATCTTGCTATAGCTTGCACGAACTCCAGGTGCGAGTAGTTAGCAAAGTTTGCAATCACAGATTCAAACTGACGTTGTCCTAGCTCGTTCCATGTAGTACAAATAATTGTCTATTATCAACATGGGTTTACATTTCTGGGACTGTACTGTGGTATATAACTTGCCACTCTCTCCTGGTGTACTCTCTGCATTTGAAGACATTTTCTCTGCGATGCCTAGCACCGTGAAGAATAACTGCCTAACGTAGTTATGCTTTGGGAATCTAATTAGCACGTAATGACTAACCAGTTAGATTTTAATTACTGTAATTAGTACTACTGAACATTTACAATACAACGCTTCTGTTCCTCTACAGCCTTATTATTTTTGTTTATGATTCGGATTACTGTCCATTAGCTACGCTCTCAGCACATTTCATTCAAGCATTACTAACAGTTTGTCGTTGTACTGAGCTGTCGGTTTTACGTACTTTCGGCATTTTCAAATTTCGCGCTTCTAAGGCTGCGAAATTTCCTGTCGATGTTGCCAGTTGTCGACAAAGTAAGGTAGAACCGTATATGTGTATACACCAACCATGAGATCACTGCCCCTCAGATATATATGTGCATACATCAACAATGAGATCACCATACCTCATATATATGTGTATATACCAACCATGAGATCACCATCCCTCAGATGTACATGAGTATACACCAACCATGAGATCACCATCCCATAGATTTATATGTGTATACACCAACCATGAGATCACCGTCCCTCAGATGTATGGATGTGTATATACCAACAATGAGACCACCGTCCCTCAGATGTACATGTGCATACACCAACCGTGAGATCACCATCCCTTAGATGTATATGTGTATACACCAGCCATGAGATCACCATCCCTCAGATGTACATGTACATAGTTCATAGGATCAAGTTCATAGGTTTGTGCTAGGCTAACTGCCCTTGCAAGCCATTTTAAACCTAGCCAATTATCCCTTGTGAGACATGAACCTTGCATCTTGTGTTTATAAGGCAAATGCCTTAACCATTAGGCCACCCTATGTGTATACACCAACCGTGAGATCACCATCCCTCAGATGTATATGTGTATACACCAACCATAAGATCACTGCCCCTCAGATATATGTGTATACACCAACCGTGAGATCACCATCCCTCAGATATATATGTGTATACACCAATCGTGAGATCACCATCTGTCAGATGTATATATGTCTATACATGAACAATGAGATCACCATACCTCAGATATATGTGTGTATATACCAACCATGAGATCACCATCCCTCAGATGTATAGAATAGAATAGAATAGAATAGAATAGAATAGAATAGAATAGAATAGTACTAGGCTAACTGCCCTTGTGAGCCATTTTAAGCCTAGCCAATTATCCCTTGTGAGACTCAAACCCTGCACCTTGTCTTTGTAAGGTAAACACCTTAACCATTAGGCCACCCTCCCAACCTACATGTGTATAAACCAACCGTGAGATCACCGTCCCTCAGATGTATAGATGTATATATACCAACACTGAGACCACCGTCCCTCAGATATATATCTGTATAAACCAACGATGGTATCACCTTCCCGCAGATATATATATATATATATATATATATATGTGTGTATATACCAACCATGAGATCACTGTCCTTCAGATATATATGTGTTTATTCCAACCATGAGATCACTGTCTCTCAGATATATGTGTATATACCAACTGTGAGATCACCGACCCTCAGATATATGTGTGTCTATACCAACCATGAGATCACCATCCCTCAGATGTATATGTGTATACAACAACCATGAGATCAATGCCTTTCAGATACATATGTGTATACACCAACCGTGAGATCACCATCCCTCAGATATATATGTGTATACACCAACCGTGAGATCACCATCTCTCAGATGTACATGTGTATACACCAACCATGAGATCACCATCCCTAAGATGTACATGTGTATACACCAGCCATGCCACTCACACCCCCCTTACTATATATTCTAACTCCAGGGTCGCACTACAGTAAGGAGAAGGCTGTATATAACTTACAGTGAATTGTGTTTTCAGTGACTTGAGCTTTCAGTTATTTGTGCACAGTCAAATGTGTTTCAGTGAAATGTGCTATCAGTGAATAGTCCTAGACCCATGTGTATACACCAACCATGAGATCACCATCCCACAGATGTACATGTGTATACACCAACAAGATCACTGCCGTCAGATATATATGTGTATACACCAACAATGAGATCACCATCCCTCAGATATAAGTGTATACACCAACCGTGAGATCACCATCTGTCAGATGTATATATGTCTATACACCAACAATGAGATCACTATACCTCAGATATATGTGTGTATATACCAACCGTGAGATCACCATCCCTCAGATATACATGTGTATACACCAACCGTGAGATCACCATCCCTCAGATGTACATGTGTATACACCAACCATGAGATCACTGTCCCTCAGATGTACATGTGTATACACCAACAATGTGATCACCACACCTCAGGTATATATGTGTATACACCAACCGTGAGATCACCATCCCTCAGATGTATATGTGTATACACCAACCATGAGATCACTGCCCCTCAGATATATATGTGTATACACCAACCATGAGATCACCATCCCTCAGATGTACATGTGTATACACCAACAATGAGATCACCATACCTCAGATATATGTGTGTATACACCAACCGTGAGATGACCATCCCTCAGATGTATATGTGTATACACCAACCATGAGATCATTGCCCCTCAGATATATATGTGTAAACACCAACCATGAGATCACCATCCCTCAGATATATATGTTTATACACCAACCATGAGATCACCATCCCTCAGATGTACATGTGTATACACCAACAATGAGATCACCATACCTCAGATATATATGTGTATACACCAACCATGAGATCACCATCCTTCAGATGTATATGTGTGTACACCAACCATGAGATTACTGCCCCTCAGATAAATATGTGTATACACCAACCATGAGATCACCATACCTCAGATTTATGTGTATATACCAACCGTGAGATCACCATCCCTCAGATGTACATGGGTATACACCATCCATGAGATCACCATCCCATAGATTTATATGTCTATACACCAACAATGAGATCACTATACCTCAGATATATGTGTGTATATACCAACCGTGAGATCACCATCCCTCAGATGTACATGTGTATACACCATCCGTGAGATCACCGTCCCATAGATTTATATGTTTATACACCAACCATGAGATCACCGTCCCATAGATATATATATGTGTATACACCAACCATGAGATCATTATCCCACAGATGTATATGTGAATACACTAGCCATGAGATCTCCATCTGTTAAACGTATATATGTCTGTACACCAACAATGAGATCACTATACCTCAGATATATGTGTGTATATACCAACCGTGAGATCAACATCGCTCAGATGTACATGTGTATACACCAACAATGAGATCACTGTCCCTCAGATGTACATGTGTATACACCAACTGTGAGATCACCATCCCTTAGATGTATATGTGTATACACCAGCCATGAGATCACCATCCCTCAAATGCATATGTGTATATACCAGCCATGAGATCACCATCTGCAGATATATATATGTGTATACACAAACAATGAGATCACTATACCTCAGATATATGTGTATACACCAACCGTGAGATCACCATCTGTCAGATGTATATATGTCTATACACCAACAATGAGATCACTATACCTCAGATATATGTGTGTATATACCAACCGTGAGATCACCATCCCTCAGATGTACATGTGTATACACCATCCGTGAGATCACCGTCCCATAGATTTATATGTGTATACACCAACCATGAGATCACCGTCCATCAGATGTATAGATGTGTATATGCCAACAATGAGACCACCGTCCCTCAGATATATATGTATCTGTATCAGCCATAAAATTGCCATACCTCAGATGTATATGTGTATATACCAACCATGAGATCACTGTCCGTCAGATATATATGTGTTCATACCAACCATGAGATCATTGTCTCTCAGATGTATGTTCATATACCAACTGTGAGATCACCTACACTCAGATATATTTGTGTCTATACCAACCATGAGATCACCATCCCTCAGATGTACATGTGTATACACCAACAGTGAGATCACCATCCCTCAGATGTACATGTGTATACACCAACCATGAGATCACTGTCCCTCAGATGTACATGTGTATACACCAACAATGAGATCACCACACCTCAGGTATATATGTGTATACACCAACCGTGAGATCACCATCCCTCAGATGTATATGTGTATACACCAACCATGAGATCACTGCCCCTCAGATATATATGTGTATACACCAACCATGAGATCACCATCCCTCAGATGTACATGTGTATACACCAACAATGAGATCACCATACCTCAGATATATGTGTGTATACACCAACCGTGAGATGACCATCCCTCAGATGTATATGTGTATACACCAACCATGAGATCATTGCCCCTCAGATATATATGTGTAAACACCAACCATGAGATCACCATCCCTCAGATATATATGTTTATACACCAACCATGAGATCACCGTCCCTCAGATGTACATGTGTATACACCAACAATGAGATCACCATACCTCAGATATATATGTGTATACACCAACCATGAGATCACCATCCTTCAGATGTATATGTGTGTACACCAACCATGAGATTACTGCCCCTCAGATAAATATGTGTATACACCAACCATGAGATCACCATACCTCAGATTTATGTGTATATACCAACCGTGAGATCACCATCCCTCAGATGTACATGGGTATACACCATCCATGAGATCACCATCCCATAGATTTATATGTGTATACACCAACCATGAGATCACCGTCCCTCAGATGTATGGATGTGTATATACCAACCGTGAGATCACCATCCCTCAGATGTACATGTTTATACACCAACCATGAGATCACCGTCCCATAGATATATATATGTGTATACACCAACCATGAGATCATTATCACACAGATGTATATGTGAATACACTAGCCATGAGATCTCCATCTGTTAGACGTATATATGTCTGTACACCAACAATGAGATCACTATACCTCAGATATATGTGTGTATATACCAACCGTGAGATCAACATCGCTCAGATGTACATGTGTATACACCAACAATGAGATCACTGTCCCTCAGATGTACATGTGTATACACCAACTGTGAGATCACCATCCCTTAGATGTATATGTGTATACACCAGCCATGAGATCACCATCCCTCAAATGCATATGTGTATATACCAGCCATGAGATCACCATCTGCAGATATATATATGTGTATACACAAACAATGAGATCACTATACCTCAGATATATGTGTATACACCAACCGTGAGATCACCATCTGTCAGATGTATATATGTCTATACACCAACAATGAGATCACTATACCTCAGATATATGTGTGTATATACCAACCGTGAGATCACCATCCCTCAGATGTACATGTGTATACACCATCCGTGAGATCACCGTCCCATAGATTTATATGTGTATACACCAACCATGAGATCACCGTCCATCAGATGTATAGATGTGTATATGCCAACAATGAGACCACCGTCCCTCAGATATATATGTATCTGTATCAGCCATAAAATTGCCATACCTCAGATGTATATGTGTATATACCAACCATGAGATCACTGTCCGTCAGATATAGATGTGTTCATACCAACCATGAGATCACTGTCTCTCAGATGTATGTTCATATACCAACTGTGAGATCACCTACACACAGATATATTTGTGTCTATACCAACCATGAGATCACCATCCCACAGATTTATATATGTATACACCATCCGTGAGATCACCATCCCTCAGAGAAAGCCAATATTCAGAGAAATGTCAGTCTTGTGTGATTAAGTCTGGAATTTTGGTCATTCAGGCTCCACATTTTGAGGTTCAGTACTATGAGTCCTGACAGTTCAAGTGGTTACCAACTTCTCCAATTCCTATTACTTAAGGCATTATATGAGGAAGCTTTCCAGACTGTCATTTGTTTGATTTCAGTGTTGCTTGAGAAGGAAAGTAGCATGAACTGATCTGAAAAAACTGGCAATGCCAATGTCTCACATTTCACACCCATCCCACCCCCCAGGTTCTTCACAGTAACCGACTCTGTGTCATCCCAGCAATGCCGATGTCTCACTCCACCCCCACCCCCAGGCTTTTCATGGTAACTGATTCTGTCAGCAGCGACTATTTTTCATTCATTTGTTTGTTTTTGTTTTTGGAACTGGCTGCCTTAGGAGTCTTTGCTGCTAGAGTTCAAGAAGTTTAATTCCAACTTGTTTTGCTTGTCATATTTTACATTTACTATAGCAGACTGGATAAAATAATGGTTTAGATTGTTAATGTTGAAACTGCCACCTAGTTATTTGGAGTTTTTTAATGACATCTACCCAGTTCAAACTTGCTATATATTCCTTTGTGCAGTTGCTTACGTGTCTGTATTAATTCTCATATTATATTGATTTATTTTAGTAAATAATACATTCCAAAAGCTTGTGGCTGCTTGCATATTAACTTGCATAAGGATATCTGTATTCTCTAGAACACTATTTTCTATATGCTTTTGTCCCTCTTCATACTGACCATCAACCCACTCCAAAATGGACTTGGCCTGTTTATTTCCCAGTGCTGTGAATTTCACTCAATGTCAGGATAAGAGCTGTCCATAAGATTTGTCATCCATGCAGCTATGAGGGTGTTTTTCACTCCAGATGGCACGTTAGTAATAAGATTGTTTCTAATAGCCCTAACCTTGTCCCAAGGTGTGGAGATGAGTACTCTGTTCCACAGTGGATGCCCACAATTCCTTCCACATGTGATAGCCTTGTCCCGTGGTTCCAAGGTGAAGAGACGATTACTCTATTCCACAGTGGAGGCCCACAATTCCTTCCCCATGTGTGCATGATTTTGCACACCCGTGCTAAATGCTACCACCAAGCAGTGGCTTGTGGAACTCAATGCCCACCCCAGGCTCTAAATTTGCATCATTGCCCCACCTCTGAGAAATCATGGCAGTGTGTGTCTTGCAGTGCCATATCTTCCTTTTACATGGACATTCACCTCCCCCCTGCCAGTTCTATTAGATGCCTGAGTCACTACCTGAACATGTGTGACCTGGGCCATTGCCAGGGCTTTATCGCTCTTCACAACCAGAACTGACTTATCTATGTTGGTACCTTATGATTGTTGGAATCTGCCTTTCAAAGAAATATAGACAAAATGCTTAGCTTGTCTACCATAACATTTTAAATTACAGTTAGTTAATTCTCAGAAATGATATAGTAACTTCTAATATTGTTGTTACCAACTGTTTTTGCTGTTAGAAACGAGCTAACACGGAAGCAGGAAAGGAGGCTGTAGCACTGAAAAGTATTACAAGCCTTTCTCGAAAATTATGTGTCAGTGTGTGTGTGTGTGTGTGTGTGTGTGTGTGTGTGTGTGTGTGTGTGTGTGTGTGTGTGTGTGTGTGTAAAACAGTTTAGTGAAGTTAAACTTACTGTTGATAAGATAACACTGTCAGACACAAGGCTCAGGGTGATGTAAGCGAGTGAGTTCCTGGAGTGTCTCTGTTCATAAGTCTGCTTTACATCTGGTTAATATGAATCTTGTTTGGGTGTGGCTGGTATGGGGTATATCACAAAGCAGTAGTGTTCGTCCTCTAGATACTTAGATTTTCTAAAAACTACTTCAGTTGTTTATTCTTAACACACACACACACACACACACACACACACACACACACACACACACACACACACACACATATATACACTGTACTCATCCCTCATTAGACCCATTATAGAATACATCGCCCCGTTTGGTATGTACCTCTTAAGACATCTGCAACAACTGGAAAGGCCGCAGAAATACCTCACTAAAAGAATCACAGGCCTAAAGCAGGTGGTCTATGCTGACCATCTAAAAAAACTCCATCTATACTCAGTCGCATATCGTCTACTCAGAGGCGATCTCTGCTTAACATACAAGGCTATGTCAAACCCAGAGCTGTTGGACATGCTACATGTAAAGAAATCCCAATCCCTCAGAGACACACACTCCAGGGATCTAAACCTTGTCATCACAATGAAAAAAACATGCTGGGGGGATAGGTTCCTGACCCAGAGATCCCCAGATTCTGGAATAGACTGCCCATACATGTCAAGCAAAGCACCTCTTTGGCCCTCTTCAAAAGGAACCTTAATGATTGGATGGGAGATAGGAAATTCACCCTGAGGATCACGTCAGTCACCCTGCTAGACAGGGGTCCAGGGAAGTAAATACTGTGGGAAGAAATAGCCAGGGAATTGTTATGGCTAGGCTTGTATAGGCCCTAGGGCCGATAGCCTAGTACCAACCTATGAGCCTATATATAATCGTCAACACCACTTGTGCGAAATCTAAACTCCTACCACTGAAAAGTTGAACACCAATATTCTGGTCCATAAAATATCTCCCCCTTCTTGTCCCATGTTAGCACTTGTTTTTAGGTGTGGATCAGTTGAAAATGTCGATGTTTGTTTTTTTCAGCATTCTGAAAAGTCGGCACTACGGATTTCGTGTAAAGTTGTTAACGATGTGTATATTTGACTATGTGCAATCAACATTTTGATGGTAAACCTCTATATATATATATATATATATATATATATATATATATATATATATATACACACACACACACACACACACACACACACACACACACACACACACACACACACATATATATATATATCTGTAAAATTATATTTTAATATATGTACGAATAGATTTGCTTTTGCTTTTTGTCTGTAGCATTGACATTAATATGTGTTTAAAGCACATACCTCTGTACTGCCACAAATTTATTGGTGGCAGTGGTGTAGATTTTGAGGCTGCCCTTGTAACCATCACATAGAGTTAATCATCTACATGCATGTTACAAGTTCATAGGCTCTAATGTGTATCGTGTTCTTATTTAGAATATGAGAAGCTTTACTGCCATTATCCTGAGCTGGCATTTCCTGTTGCATTTTGTATGTATCAGTGTTGTTTTTGAATACTGGAAGGGAGATATTTAACTTTATCAATCATCATAACCATAGATATAACCTCCAAAAATTCTGGTAATCCATTAAACAAATTTTACACCCAGAAACTAACAATGTCCTTAACCCCTGTTCCAAAAATTCCTCCTTAGAAACAGCCACCAAGTTTCAGTCTTACTTCATTGACAGCATAGCTGCCATCACCGATGAATCCTTTCTTGACTCCCATGATTCATGTCTACCTCCATCCACTAATACGCCCACCCGCTAAAAACAGTTGCCATCTCCTTCATAAAAAAAAATATTATGCAAACTTAAACCATGCTTACCCTCTGCAGAAAATCTTCCTCAAAGTTGTTCCTAATGCTGTTGCATATCCAGTCCCTTATAAACAGATTAATAGAGGAATCCTATATTCCTACCATCTGGAAAATGTCATCTTATCCCTCAATACAAAGGTTGCACTTCTACTGAAATATTTAATTTCAGACTCATTGCCGTCTTATCCTCCATTTCAAAAATATTAGAAAAATGTCTGCATACACAATTTGCTCCAGAATCTCTTAAAGGAAGAATTACTAATCAATAGTCAACATGGTTTTAGACCTGCCCATAACAAAACAATGTCCATCCTAAGTTTTATAGACAACATAAAAAAGCCAGGAATAGAGATAAACTTGTATCTTCCTTATTCCTAGACTTATCAAAAGCTTTCAACTCTGCATCTCCTAAAAACCTCCTACTATAACTGTCCAAGTGGATATCTCGCATCGTAATATTCAATGGTTTAATAATTACTTGTCAGAATGATATCAGGCAGTCAATTGGATATCCACCCTTACCCTTCATCTACCCATCATTACAGGTGTACCCCAAGGATCTGTCCTTGGTCCTCTTCTATTTAAATTTTTTTTATAAACAATCTTCTTACTTCTGTACAACAAGCAGCCCTTGTACATTATACAGATGACTCCACCCTTATCTGACTCTCAGATAATCTACAAAATTTAGAAAATAATACACAAAGTGCCTTTAACTCCATTGAAAACTGGCTTTGTAAACAACTCTTTTATTAATCTTAGAAAATCAAACTCCTTTAATTTTTCCCCAAATGACTTACTCATGAGAAAAATAACCTTAAGATCACATCCCTAAATAATGTGCCAGTTGAAGTGTCCCATACGAAGCTGCTGAAGATCACAACAGATAACAATGTCAGCTCCACACGCAGAGTGATATAAAGAAAAAAAAAAAAATGGGAATGCTGCAAAGAGATGAAAAATGTCTTACTTCCAGAGTTTCTCTGTCACGATATACTTACTCCTCTCTCTATTATATGGTTGTCCCATCTTGACTAACCTCCTAAAATCTAAACTAAAACAGTGTTACAACAAAACATCGAGATTTGCAGCTCATACAAGTCAGAGAACACATCACTGTTTTACACTGCTGTTGTCTTTCAGCTTTTCTTGGTTATGGGTCGCCACAGTGGAACTCCGGTCCGCTAATGATTGGCAGTAGATTTTGACAAACGCCGAGGTGCCAGCTCGACGTTCAACCTTCAACGAAGGCACGCCCATTTATGCATGTTTTTCAAACACCCAACCAACCACGGGGAGGACATGCAGACTCCACACAGAAGGCACTCCCCACACTCCAGCCGAGAATCGAACGGGAGAACCTCTTGCTGTGAGGTAACAACGCTACCACTGCACCACCGTGGAAAATTAAAAAAAAAGTCTAGAATTATCATACAAACTAAATTATACCCATCTTCTCTTAACGTACAAAATTATATTTAATCCCACTACCTCCCCAGTTATTAGTACAGTTCTCCACCGCTAACTTCCAAGTTGCCATCTTCGATTTTCAGACAGAAATCTACTTGACATCAAGTGGTTGAAGTCTGTACTCACACTGTATAGCAGACGTCTAGAACATGATGCTTGCACCAATCAGGGCCGTACATCACATTCATTTACTTAAGCTAGATCTAAAAGCATTCCTTCCTGGCTCCGGGCTTTGCATCTGTTGCTTCCCTGGCTAAAGTTTCAGCTCATTCTCCTCTAATACCTTTATACATCTTACCTCTCCTTCTCCTTGTGTTTATTTCTCTTAAACATACACATTATTTGTCGTATCTCCCATACCCACTCTACTTATTTCCTCTAATAAATGCTTTTCTCGGTCTTCCTTCTATTACTGTCCTCCTGTTTAAATGTCGCACTCTGCCAGTTGCTTTATGAGTGAGTAATAAACTCTCACACTTATAGCATGTCAGCACATTTCAGTGCTAAATGATATTGTATTCATCTTGTTTTAATTATGGAATATATGTACTATTATACATGTCATGTGTGTACTAATATTTGTATCAATCTATGTATTTGTGTCTTGTAATATGATGTCAAGTATGCATTTGCTGTTCTTTTATTTCTACATCTTTTTCTCCATAGGCCTCCACTAAAAACAGATAAAATTATCCAGTAGAACATTCCCAGTAAACAAATGTCAGTAAAAAAATAAAATCAGCATCCTCAAGTATTTTTTTGCTGTTCTTTTATAGGAAGCAGAGGTGTCCTGTCAGTTATTGCTACCTTTCTCAGTTCAGGACCGCTCTATCTTCTTTAGCAGTCCTGCCAGATTGCACATTTCTTGTGTCATGCAGTATGTCCATCTCTTGGCTGGACATCCCGATCTTCTCTTGCCTAATATCTGTTTATCCCAAATCTGCTTTACCAAATCATCTTGCTTTCCAGCACGTGCCCAAACCATTGTAATTTGCTCACATTGGCTGTTTCTGTAATTGGCCTTCTATGACTTCTGCTCTGATTTCCTCATTCCCTTATTTCTTCATCTGTCCCAGAGTGTGCATTCTGTTACCTGTATTAGGCACTTCATTGCAATCAGCTCAAGCTTCCTCAGTTACTTTGCCTTCACTCTCAAGGTTTCAATGACATACATAAGCAGTGGTTGTACTGCTGTTTTGTATGACTTACTTTACAGCTACATTCACGTTTTTCTGTCACACATTAACCCTGGCTGTACCTCCTTATTCAAACTTCCATTCTCAACCACATACCTCAAAGATACTTGAAGCTGTTAAGCTGTTTAACTGTTTTATATCTCAGTTTTCTCCTGCTTCTGTTTTTCCCTTTTGCTGCCATGATCCCTGTGCTGTCTGTTTTCACTTTCATCCCATGTGCCTTCAGTTTTGCATTCCAGTCCCCTATCATTTTCTAAAGTTTCTGTTCAGAGTCAGCTTGAATTGACACATTATCTGCATTCAGTAGCTATATTGATATGTTCCCCTGAACTGTTTGCTAATGTAGTGTGTTACCATTATGACCAGCAGTAGGGTCATAGCTGAACCCAGATGCAGACCCACACCCTCTCCCATTAGGAATCCCTTTGTGAGTTTGGACACTGCTCACACTTGTGTCACTGAGTGATTGTACATAGCCTGCACTAATTCTACCAGTGTTTCTGGAACTTTAAACCCTCATAGGACTGCCCAAATCAGCTTTCTTGGGACCTTGTCATATAGTTTCCCTAAGTCTCAGAATGCCCAACTGGATTCTTTCCTCATCTCTAGCACCTTCTTCACTATTTACTTTGGTGCGACATCAGGTCAGGTGTACTACATCCTGACCCAAATATAAATGGCTCATCTCCCATCTTACTTTCTACTACTCGGTTCATTTAACAGTCACCCCTTCAGTGCTTACATTGTGTAACAGGAGTTTGATATTGTCCCCTTTTTTCTTGTACGCTGGCACTAGAATGTTCATTCTCCAGTCATAGATTGCATGACTCCTTCTCTCTCCTTGCAGCAGTCAAAGTACTCTCAGGAGCATTTCTTCCTTATGAACTCAGCATCTTAAAGCACATGTGCAGTGACTTCGTATGAGCTTGCCACTTTCCTTGACTTGATCCTTCTTACTGCAGTTTGTTCTTTTTGTAGGATGGTTCTTACTTCTCATTTCATTATAGGCTGTGCAGTTTCTGTGCAATTTCCTTCATTAAAAAGCTGCCTAAAGTATTCCCAAAATTTGGCCTTGATGTCCTCTGTACTGGTTAACAGAAGGTTGCTGGCATCTTGTGTATATAACATCTGCAAAATATCTTCTTTATCTCTCTGTTGTCAGCTTGCAACTGGATTGAGCTTCATAGTCCCGTTTGCCGAGTCACTTTACAGAAACTAGTAGAGTTTTGCTCATACCTTTTTCTGTGCTTTTATAACTGCTGTCTTTGCCTCTTTGTTAGCTAGCCAGCATGCCTCCCCAGCCTGGTCCATCTTTTCTGTCTCCCACATTTTTTTCCATTCCTTCTTTTTTTGATAATTTCCTGGACTTCTGCATTCTACTACCAGCTTTACTCATGTACCTTGTTTCCAATATCTTTTCAATTTGGCCATCTAGCAATGTAACAATGTAACAAATGAAACAGTATAATACACTTGCGCCTGCAACCAACCTACTACCAACTCAGGCATATGGGGGGGGGTCAGTTTAATTTCTCATCCCACTGACGGCACAGTCACCAGTGCAACACCTCCCTTACGCTATACTGTAGTGTCAGTTGTGGACAGGTATATGTGCTTTCAGACCACGGATGAAATGTGGTTCTTCCTTGGAGCACAGACAGGTTTATCATACAGTGCACCCCCACCTTTAAAGCAAACTTCCTCTGTAGGTTAAATAGTGAGATTTACTAACATCCTTCAGATGGAACCTGAATGATTTGATGGGATCCAAAAATTTACACCATGATGAACTGCCCTAGCCTCCTTGAGAAAAAGGTTATGGCCTGAGGGTGGGCACCAGCAAGTTACACATGGTCCTAATATGAAATTACATTGAAATGTCTATAAAATAGTCTATGAATAAATCTATGAATATCACTCGCAGCAGCATCGGATTATGTGATTACATGACTTTACTCACTATGAATTTTTATTATTGTACATACCAGCAACATTTGAATGTATGTTTAAAAAGAAAAAATGAATTAGTTACATTTTGCAAATTCAAAATGCTAGTTCTAAGTCATATCTGTAAGCTAAGGTGTGAGAATTTTGTCACCCCAGCTGTTGTGTTACCTCACTGTTTTATATATATATATATATATATATATATATATATATATATATATATATATATATATATATATATATTTATATATATTTATATCTATCTATCTAGCTATATCTGTATATATATATATATATATATATATATATATATATATATATATATATATATATGTAGAATGCATGTGTGTGTGTGTGTGTGTGTGTGTGTGTGTGTGTGTGTGTGTGTGTGTGTGTGTGTGTGTGTGTGTGTGTATATATATATATATATATATATATATATATATATATATGGGTCTACTTCATTTGATCGAAAAACCATTTGACCTAAACCCATTTGATCGAAAACCAGTATTCTAGTCAAATAACAGGGATTTGACTAGATTCTAAAGACATGCTTCTGGAGCATTTCTCCCCGGGCCTCCTCTGAAAACAGGATCTGTGGAACCTAGTCGGACATTCCCGGTCAACAAATGTTAAATAAATTAAATAAATAAATAAATAAATTTGTCCCCCTACCCAATGTCGTGCGACCCTGGAGTTGGTATATATAGTTAGGGGGGTGTGGGGGGCACAGCCCCCACCTATTTTCATTAAAAATCTGTACATTTTGTGTTATTTTCTTCTTTTAAAGGAAACTAGGTGGGGGGGCTGCACCCCCCCCAACTATATATACCAACTCCAGGGTCACACGACATTGTGGAGGGGGACAAATCACAGTTTTATGCCTTGAATACTGGTTTTCGATCAAATGGTCTTTCGATCAAATGAAGTAGACCCATATATATGTGTGTATATATATATATATATATATATATATATATATATATATATATATATATATATATATATCTACCATCATAATGTCGAGCGCACATTGCTCAACACTGCAAATGCGAACACTGACTTGCGACTGCTGAAAATGCCGAACGTTCCAAACCGCAAAATCTCGCCCCCTTTTTGACCCATGTTAGCACTTGTTTTCAGGTGTAGAGCAGTCAGAAATGTCAATGTTTGGTGTTTTTGGGACATTTTGACTAATTGGCATTAAGAGATTCACTTAAAGGTGTCACTCATATGCAGTGTCGAGTAATGTGCGCTCGACATCATGATGGTAAACCATATATATATATATATATATATATATATATATATATATATATATATATATATACACACACACACACACACACACACACACACACACACACACACACACACACACACACACATCTTTTTTTTACATTCAGGTAACTGAATTGTGCAAATTGCACAGCTGATTTTCGATCATTTTCAGTTTTTCTTTTCTGTATGAGATTGCAAACAGTGTGGACTGGGTAATTTGCCCTTTCCTAACCGTAGAGCAATTTCAGAGTTAGTATATATAATTAGCAAAGGATGCAGCTCCTCACGTGAGGGGGTGCATGAATGATTGCCCCCAGCAAAAAATACTGAAAAATACTGCTTTTTTAGTTTAGTTATTTTTCTGGCTCAACCAGTTTTTGATAATTTTGTAAAGCAGCAAGGGGGTTGGGGTGCAGTGGAGCTTAACCCACCATTGTAAGAAAAAAAAAAAAAAACAGGTTTACTTTTTTTCATTTGATTTTTCAATATTATAGGCTTTGGCCTAAAATTACTTGGATATGTAACATTTTTAAAAGTAAAAGATTTTAACTGTAAAAACAGTGGTACAAAAAAAATCAGGAGGTAATCAAAGAATGCAAACTATAGAATGAAATACTATGCATCTGTGCAATTAAATCATTTTCAGAATCCATGTTCCATTTGGAATTATATGACAATGTCTTGTACCATCAACTTTAAATCTTTCACAGAGCCCATATCAAAATGGAATAAGGGATTTCTGTCCTGAGCTTATCACAAGCCACGTAATCACTAAAACAAGCTGTTCTTTCACTGTCTGCGGTAAATTCAGGACAGTGGCAAATTAAGAGTACCTTGGGCCCTGTGTAGTTTTCAGGACATACCCCACGCACACATTTTTGGGGGTCCCTGCAAATACACATGTTCTTTTTGGTTGATTTTCCTGATCTGAGACAATTTGAATTGCTGTCATTATAAATTACCAATGTCCATATCCATAAGTTACAGTAACTTGACTGTATCCACCTCAAATGTCCAAATGATGTAAATAAATGGGCACAATAAAGTATTCCAACCTGCTTTACACAAAATGCACATTAGCCATGTAAAGTCAGACTAATGACTGTTTAACTTGATCATGACAGCAGGGTAAGCCATTCTCATCCACAGACATCTTCCTTATACTGAACAATCATAGCCCCATTGCTGAATATGTATACCTCAGCTCAGATAGATGTCTGATCATAAATAATAATTATGGATATGATAATATATTTCAGGTTTGTTTCCCATAAATATATGGTAGCCCAAGTATTCCAACCTATTTCACATAAATGCACACTAGTCCTACATAGCCAAACTGTTTACACTGATCAAACAACAAAAATGTAAGTTTCTTTTATCTACAGACACCTCTACACCCAACCAGCGGTATAACCATTTTGCTATGTGTACCTCCTTTGATTCTGGTAAAAAATAATATCCCCAACCTATTAGAGTAAGAATCAAGACAAAGCCAAAAATAAGGATGGGTAAAGGCCTGGAAACAGGGGCAGTTTTTAAATATTTCTGTTGTATACGTAATGTTACTAGAATAATTATTTTGTATTAGTATGCATTTTTTGAAAAACATTGTCTGAAATTCAGAAATCTGTCATCATTTAGTAAATACGGTCTTTAACAAATTGCCTGAAATGACAGATGTTATGATGAAAAAAACAAAATTCTGAGTCAGAATTGAGGCATTTGACAAATTAAGGGACAACTTAGAGATAAAGGATTTCAACTTTGTTTCCCATAAACAGTTGTCATCCCACAAGTAATTCAACTTATTCACTCAGGTGCATAATAGACCTGCAAAGACAGACACTTAACTGAGCAAACAACACGTTAAATTGCTTTTATCTACAAACAGCCTCCACCTTGACCCCCATCTAACAATTATAGCCACTTCATTCAGCATATGTCATCTGGCTGTGAAAAAAATAACACTTCTCAACCTTGCACAAGAATCAGAGACAACGTCAAAAATAGGGAGGGACAAAGGCCCCATATCAGAAACAGATTTTAAATATTGCTCTTATGTGATCAAATAGTTGGTAAAATAACAACTGGTTTGTATTTTTGGAGGATATGAAGTCTGAAACTCAAATGTCTGTCATTATTTAATAATTGCAGTCCTCGGTGATTTACCAGAAAACAACTCATTTTAAAAGGAACAGACCAAAATGTATTGTAGTGAGCAACTAATCGGTGGGAAGATATGAAAGGAAGGGTAACTGATGTCATGAGATATTATAGTGCTCACTAGAATGAGCAGATGTTTTAAAAGTGGGAGGGGCTTGTAAGAGTAGGGCAACTTGGGAGCATAACTGGGAGATGGTGAGTAGGGTGAGGAAACTCAAACACAGGCCACAGAAATCTTTCCTGGCAGCTCTCATCTGTTTTCCTTACCCTAAATAAAAATGCCACTCTTCAGCTCTTCCCACCATTCAGAAATAATAGCTTTGGTCTCATGACATGGAAAACAAATATTTTCTTCCTGGCTACATGTGACAGGAGTGAGAATAAAACTCCAGCCACTATAAAGATGTGTGCAGGGATAGGGAATGGGACTCCGTGTGGGATCCAGGTCTTGGGTAATGACAGAAGGAATGGAGGAAAGGCTCTTTGACTGCTGAAAGAATTCATGGGAGATTAGTTGGGGATTTGCTATTCGCCAAGTTAGAGCTGTCGTACTGCTGTATGCTGAAATACATAATGGAAGTCAAAAGGCATACACAGAATCAGAGTGTTAAGAACTGTCAGAAATGGAGAAACAGAGGATTGCGACAGGTGTCACCTCTTGCCAGTGTGTAGGCCAGCACTGTGACATTCAGGGGTAGAGTGCTTACTGCAGCCAAAATGACTAGGTTCCCTAGTACGTGATCAAAACCTTAGGTTATCGAACACCTAAAGGTCGATCACTAAATGTTGAAGTCTGAAAATTGTGAACGGCCATTTCCACACAGGAAAATGAGTTGTTTGGTCATTACATGGATTTTGTTCTTTCTCTGCTGTAAAGCAATCTCGGAGTTGGTATATTTAGTTGGGGTGGGGGTGGGGGGCATAGTCCCCACATTGGGGTTATTTCTGTTTAAAACTTTTTTTTTAATTTGGCCAGCGGCATTGTTTCCCTATGTGGAAACAGCCGTTTTCGATGTTAAGAGTTCAATATTTTGTGATCGACCTTTAAGTGTTCGATAATTTAAGTTTCGCTCACATAATATAGACCCAAATAACCAGAGGCTGATTAGTCATCAAGGTGGTGTAGGTGCTTTTTGGGTAGAATAGGACTGAGAGGCCAGTGGTGGTGGGTCTGAGAAGCCAATGGTGGTAGAACTGAGAAGCCGATGGTGGTACGACTGAGAGACTGATGGTGGCTCAGTCCTGCTAGTGTACTGTCATCCAAAAAGCAGGCAGCTCATGGAGCCATAAATTGCAGCTTGTCTGCCAGGTAGTGGGTTGCACTGCAGCCAGACTTACCATGTGCACAGAAACACATAAATGTTTTTGGGTCAGCACTGTTGGCCCCACCTTGACAGCATGCACATCGAGTTTCTGGTGGGTGGAGTTAGATACCAAAATGTCCAATACCCACAGGGCTGAATATGTCTTCACTAGTCATATCTCAACCCCATCAGTTGCTAAATAGCTATGGGATAAGGGAACAAGTGAGTTAGATTGGTAGATGAATCTAATGTCAAGCAGGTTCTTATGTACAGAAGAAGATATTGAAAAAAGAACTTGTCAGTATGAGCACGTATGTGGAAGTTATTGGCTCCAAACACTATTGGTCTTTCCATTTTTAATATTTCCAAATCTTTTGGATTTCTAATACCATGACAGGAATGGACTGCATTCCTAAGTCAAAGTGCGATTAAAGTTCATGAAATTAATATCGTTTTACTTTTTGATGTCAGCCAAAAGTGTTCTTCTCGGCACCCGCAATGTGGCCAGTAATGGCTCCTTCTGCAATTCTTATGGCGTTACATGTATTGGTAGCATATCTAAATATGATTGTAGACTCTTTTTTATTAGACCCATTGCTCCTACTACTATTGTAACTATCTTGGTATCTTTCTTCCACATTGCTCTAGTTTCTGCTTGCAAATCCTGTTGGTCTATTGGTCTGGAGTGATCAAAGTGCTGTTGCCTGAGGATCAGCACAGCAGCTTGTTTTTAGGTGTGCACTATCAGGCCATCCATTATTTGTAATCCAATCTATGAACACATACCTCCACCTGCTGCAGCTACTTAAATGTACACAACATACTCTTCATGTAACAATAATAAAGGTGTGTAGTCCAGGTCATGCATCGTACACCTTCACCTGCTGTACCTGTAATTGTCTGGATTCATGAATGGCTATACTTGTAGTCCAAACTCACATATCTTCACCCACTGCATATGCCATGGTACACACAATACTCTTATTACAGTGGCAGTTAAAATGTCAATATCAGGTGTCTGGGAGGTCCAGGCAGAGAAGATGTCACAAGCCCTGATATTGCATACACTCCTTACACCTGAGGTAACCGCAGAGAAAGGAATTTGTGCAACAAACAGAGGAAACACTTCACAGCCTACAAAAAGCTGCTTCCAAATGGAAAAAAAAATCATATAATTTTCTCTTTAAATAAAAGCTGGCAAGTTACTGTGCCACATTAATGAAAACAATTTAATTTTCTGCTTTTCATTTTGAAAGTCAAAGTTTCTGAAAAAAAAAACAAGAATTGTCTAAAAGTATATCAGAATAACACAATCAAGATATTAGGTCAAATTTATAAAGATGGATTTGAGAGATACACTTTATCTTACTGATTGCTAAGTTTCTGTAGTCAACTTTCCTGGACACACCATGCAAACACCCCATCATACTAAGCAATAAAAAATAAATAATTGAAGAAGAGTTTCTGTAGCCCCATAACCCACCAGAATGTGGAGGCTGAACCCCACACGACAAACTATACTTCTGTTGAGATTTCACCAGTTTATGTAAAAGGGAATAACTGTGTTTTGCTTTCTTTAAGCAGATGCATTCTGGCAGGTGGGATATTTAGAGATAATTAGTGTTGAGGAAATGCCCACAGACAGGTGGTGTAAAGTGAAGCTCACCTGAAATAAAGATGTGCAGGACTGTGCCTCTTATTAAAAGTTTAGGAAATAAAATTGGCAGTGAAATGATCAAAATCAGAAAACTGAGCACAGTAACCTTAGTGGCAGTAGTTAATAAACAGCCAGTTTAAGAGGTCAAAACCAGCATATTTAAAAGATAATAAACAGGTATGGAATAACAACAGTAAACACACTGTGATCTTTCCCAAGCAGCTAGGCCTCCTCACGTCTAAGCAGCATAAAACCATTCAATTTCGAGTGGATCTAAAATAAAAATTAAATAAATAAATACATAAAAGCTCTGCATTTATACTATTTATAAAACTAATCACACACACATACTACACACACACACACACACACACACACACACACACACACACACACGCACACACATACATATATATATATATATATATATATATATATATATGTGTGTGTGTACGGTTCTACCTGACTTCGTCGACAGCGCAGAAGACCGACAACGGAATCCGGAGCTCCAGAACATCGACAATGCAGAAGACCGACACGACGGATGACAACACCGACCCCGAGGATGCCGACATGGGAAAAGGCTGTGTGAGTATGCGGTAGTGACGGACGTTAGGGTGCGAGTCAGGTAAGTGTGGATATTGACGGTCTGTGGGGATAGGGGTGGGTTAAGTGAGTTAGGGTTAGGGAGCGATAGGGGTGGGTTAAGTGAGTTAGGGTTAGGGAGCGATAGGGGTGGGTTAAGTGAGTTAGGTTAGGAGGCGATAGGGTGGGTTAAGTGAGTTAGGGTTAGGGAGCGGGTTAGGTACGTGTGCGATAGTGACGGACCTTAGGGTTAGGGTAAGGTTTAGTGTGGGTTTGTAAGGATTTTGGTGTGCTTGTGTTGTGTGTGTGGTTTGTGGAATGGGGATGTGTTTTGTTTTTTATTGTTGTTATTGTGGTGTGTGCAGTGTATGGGGTTTCGTGTTTGTGTACCGTCGGTTATTTCGTTGTCGGGTATGTGAGGTTTCGTGTTAATGGACTGTCGATTATGTGGTGTCGGTGATGTCGTTGTCGGTGTTGTGTGGTTTCGACTATGTCAGGTAGAACCGTGTGTACGCATACATACATACACATGACCTTTTTGAGACTATGGTTACCACATGATCTTTTTGAGACTGTCATATAATAAATATCCACTCAAGTCATCTTTGCTTTTAATGCTAACATACTGCAAAAAAGCACTTTTATAATGTTTACATAGTAGGGTAGATGCCATATCCACATTCTCTTCCCAAACACATAACAAAGGGTGATAAAAATGAACAGAAGACTAGATAACAAGCGGATTTAAAAGATCCAAGGTACCACTATCCTTTTTATCAAGAACTCCAACTTCTGCAAGGTTTGGCTTGTTACCCCAAAGAATGGAAAACATAATTCCCAGTAATGAAAATCCCAGCCTAACTGGCAACTCATAAACACCAATCAAATAGGGCTCAAACCTCAAAAAGTAATTTTCACATCCACCCCATCTGCTTTATTCTTATCTTGGATGATTTCCCATTTTTTTTATCCCACATTATCCAGTCTCTAAACTGTATTCTCGAACATTCAGTAGCAGAGGACTGTACATTATACTGTGCTTGCTCACTGGAGTGTATATACACAGCTTTCTCTATGTAATTATCTCACTACTCTGTTACTGCTTACATTTGTTTTCATTTTGGGTACTGGATACTTGGGTATTATTGCAAGCAGATTTTCATGGTTGTGATTAGCGCATGCCTGCACAGATAGCACCGTGTGAAACATTTCAAATTGTCTGCGTAACCCCTTAGTAGTGGCATGAAACATCCCACAACTTTTTAGGAACAGGAACAAGTACCGAAAACCGCTTCCTGTTTTGCATCCGTTACACACGCACGCTGCAGTTGTAATTGGGTGTTATCGATCTGTCACTTGCATTACTTTCATCTGGTGAAAGGGATTCTGCTGTGAAGGAGAAGACAGGGACACAGAAAGGGTTACTGGTAAACCTTTGGTTATGTTTTAGACATACTTTTATGAAATCTTTAAAAAGATGCACTGTATTGGTAATGACTTTAAATGTCTTACTTCGTACCCTTCCACTTGACATGGCTAGCAACCGGTGTGATATTCCGAGGCAGCATGTACTGCTGATGAAAGTGTTGCACTTAACAGTACATGAACTACAGCCCTATACATACGGTTTGCATACACACACAAAAGGTTTCTAATAACTGAAAATGACATTACGAACAACAGCAGTTTCAGAGACATGGCTAACAAGCAATGTCAAATTGCAAAGCAGCATTTTCTGCCCATGCAAATGTTTGACAAGCACCGCATGAAGTATGGCGATACACGTATGCTTTATACAAACACACAAATGTTTATAATAACTTAAATTCACATAGCAGCCAGCGCCTGTTTCAGAAACAGTAAGTAGCAGTTTACACAAATTTATGGTAAACTGTTTATTCATCATAGCTGTGCAAACAGTGTTTTTAAGAAAAATTTTACAATGTTTCATAAAGTATTACTGTAAATGATGACATGAGATGGTGGCGCTAAAGGGGGTACCTGCAATAAAACATTACTTTCACATGTATTTAAGTCATACACCTGCCTAAACACACAAAATCTTACAGAAAACATGGTTTCTGTGCTTCTCAATACTTTCTTTTTTTTCAAAACAGGTTTATTGTTTTAACATACAAGAGAAATATCATAACAATTTTATACAAGTAATTAAAACTAGATATGATTATAACATTCAACAAAACAACTAAAGTATTTACAAAGACATCCACTACAATCAGATCAATTAATTAAACTAAAATACCATGCTATTGAAATTAGGATTTTTTAACAAATTTTGTAAATTATCCCATACAATATAATAAGATGTTTTTCTAGTTGTTCTTGACCTAATTGTGTTTATTTCCATATGGCACACTATATTCATAACATTTTTAAATTCATTGAACGAAGGAGGTGTATCTGAAATCCAATTTCTGGTTATTATTTTCCTAGCCACTGCTAGAATAGACCATAACAAGGGAAGCTTAACCTTTTTAACACTTTGAGGTACAGGTGTGTTGAATAATATAAGAGATTTAGAAATAATGAAATTATCTGTAAAAAGAGCCTGCAAAAATTCATTAATTGACTTCCAATATTCTTTCAATTTTATACAGTCATAAAACATATGAGCCCAGTCAGCATTAATTTCTACATTACATCTCTTACATAGATTATCTTTATTATTTATTTTATTCATCATCAAAGGTGTATAAAAGATCTATGTAAAAATTTCCATGTATAAAGTCTCCAGACAATGGAAGATGTAGTTCTATAGGCAGATTCCAATATATATTGTTTATCTTGTTGATTTGGTGGGTCCCCATTAATAGAAGTGAAATAATTCCAGTATGTATCTACACTGTAAAAAGTTTCTTGTCTGATAATTTTATGTATGTATGAAAGTTTACCTTTATCAGAAACTTTATGTTGTAAATTTAATATCAAGTAATCAATCAGTGTTGGAATAGATTCTTTAACTGTTATAGACATTAGATCTATTTTATCAATGAGATGTCTAAAGGTCTGAACCTCTAACCAGCAAGTTTCTCTTAGATCAAATTCTTGTTTTAAGAAATCTAGATTTTTAACTTTATTATCAGATATCAACTGATACCAGTACTTTAGATCATTATCTATAGCTAAATGAGTTCCTTCAGAAGTAGATGACAAAAGCATACCCATAGGGAATATAATAAAATTCCATTCCCTATACTTAGGGTGCATGAATATAAAATTACGATAGCTAATAATAATATTTAATGGGTAACAAACCATATGTTTAGGTGTAATAGGTGAAGTACAAAATTCCTTTAGTAACCATAACATGGAGTTATTTACAATCATATTTTTATGTGTTAAGGAGATTTTCATGAAGTGCATACTAATTAGCTCCCAATAATCTTTCCATTTTGCGACATATGACTGATCAATTAATAAAGTAATAACTTTTACAATAGAAGAGATAGTATATAAATTAAAGTCTGGAAAAGAAATACCCCCTTGAGACCAGCTATTAGTATGTTTCTTTAATGCAATCCTAGGTCTATTAGGTGCCCATAGGAAATTTAACATTAGTGTATTCAGTTTCTTGATAATTATTTTTGTAGGTGGAAGTATTATTGATTGTATTAAGTATAAAATCTTGGGGAATATTATCATTTTAATAATTGTAAGTCTCTCCTCCATAGTAAAAAACATATTATTCCATGTATTAAAAATATTTTGTATATTAAGTAAACAGGTATTATAATTATTATATATAATAGATTTAATATCTTTAGATAGTATTATACCTAAATAAGTTATCTGACCTGAATTGGGTACATATTTAGTAAAATCACTAATGAGAATATGTTTTCGTGTATATATAGGTAGTATATTATTTTTTTCTTCATTGAATATTAAATCAGAAATACTTTTAAAATTCATCATTTTATCAAATAGAGACTGCATAGAAGAATTAGATCCTGCTGATGTAATTATAACATCATCTGCAAAAAGTTGAATTTTGGATGTTGTATTTTCATCTATTTCAAAACCCTCTATGTCAGTACTGTTTCTGATCAAATTATCCCAAGGCTCCATTACTAAAGTGAATAATAGTGGAGAAAGTGGACATCCTTGTTTTGTACCTTTAAAAATGGGTATTTTTTGTGAAACATATGTTCCTACATTAATATAAGCCAATGTTCCTTTGTATAAATGCTCAATTAGATTTACAAATGCATCTGAGAAGTTTGTGCACTTCAGTAAGGTAAACAGATAGTCCCAACTTACTGAATCAAATGCTGAACTTATATCAAGACTAATAAGTGTTAAATCTTTCTTTTTCCTATTTGCAAAATCAATTAATGTTAAAGTTCTTCTTATATTATCAAAAGTATTTCTATTTACAATGAAGCCTGTCTGATCTATATCTATAATGCCGGGATGATTGTCTTCAATCTATCAGCAAAAATACTCATAAACATTTTATAATCAACATTAAGTAATGAGATGGGCCGATATGAAGTACATCTAGTTGGATCTTTATTAGGTTTTAAAATTGGTGAAATAAATGTATATTGCCAAGATGGGGGGGTTATAAACTCAGTTTGGGCCAAAATAAAAACCTTAAGTATTAATGAATATGTACTTTTAGAAAGGATTTTATATATCTCTGGTATAATACCATCATTACCCGATGCTTTGTTTGATTTAAGCTTATTTATTTGTGTAATAACCTCTGTATATGAAATACTTTTGTCCAATAGTTTAATCTGTTGTTTATTAAGCTTTTTATTCATGTTTGTGGTTATAAACTCCTTTATTTTATCTTTAGGTCCCATGTTAATGTTATTATGGTTAATTTTGTGAAAGTGATTTCTAAATTCATCTAGTATTTCTGGTATACTAGAAACATTCTTCTTTTTCCTTAGAGAAAAGATTTCTTTGATATGGTTTTGTTTATTCAACATTTTTGTTTTATTTTTAAGTCTATGTAAGTATTTGGGGCTTATTGAATAAGACAAAAACTTGTATTTCTCTAAAGTTATTTTAACTTTATGAGTTAAAATTTCTTTGTATTTCTCATTTAGTTTGTTTATTTCTTCAATAACTTTCTTGTCCATAATATTTTCTTTATTATTATGTTTATAAGAGTCTAATTTACTTTGAATATCTAACAATTCCTTATCCCAAGATTTCCTTTTATTATTATACCATCTGATACATTGTCCATATAGATATGATTTTAAGGCATCCCAAACATAGACAATGGAGACTTCAGGGTATTATTTATGTCTAAAAAATGTTTTACTTCTGAAAGTATATATTCTTTATAGTCTTAGTTGAGTTAAGTATGCTGGTATCCTTTTGATCTGAACATTATGAGTATTTTTTATCATGAATTCAAAAACAATTGAATTATGATCAGATATAGGACATGAAATGATTTTGGAATTAATTAAATCTGTTACCATCTGGTTAGAAATAAAGACCCTATCTATTTTTGAATAAGTTTTGTATCTGTTAGAAAAAAAAGGTGTATGGTAATGATTTTGAATCTATCTGATTATTAATATCATTCAAATGATAAGAATTAGCAAAATCATTTAAATGTTTTGCATTCGATGTAATTCTTCTTTTTCCTATAGTGGTAGTATCACTTTCATGTTGTATACAATTAAAGTCACCAGCTAAAATAATATCTCCTATAAAGAATGATATGATCTTATCAAGATGATGTTTCACTGTATTAATACCAATTCCAGGTACCCAATATACATTAATTAAAGTGTAAGTCTTCCCATTAATTTGTATTGTAACCATACAAAACATTCCTTTGTCATCCTGATAAGACTTAATGGTTTTAGGAATGGGCATACTTTTATTCCATAAAATAGCCACTCCTCTTTTTTCTGAGTGTGCTCTGAACTAACCAATACTGTATATTTGTTTGTGGCTAGTTTATCAATATCTTTTTCAAGAGATGGGTTTCTTGCAGGAAGACTAAGTTGGCCTTATGTAAATTAATGTATCTTATTAGGCTTGCCCTTTTACACGGATTATTCAATCCATTAATGTTTAAAGAAATTCCTTTTAAAGATGTAATTTGGCATTTTTAAAACTTAAGAATCTTATGATCAAAATAACAAATAACAACATAAGTAATGTTACATCTCCTCCTTTAGGTGTACCTTTAAATATAGCTGCATTTATTGAATCTCTTATGGGATTTTGTATAGGATTCAATTTTGTTTGTAGTGACAATGAGTGTACAAAATATATTGTGGATGTCCAAACTATATACATATAACAATGAAAAAGTGAAAATAATGTAAGGATTAAACCTTGCATCAAGCCTGGAGTTAAAAACTCCAACTTAGAGTAGTATTTACCACTCAAGTTAACCCCCTACCCTAAGCAGCAGTACCTCAGCTACCACCTTATCAATTTAATACTGGTTATATTTAACTTAAATTAACAGCTTTCAATTCAATTATCTAGCAAGACAAGACTACACATTTGATAAAACAGCATCATATAAACTAAAATAAACTTTTTTTTTTTAAAAAAACTATTCATACCACTATATACATCTATGTAATATAATACACTTGTATTCAAATAGCGTTCAAATAATCTTGATATTAGGAAGCAAGAGGAGAGAGAGAGAAATAAAAGACGTTTAAGAGGGAGAGAGAGTGAAAGAAAGAGAGAGAGAAAAAAAAAAGGAAGGCATATTTACATATTAATTTATTCAAAGTATGTAAAAATAAATTCTAACATTCATTTAAATCAAAAACTTTGGCTAATATGGTTCAGACATTACATATATTAAGATGCATCTATTTTCTGTCATGTAAATGCAGTCAACAGCTTCCAAAAAAAAAACCTTGAATTGCTTGTATATGAGCATTTTACTCATACTCATTATTGTCAATAGAATAAAATATTATATTTATAGAAATTGTTATAAATCATACTGCATAGTTGTGCAAATTCTCAGAAACACTTGCATTATTGTAAAAAAAGCCATCTGTATTTTGTATGTCTATACTACTGCTTTAAAATATATCACATGACAATTTCTTCCAGAATAGAGTTATAAAGTTATTTATGCTTGTCAATCAGATGAATTAAATGAGTTATAGTAATGTATATGTTTGGAACATAAGTTTTTAACAGATTAGTATGCTGCAGTCAAGTAGATTTTCAAAAACACTTGAATAAATGTTTCATTTTCTATGCCTTCTAAAATAAGACATTTACTTACTACAAGAAACTGCATCATTTAAAATCATTATAACTGACATATTTTATGAATTATAACATAGATATTTAAGTAATTATATAAAATAACTCACATTTAAATGTTAAAGAGTTCATTTTCCTTCACATAGTCGCATTTGCATCAGTTCTACTTCCTGGTAGAGTGTTCTTCCTGAATCTGTGATGTGTCAGTGTGATATCTGGGTCAAAGGTCAGATTGACTGCTTTCAGCTTCTCTGTGAGAATTCTGAGAGTTGAAGCTTTAAAACAACTCGAGGACACTGTTCATGAGGTAGCACACATCCCAGATTGTCTCCCTTAACATTTTGGCAGGAAACTTGTTAAAAACTAGTGACAAATATTAATTTAGCAGTGTAAATGCATCTAAACATGACAAAACCTTCGCGTTGTATTTTACAGGTTATTACAGCCTCTATGTAAGTGAAATTAAGCCCAAAGTTATTAATAAGTAATAAAACTCAATATTTTTGTCCCAACTCAATTTTTATGCAAATCTTATTATTTACTGTGTCTATATGATCAAAAGCATTTCTATATATTAATAAAAAAAAAAAATAAAGAGAAAGAATAAAGAAAAGAAAAAGAGAGTAGAAAATAAAAGAGTGTAAAGCAGAAATAAAAAAATGTAAGAGAAAGCTATAAGAAGTATATACAATGGAATATTACTTACTGTTTATATTAATAGAGTTAAAAATAAAACATTATTTACTATTATTTAGTTCTAATTATTATTAGTTAAAGCATGACAGATTATTTACAAACAAGCATAAGCAGTATAATCAAGAAAGTATAATTAGGAATAGCATTTGAAGAACATATAAACTTTACAAGGAATAAATATGTTATTATTCCATTTATCATATTTTCATTACTCTTCTCTCCCTGCCCTCCCCCACCCTTTACCCACTACATAATCTAAATAGAATGTCATTGTTTAAACAAAGAAAAGAAGAAAATGAGAAAAAAAAGAAAAAAATGTATCAAATTACTGACCTTACTTCTCTTTTTCAGAAAGAGAAACAAATTGAATAATACCTTGTTATTAGTTCCTCAGATATTTTGACTGGTTATGAAACAAAACATTTCTTTGCACACAGAGAATAACTTTGATTAAATCTTTTCAGAATATTTGTGGCTTTCTGGAAATGCAGGAACTATATTTAAAAGATTAATAATGAAGTAAAATGATGAGAGAAAAAAAGAAAAAAAAACATAGAACAAATCATTTGTTTTTTAGTCTCTTCTTCTTCTCTGAAGTCTTCCACGAAGTTTCAGTTGCCAGTCTTTTTAATGAAGGACTAGCCCATTCCATTTCCTCTATTTTATCCAAAATCTTATTTTTTTGATAAACAGTAAAGCAGAGTCTAAGTCATCAAAAATTTTAGGACCATCAGGAAGGAAGATTTTTAGCTTGGCAGGAAACAGAAGGTATGTTTTAAACTGTGCTTTTTAAGCTCCCTTATTAGTGGCAGAAAAACTTTTCTTTTAGCTATTACCAAGGAAGAATAGTCATTGTCAAAACGCACAGTTGTCTCATTAATCTTAACAGGAGCTTTAGCCCAAGCAAATTTAAGAACCATCTCTTTATCAAAAGATGATAGAAATCTAACTATAACTGATCTAGGATAGTTTTGTTAGAGTTAGTATTAGCTATAGATCTATGTGCTCTTTCGATACCAAAAGATAATGCTTCTGGTAAGTCTAAAGTTTTAGGGAGCCATGTTGTTAAAAAAGAAGTAATATTGTTACCTTCAATATTTTCTGGCAGTCCAAAAATCCTAATGTTATTGCCGAGATCTATTTTCCAGGTCATCCAGCTTTGTTTGTAAATGTGTATTTTGTTTCAGCAGAAACTCAATGTTGATTTCCTCTTCTTGGATTCTATTTTCCATGTCATTTACAGCTTCTTCTATGCCTGTCATCTGGATCTTCTGTTGTTGCAGGTCTATATGTAACAAGTCTATTTGTTTTGTAGTTTTTTCTATGAAGGTATCAATTTTAGTATCCATTTTATCCATCTTAGCAGTAAGTTGCTGGATTATAGTTATCAGAGACTGAAGTTCTTTCTTGATGCTGGAGTCTTGAGAATTTGTCTTACTGGAACTCATTTCAGACTGATAAACTGACAGGAAAATTTCCAAAGTGATTTCTGACAGGAATATTGTTAAAATTTCCTTTCTTTTTTAGATATAGTTCAAGAACTATATAAAACAAACATATTTAGAAAGAAAATTACTTCAAAAAATAATTTTTAAGTAATTAATTCCTATCAGTGTAATGAAATTGGTGGAGCTGAAGAAATCTGCTGCTACCCTGTGTTCATCCTTGGCCACGCCCCTTCTCAATACTTTCTGGTAGCTATTTAAACAATGGGAAGCAGCCAGCGTTAACATGAAAATCTAGTTGCGATAATACGTAAATACCTAATTTTGTTTGTGAAATGTTTTGTATTTCACACAGACTGAGCCTAAAATTGGTCAGTTTTGATCAGTGCACTACCCTCCATGAATAAATAAAATAAAATATGGAGTATGTAGAGATATGATGGATGGTGCCATTTTACACCAGCCATTGGACTTCTCTAGATTCATTGTGAGACCTATTGACCACAGCAGACATTGTGAATGATTGCACTAAAGAAACAGAAGAAATATTCTTAATAACTGCTACAAGCTTATCCACATAACTGAGTACAGCAAGTCACAAACCATCCAAGTCAAATTCCTATTACCAGCAAGGCATTCCATGACTGAACTGAAAAACAGGAAAAAATAACTAAACCAAAAAGTAAGGGGTTGAGAGGACATTTTCCACTAACAAAAATCCACCTGATGACAGAAATAAAAAGCAGTAATTACTAAACCAGAAAGCAGTTAGCATTCTTATAGTATCTTAATCTAATTCTGTTACTGCACAGCAGAACTCAGAAAAGTAATAAGCCGGTCCGTAGAACTCAACTATCCCTTTACTAAAGGAAGCAAAGCACTGTTACCTGAGTATAAATATACATCAGATAATAAAGAAATGCGACACCCAGTTCATACTGATGGAAAATATAAGTAAAAGGGTTAACATAATTTGTAATGCGTCTTCGTAGTACTGAATCCTATTAGCTCACCTAAAGCTTTGCCCTGTTCAATACTCTCACAAGTCTCTTGAAATAACAATAATCTTTATATATTCCTACCAAGGTGGATAAAGCTGATAAACTTCACCATGCAAAGCAGATAATATGACTTTACAGTGTCTTTTCTGTAAGTATTCAGTAACATCTTGAAATATGTTTTAAATAGTGCCAACCACCAGTACTTCCCAAGGGGTTTCTAGTCCCCCCTTTTCCTAAGGAACTTAACAAAATTTTCTTCTGAGGCTTTATTTAAAGCAAATAAGCATCATTCAGTAGACACCTGCAAAGTGTCAACTAAATGAGCATCTGACAAGAGTCTACAGAAACCATAACACATCCTATCACTACTGAGAACTATCCATAGCAACAGCATTCTTCACAGCATTAACTTACACTAACGTAAAGCTTTGAGGTTTCCCCATTTTAAGGTCAGGAATTTATCCTAAGAAGGACAATAATCTCACTTCACTCTCCTATGCTGTTTTATGCCCAACACCGGGAATTTGTTACCTTTTCCTTGTAGCCCTGGCTCTGGCCAGGCACATCACTTTATTTCTTTTCACAGTTCTACCTTATAACAAAGTTACATGGTTACAGTTTAAAGACATGCATGTGGAATGTTTCTCCATGGGCCTCTGCTAAAAATAGGCTCTGTCCTAATCGGACTTTCCCGGTCAACAAATGTTAAATAAAATAAATAAAGGAGTTGCTGAATTTGTTTCCCATCCCACTAAGTCCAGGCACTGGACAGCCACAACAATTTGTTCTTTATTCCTTTTTATAGTTTTGCCTTGTAACAAAGCAATTGCTGTGCTGGAACCATCATCATCCGCTTTGTAGGTTCACCATGTTTTAAGTTCATGAACACAACAACATTGGTGGAAAGGTAGGAACAGGCTGGTGATTTCTTTTTGTATTGCTTTACTTCAATTCTGCTCTCTTAGCCACTGTATTTTATAAATTTGTGGACACATTACCTTACTGTTTTGATTAGTTTCTAACTTTCTTCTTCAGTTCAACATTCAGAGTTGAAATAATCATGTCAGTAAAAGCATCAAACATAAATTAAAACTCACTTTAAGCAACTGTCCTGTTGATGATTCTCATTTCAAGAACAGAAGCTTAAAAATTTGTTTCTGATGAGGCAAATGCCTTTCTTTGGTGTTGCTCTTCAGTTATTTGCTTTAAGTACCTAAACAAAATATAAATTATTTGGAGGAAGAACACAGAATTGTAAAATAAAACAGTGTAATGTAGCACAACCAGGTTCTGTGATGAGAATGCCTGAATTTCCTCCTATCTGCTGTGAGATGAGATGCAGTGAAACAAGTCATGCTTCAATGTGGACTCCAGAGCGCAAAGACATTTGATAAATAAAGCAGACAGTACAGCATTAGTGAGTACTAGTGCTTACAAACATTAACTTAAAAGCAGAGCTGCAGTAACTACAGAGGGATAAAATTGATCAGTCACAGCTTGAAGTTATGGGAAAGAGTAGTGGAAGCTAGGTTAAGAAGAGAGGTGATGATTAGTGATCAGCAGTATGGTTTCATGCCAGGAAAGAGCACTACAGATGCAATATTTGCTCTGAGAGTGTTGTTGGAGAAATACAGAGAAGGTCAGAAGGAGTTGCATTGTGTCTTTGTGGACTTAGAGAAAGCATATGACAGGGTGCCTAGAGAGAAGTTGTGGTATTGTATGAGGAAGTCAGGAGTGGCGGAGAAGTATGTAAGAGTGGTACAGGATATGTATAAGGGTAGTGTGACATTGGTGAGGACTGCGGTGGGAGTGACAGATAAGTTTAAGGTGGAGGTGCGATTACATCAAGGATTAGCTCTGAGCCCTTTCTTATTTGCAGTGGTGAAGGACAGGTTGACAGATGAGATTAGACAGGAGGCCCCATGGACTATGATGTTTGCAGATGACATTGTGATATGTAGTGAGAGTAGGGACTAGGTTGAGGAGACCCTGGAGAGGTGGAGATATGCTTTAGAGAGGAGAGGAATGAAGTTCAGCAGGGCTAAAACAGAATATATGTGTGTGAATGAGAGGGAGGGTAGAGGAATGGTGAGGATGCAGGGAGTAGAGTTGGTAAAGGTGGATGAGTTTAAGTACTTGGGATCAACAGTTCAGAGTAATGGTGAGTGAAAAAGAGAGGTGAAGAAGAGAGTACAGGCAGGGTGGAATGGGTAGAGAAGAGTGTCAGGAGGAATTTGTGACAGAGGGGTACCAATAAGAGTGAAAGGGAAGGTCTACAAGAGGGTAGTGAGACCAGCTATGTTATATGGGTTGGAGAGAGTGGCATTGAGAAAAAGGTAGGAGTTTGAGCTGGATGTGGCAGAGTTAAAGATGTTAAGATTTGCACTGGGTATGACAAGGGTGGACAGGATTAGGAATAAGTATATTAGAGGGTCAGCCAGGTTGGAAGGTTTGGACACAAAGCCAGAGAGGCAAGATTACGTTGGTTTGGACATGTGCTGAGGAGAGATGCAGAGTATATTGGGAAAAAGATGCTAAGGATGAAGCTGCCAAGTAACAGGAAAAGAGGAAGGCCTAAGATAAGGTTTATGGATGTGGTGAGAGAGGACATGCAGGTGGTTGGTGTGACAGAGCAAGATGCAGAGGACAGGAAGAAATGTAAACAGATGATCCGCTGTGGCGACCCTTAATGGGAACAGCCGAAAGAAGATGATGAGTGCTTACAAACATTATTTAAAATGAACTGGTAATTTGTCCTGCAGAGAATATTCCAGATCAATTGAGAGTTTTTAGCCATGCAGGCAGTAAGCCATTTTCATTCACAGGCTATAGCTGTTCCAAGTTAGTAATAAAATAACATGTTACATTACCGAAAAGTTCCTTGTTCTTTCCTGTTTCTCAGTATATAGGCAGAATTTAAGCTATGCTGTTAATTTTGTCTGCTGCCCAGAGTCTGACTGAAAACAACATAAATCTAAGGACACAGCAATAGATATGTGCTCCCATCCCCACTGTTTTAACATTTCCTCTTCTGTCTTCTGTAATGTGCTTCACTTTTGCCCCTCACTATCTCTTATCAAATATTATTTTAATTACTTAATGAGGTTGGAGACCAGTGTCAGATGCTTTAATATGGAATGTATTTTACAGATTGTGTGTGTGTGTGTGTGTGTGTGTGTGTGTGTGTGTGTGTGTGTGTGTGTGTGTGTGTGTGTGTGTGTGTGTGGTGTGAATGCAAAGCCATCATCAGAATGCTTGTAATAACAGCAGTAACAGTGAACCTTTAAGAACCATTATACCACAAAATGTGTAATTTGCCCTCCAGCAAGCACCTCTGACACTTCGATATAGATTGTTTAATACAGACTCACATTATTTATTATTTATTTTACATTTGTTAACCGGGATGGTCCGACTGGATACATGTCCTTTTTCAGCGGAGGCCCGGGGAGAAAAGCTCCAACAGAGTTACATTGATAATTAGGTACAGTAAATGAGCTGAAAGAACTTAACAAAAACATAGGCTATTTACATACAAGTACAAGACTGCCATTACTATTTCTGAGATTACTACAAATGTAACATTATTAACATATTAGCAAGGACGGTAGGCAGTATAATGACATAGAGTTAGACAGGATACATATTTCTTTATCACAGTATACAAAGTACTTATCATCTTAGCTAGTTGTTTATGTTTTAGTTAATGGCACAGAGCTAGTCTGGGTTTGAGCAAGGACATAGCCAGTGTGACTTGAAGTGGAGTTTTAGACTATTTTTGAATTGACTTAGAGAAGTTGCAAGCATGATGTTATTTGGGAGAGAGTTCCATATTTTACCAGTGGTGTTGGCAAATAGCGTGTCACCACCTAGGTTGAGAGATTTAGTTGTTTGGACAAGGAGTCTATTTGCTGAGTGAATAACCTTTCACTTCATGCTGTCAGGAGCTGCAGTTACAAACAGGTCTGAAGACAGTGTTATATGACTAGCTGTTAGCGGTAATGAATACGGAGGAAGTATTTTACAACAATGTGGTCGGTAATGAATACGGTGGAAGTATTTTACAACAATGCTTTATGTTTCTCAGCACTAATGCTTGTTGATAGCAACTGTTACAATTTTATTGCACACACTTTATCAACTGCCTTCAAACTGCCTTGATTTTGGCATAGTAGTTAAGCTATTTGTGCCATTCTAGTTCAGTATGCGTCCTCCACCCATCAAATAAAAACAGATAAGTGTGAACCTGGTTTACTATTTGTACAGTCTTACAGGCAAATGATGAAAAAACATAATTTTTTTATCTTGCCATGAATTACTGCTCCTCCCAAAGCTATCTGCAGCAAAACAAGTACTCATTCCTAATTTTATTTATTTATTTTTTATCCTTGTCTGCCCTCATGGGGATAGATATCCTGATTCCTTTGCAATCCTAAATCTGTCCCATAATGCACTATGAGAACTCAGACTGTGAGACTAAGTAGCCCTACCATTTGTTGTCAGACTACACTTCCATTGACTTAGAATGGAACACCTGGAAACAACTGCCAAGTTTGAGAGTCTGCAGCGCATGTCATTGACTGGTCTGTACTGAATGTTACAAATGTTGTTCCCAGTGATGTACTACACATTCTCTGAAAGAAGCTTGTAAAAGTGTCAACAAACTACTGAGATAAGAAAGACTTACAAAGAGCAGTTTTGAAAGTTTCAGTTCCTGGCAAAGTTATTCCTTCCATCTTCCTTCTGTGGGCTAGAGTCTCACATTTCCAGCTTAGCTACAATGTACATCAAACCAATCACAGCCTGGTGTGCCACTAAAATGGTTCCCTCATATGTCTCTTCACTTCTGAATAGCATTTCCCAGGAATTATTTCTAAAAAAAAAAAAAAAAAGCACACACATCAATCCAGAGTTTAGGCCAGTCTAGCCATTTCTTAAAATGTGAACAGTAAAATATTCTATTTGAATTGCATTCTGGCTGCTCGTATAGTTATCTTTGCATAGTTATTATGTTATAGCATAACCTGAACTATGTTATTTAATGCCAAGCTTTAGATATCAATAAAACTATTTTTTTTTTCTTTTTAACAATGACCTCCCAAGCCTCTTTTGTGACCTAGTACTTTCTGCTACTGTTCCTTTATGTAGCTTGTCTTAGTTGTATACTTGTAGCATATCTCTCATCCTCTTAGCAACAGACTCATGGAGAAAGCTTCCAAATCAGATACTTTTAAAAATAGCACTACTACTGATTTATTAAGCTCACAAAGTAAGACTACATGAAATGGCATTCATTTAGACAAAAACACAGTCTTTAATTGCAATGAATGTCATTATTTGTTTATGAGAATGTGAAGAATGCTGAGAAGTGATCCAGTCCTCCTCATCTGTTCTCCATTGCAACTACCCCAGATCAGACAGGTATGTATATACACAAGTACTGAAACCGTACCAGCACCTGAAACATTGATACCATACATCAGACAGGGTACTCAAACAATTTTATTCTTAATCTCTAGATTTGAAACAAAGACCACAGAAATACCTCACAAAGAGGGTTACTGGCCTCAAACAGATGCCCTATGCAGACCATCTCAAAAAACTACAGCTTTACTCTGTCACATATCACCTACTCAGGGGCGATCTCTGCCTAACATACAAAGCTATGTCAAACCCAGAGCTGTTGGACATGCTCCACTTAAAGAAATCCCAATCCCTCCTTGCTACACGCTCTAGGGACCTAAACCTTGTCACCACAATAAAAAGAACATGCTGAAGGGATAGATTCCTATCCCAGAGACTTCCCATACTCTGGAACAGACAACCTATCTATGTCAAACAGAGCTCCTCATTAGCACTCTTCAAGAAAAAATATTGATGATTGGATGGGAAATGGGAAATTCACCCCAGAGATCACTTCTGTGGCTCTGCTCGACAGGGGCACAGGAAAATAATTTTCTTGGGTGGCGAAAGCCAGGGTACATTTTTTTGGCTAGGCTTATATAGGCCCTAGGGCCAGTAGCCTAGTACCTACCTATGAACCTAAGAGTGAGAAGGTCATACTGAAAAAACAATCAGTAAAAACTAAATGAAAACTCCAGCCAAGCTAGGACTTCCAATGAGTGACCTCCCAAACCTCCTGTAACAGAGGCACATGGGATATATGCAAATGACCCTTATAAACATCAGGTGTTTCAGCTATATGGCGATTCTGATTACCCGTGACTTTTATGTTTGACGTTGTTTTAATGGACAATTTCAGGCCAATAAAAACCAAACCCCACTAGCTATGGCTATACATATTTGGTCTTGTTATGATCTCGTCAGCATAGCACAAGCAGAGCGTTTGACTAAGCATAAGAAACACAGGGTTGTTATACCCAGCTGATGTCCATTATCATTAGGGTGACTGCAAAATATCCCAACTAACAAATTAAAACAAAGAGTGAGAAGGTCACACTGAAAAACCAATCAGTAAAAACTAAATGAAACTCCAGCCAAGCTAGAACTTCCAATGAGTGACCTTCCAAACCTCCTGTAACAGAGGCACATGGAATATATGCAAATGACCCTTATGAACATCAGGTGTTTTAGCTGTATGGCGATTCTGATTGCCCATGACTTTTAGGTTTGAAATTGTTTTAATGGAAATTTCAGGCCAATAAAGCCAAACTCCACTAGCTATGGATATGCATATTTCAGCCTTGTTATGACCTCATCAGCATAGCACAAGCAGAGTGCTTGACTAAGCATAAGAAACACAGGGCTGTTATACCCAGCTGATGTCCATTATCATTAGGGTCACTGCAAAATATCCCAACTAACAAATTAAAACAAAGAGTGAGAAGGTCACAATGAAAAACCAATCGGTAAAAACTAAATGAAAACTTAGGTCAATTTAAAACTAGACTCAAACAACATTTGTCACTTAACTGGCTATGTCAATGTATCAAGCCTGGCTAACTCTCTCTAGAATGTGTAAAAATTTGTTAACCAGTTTACTGTGTAATTTAATTTAATCCTGACTTACACTCAGGATTAACTCTAACCTGTGAAATTTGTTTAACTTGCTTATTTATGTAATCTCTGTAAATAGTCTGTTTATTATATGTAATGTTGGTATCATGTAATGCTGGGACTGCTTACCCTTGGAGCTTTTCTCCCCGGGCCTCCGCTGAAAATGGACATGCATCCAGTCGGAGTATTACGGTCAACAAATGTAAAATAAAATAAAATAAAACTCCTGCCAAGCTAGAACTTCCAATGAGTGACCTCCCAAACCTCCTGTAACAGAGGCACATGGAATATATACAAATGACCCTTATGAACATCAGGTGTTTCAGCTATATGGCAATTCTGATTGCCCATGACTTTTACGTTTGAAGTCGTTTTAATGGACAATTTCAGGCCAATAAAGTCAAACCCCACTAACTATGGATATACACATTTCAGCCTTGTTATAACCTCATCAGCATAGCACAAGCAGAGTGTTTGACTAAGCATAAGAAACACAGGCCTGTTATACCCAGCTGATGTCCATTATCATTAGGATGACTGCAAAATATCCCAACTAACAAATTAAAACAAAGAGTGAGAAGGTCACACTGAAAAACCAATCAGTAAAAACTAAATGAAAACTCCAGCCAAGCTAGAACTTATAATGAGTGACCTCCCAAACCTACTAACTCCAGGGTTGCACTACCGTGGGGAAAAGGCCATATATAACTTTCAGTGAAATGTGTTTCAGTGAATTGTGTTTTCAGTGAATTGAGCTTTCAGTGATTTGTGCACAGTCATTTGACTTTCAGTCAAATCTGCTTTCAGTGAACAGTCCTAGACCCATATATATATATACACATATATATATATATATATATATATATATATATATATATATATATATATATACACATGGGTCTACTTCTGTTCTTCGAAAACACACTTCTATAGCCGAGACCCACTTTAATGAAAGTGCACTTTCGCATAAATCAGTTACCTGAAGCACGGTACAGTAGCCATAAGGCAATACATCCTTTTCTCTACTGTAGTATGGTCTTGCAGTTAGTATATATAAGTAGCGAAGCTGTGTCCGACAATATTCAGATCAGTCTTTTGTTAGATACTGCCGTTTTTAAACTTATTCCTCGCCTTACACAGATAGTTTTTCAGCCCTTCTCCCTGTGGGGGAGGGATCCATAAGTTCCTGGTTAACCCTGTCCTGGCTGCTCTCTACTCTATTCTCCCTATCTGCTACTCCCACCCCCACCCCCTGGTTATCTTCATTAGTCAGCCCCCTCGTAGGGTGCCATCTTTAACCAAATTCCGTACTACCTGACTCACATTCATTTCCTCCTGTAGCTGTTGTACGTTCCCTACCCCTCTGTCCATTGTGCCTGCATAGCAAGTAAGTTGAGCAGTATCACATGTGTACTACAGCTGCTTTGCATTACTGTCCTCTTATTACTGTTAGCTGCTGATTTATTTGGTTATTACTGTTAACTACTGAGGTATTACTGTCCTCTTATTACTGTTAGCTGCTGATTTATTTGGTTATTACTGTTAACTACTGAGTTATTTGATGGTGTTGAGCTGTAACTGCTGTTCAGAACTCCTATATGTTTTGAGAGCTAGCTAATGTTCTAACTTACAAACTGCTTGTTTTTTTATCTTGTTTTATGAAGGTAGAGCTTTAATTGTTGACTATCTGCCAGGCATCCCGTAACTGTTTTGCAGAGGTTATTCATGTTCTGATTACATTCCTATGGCATGCTACTGTACTTAGAAGGCTTACAGGCTGGACTTTACAATTGCTTTTATAGAGGGCTAAGTGAATGCAGTTCATGTTACTGTTAGTTCATACTGAATAACACAACTCTAGAATTATAGTCCTAAAACAGCCATACTTTGTGCATTATATCCTGTGTGTATTCACTGCTGATTTATATAGCTGTTATCACTTGACTGAGGCTGTATGCTACTGCTGTTAGTCTGTGGTTTTACAGAGCTTATACTGTGTGCATATAATCAATTTTGATTATAATGTATGCAATATAATTAATTTTACTCTCCATCTCTATACCTTGCATGCTCCCCACTTCACATTCTTGTAACCTTTGCACTAATTCTGCCTTATTTACCTTTATTTTTCAGTTTGTACGGGTTTCTTTCCTGCGTGACTCCCCCACTCCCTGGGATTAACTGCATAAAGCAGTATCTACCTTCTCCACTGAAGCTGGCTATCTTAACTAAGTAAAACCTCTGGGAAGCAAGAACCTGACTCCCTCCAGCTTTTCAATTGTAATAGGTGAATTACAATTTAGTTTTTGTAAAGTGTTGAGGCTTAAAGGTGTATGCACAATAACAGTGAAGGGATCCAGAAAATTTCCACTAGACTGGGCAATAATACCTTGAATCAGCTTTACACTCACACAGTGTTCCAGTCCCAAGCATTTACTGTTTAATTTGGTAATGTTTTGCTTTTACTTTCATTATAGTTTCTATACTAATCACAACTCTCTCCATAACTGCCAGACAACCCAGTTTGTGTGCTTGCAGTGATAATTATTTAAAGTATTCCACAGCTACTCAAATCAGTCTTTTTCTCCCCGCCCTCCCCCCACAGCATCATCCTTATGTCTAACCTTACCCTCCCACACCTCTCTTCCACCTATCCTATAACCTCTTTATTTATTGTCTACAGTCACACCTTACTTCTTAACTAATCTGCCTCCCCAGCCATTCTAAATAGGGCCATATAGTGTTATCACACTACATTCAACCACCATTATGTCCCTCACTATTTTCTGTATGCTCTCTGTCCTGCCAGATACCCAACTTACCTCCTACATCCACCTGTACAACCACCACACATAGCCCACATTTACCAAGTTACTCAAACATCCACCATAGCTTATTCACAGTTAATATCTCTGTACTATCCAAAGTAAAAATTCTACCTCTCCACAGACACCCCCATTATCACACCACCACCAGCAACTATACCATTTTCAAGAAAAAACTAAGTATAGCTCACTTAATTTGGCAAAGCATTATATCCTAGTGTGGTGATGTAGATTCTAGCCCAGGTCCAACCCTCCCCAGCTCTAACAAACTTAGCAAATCTCTCTTGCTGTCAACCAAAAATGTCCAAAGCCTTAGAAACAAGATACCTGAAATCCAGGCATGGATTTTACAAAGCAAGCCTGATATTATAGCAGCTACCGAAACCTGGTTTAAATCATATGTAAAAGACACGGAGCTTCTCCCTCCAGGCTACTCATGCTTGGGAGCTGATCGGCCAAACAAGAGAGGAGGAGGAGTAGCAATACTCTTCCCTAGCAAATATTCATTAATTCTCTATTCAAAACCAGCACCCAACTTCTCCCCAGCAAAGTACTAATCTGTATATTAAAACTTAACCATGAAAACATTTGCATAATTGCTCTGTATATTCCTCCAGGAAACAACATACCAATATTAGAAAGCATACTTGCCTGGACATCCCAAAACACAGATAATGAAACCATCATCTCAGGTGATGTAAACACTGATTGGCTAGACATTGCCCACAACAATCCTTCAAAAAACATAAACCTTTACAACTTCTCTAACTAAAAGATATCACCAGACCCTACAAAAATAACATTTGGGGCTCTGCAATAGACTGGATATTAGTGTTCCACCCTAACAATATCATCACTGCAGGCATACTACCTAATACCATTAGCAAGCACCACCCAGCATATATCCTACACAAGACTACCCCAACCCCAGGGCAACACCAATACAAATCAACCAGAAATTTGACTAAGTTCCAACCATCCATATTTAATGAAACTTTAGCTAAAGTAAATTGGGAACCCCTCAAATCCCTGCCACTTAACGAGGCTGTTGAATTCTTTAACTCAACATTCCTAGACATCCTAAATAGGCAAGCAACCACCTGCCAAAAATGAATAAAACATAACCATTCAAGCTGGCTCTCAAAATCCAACAAGGAAGTCATGTCCACAAGGGATAAAATCTGGAAATCACGGCATAAAAACAAAGACCCTACAACTCTAATACAATACAAACAACTCTGTAACCAGGCAAAATGTCTAATAACTAATGATAAAAAGCCCACTGCCTCCACCTACAACACCAACATAAAAATAATCCCAAAAAATTATGGTCCTCCATCAACCAGCTATTACATCCTGGTTCTCAAAGCACCCCATCCCCTGATCCAAATAAAACCCCTACCGAACTTGCCACTCTCTTCAGTTCCTACTTCATTGCCACCATCACTAACCTAGCCACCACCTTTCCTATGGTTAAGAGCACCACCACCAAGACAGCTGATGACCAAACCATCCCAGAAAACAATCCTACAGACAACTCTAACCTAAAATTCTCCCCCATACCCACTGGCACAATAAATAAAACTTTTACTTAAGCTAAAACCCTGTACTCTGGCCCCAGACAGCCTACCACCGCACTTCCTGCAGCTAGCTGCAAACACTGTAGCTTATCCCATCAACATACTCATTAACAGATCAATTAAAGAATCCCTAGTCCCAGACATCAGGAAAAAAACTTTCATTCTCCCCTTACACAAAGGCGGTACCAACACAGACACCACAAACTTTTGGCCCATAGCAATTATCTCACCCCTTTCTAAAATACTGGAAAAATGCATCCATGCCCAACTCCTCAACCACCTGCTTGAAAATCTAATTTTATCATCCACTCAGCATGGTTTCAGACCAGGGCACAGCACCACTACAGCCCTTCTCTCCTTCCTTGATACAGTTAACCGGGCACGAGATTCTGGTAAAATAATCGCTTCTCTTTTCCTTGACCTCTCCAAAGCTTTTGATATCATTTCCCACACTATCCTCCTCTCTAAACTATTTACCCTCAACATTTCCCCACCAACCCTACAATGGTTCAATAGATATCTCTCCAATAGGCCGCAATCCACCAAATGGCAACAGTCTTACTCTCCCTTCCTCAATACTTCCACAGGGGTACCACAAGGCTCCATACTTGGCCCTGTCTTATTTAACATCTTTATTAACAACTTTCACTCCACTCTCCCACAATGCTCAGTAATCCAGTATGCTGATAACTCTACAATAATATGCACTGCAAATTTCTGCTCTGAACTCCAGCAGATCACCCAGAATGCCCTCACCTCTACTGAATCTTGGATGCTTAACAATCATCTTTGCCTAAATCAAAAAAAAACTAAACTAGTAATGTTTACCCCTAAGAAGACCACTCCCCTAGATAAAAAGACTCTTCAGCATACAAACCCAAGACAATACCACTATAGAAGTTGTCCCACACACTAAATTACTAGGAATTATTATCTGGAGTGCGGGGAGTGCCTTCTGTGTGGAGTCTGCATGTCCTCTTCGCGGTTGGGTGGGCGTTCTAAAGACATCCGTAAATGGGCGTGCCTTTGTTGAAGGTTGAACATCGAGCTGGCACCTCAGTGTTCATGAAAATCTACTGCCAATCATTAGCGGACCGGAGTTCCGCTGTGGCAACCTCTAACCGGGAAAAGCCGAAAGACAACAACAACATTATAGATGAAAACCTAAACTTTGACCTACACATAAAAAGTAATATAAAAAAAAACACACCAAAAGCTTGGTATGCTGTACAGGCACCAAAACTTTCTTAGCCTCTCTACTGCACAAACCCTTGCAACTACATTTTTATTACACTCTCTCCTTTATGGTCCCCCTCTCTTCACTAACATCCAAAATTCTACAAAATTCAAACTTGATATGTGTTACAACAGAATAGCCAAATTTGCCACCAAGGCCAAATTCTCATCCCACCACTGTAACTCACTGAAACAATTAGGCTGGTTGGAACTCCCCCACCATCTCTCATTCACCCAACTAACTACAGCACACAAAATAATCTACAGACCCACAGACTGTCCTGGTCCCTCAACTCTACTTGCCAAATACCAACCCAGCAGGCAACTAAGATCTGAAAATCATCTACTTCTAAAAGTAGAAAAGCCCACCTTACCGGCTGGTCAACTGCTCTATTCCTTCACCAAAGCCAAACTATGGAATTCACTTCCACCTTCTATAAGAAACACAGGCAGCACCACCACCTTCAAACAAATACCAAAAAATCATCTCAACTCTTCCTGGCTATGTACCTCTATGTACCTGCTCTATAACAACCCTTCCTGGCTATGTACCTGCTCTATAACAACCCTGCCTGGCTATGTACCTGCTCTATAACCTAACATCTTCCTTCTTCTTATATTATAACTAAATTCCTGTGCTTTTTATTATTAGTGACTGATGATACTTTTTACAGCTTTATTTTTTTTTTCTTTCATCACTTGTTGATACTGGCACAATAATGTTGATTAATTTATCTCCATTTTTACCACTCTGAATTCATCGGGCAACCAACTAATTTCCTGCTTTCATGTATATATTCTGTATATGTTATTGTAATCAAACCAACTAAATTCCTGACTTATGTGTATATTCTGTATATATTACTGTAACTACTATGTGTAACACTGTTTCTACTTCTGTACCAATTAATGTTTAATTTTTTTTTGCATCTATGTTCTTGTCGGAGCTTTTCTCCCTGGGCATCCACAGAAAATAGGCTCTTTTAGGCCCAGTGGACTTTCCCGGTAAACAAATTCAATAAATAAATAAAATAAATAAATAAATGTAAAACACATTTTTGCAGGGGGCAAGCTTTCCTGCCCTCCTCATGTGGGGGGCTGCACCCCCCAACACCCTTGCTACTTATATATACTAACTGTGAGATCGCACTAAAGTAGGGAAAAGGATGTATTTCCTTATCCCCAGTGTACCGTGCTTCATTTAACTGATTTACGTGAAAGTACACTTTCATTAAAGTTGGTCTTGGATATCTTTTCTTCAAAGAAGTGTGTTTTCAAAGAACAGAAGTAGACTTTATATATAACTATATATATATATATATATATATATATATATATATATATATATATATATATAGGGTCTATATTATATGTATGAAGTTTTATAACTTCGAATACCATATGATCTACACCATATGGTCGAAGTTATAAAACTTTGAATAGTGAAAAAAAAAAAAAAAGAAGAAACCCTAAAGTAAGGGTTGTAGGTAGGGGGCTAGCCCCCTGCACCCCCAAATCCCCTGCTCTTTAAATATAACAATTCAGAGACTGCACTATAATGCGGTAAAGGGAAGACCCGTTAGGTTACTTTTTTTTTTTTTAATATTCGAAGTTTTATAACTTCGACCATATGGTGTCGATCATATGGTATTCGAAGTTATAAATCTTCGTTCAAATAATATAGACCCTATATATATATATATATATATATATATATATATATATATATATATATATATATATATATTTGTAAGATCAATGAAAGAAATAGACTGCAGAAGATTAATAAAACTCAAAAAGTCAGAATCTGTACCTTGTTTTTACTGAACATCGGCTTTGCTAGACATGGAGTTTCCCACTTTTGGTTATAAACATGCAATTTCCCAGTTTTGGTTATGGTGATTTAAATGGGCATCATATTGCTTGACCCACCCTGAAGTGTGATGTAAATAGAGACACCTGAACCCTTTGTCTCTTTCTGTGCAGTAGATGGTCTAAAATGTGTGAAAGACACTAGTCCAAATAAGTAATCTTACAAGTTAGCACTAATAAACCATAAGCACTACTTACTCTTATACTCTCTATGATTACCTTGTCCCCTATTGGTCCGTTTTAATTCAGTTCCCTATATTACTCTAGCATGCCCAAAGGTCAGTCAATGGTTTCCTCTCCAGTCCAGCTGGTAAATCTGGGAATTTTGAGGCAATGTTACAACTGTCTCATGTACACGGACAACCCTCTCCTCCTCCAAACAGGTTCAAATATATGTGAGAGATGCAACCATATAGCCAAACTGGAGGCTGAGCTCTCTCATCTCAAAACTGGTGTAACCAGTCAGGAGGAGAAGGTAACTTCACACAACACAATTCCAGTATCACATAGTCCCACTACAACAGTGAACCAAACACATAAAAACAAAAACATACTCAGAGGCTCTAAATAAATATCTACCTAAGCAACAGAGACCTCCAAAGCAGACATCCAAGAAAATGCTACCCCAAAACAAAACACATACAACACGTAGCACACAAAGTCAGTGTGCCAAGCAGTCACAGCCCTTAAGGCTGAATAACACACCTGATACTATTGTAATAGGTGACTCTATTGTCAGACACACTGACGTCCCGCTCACCAGGCTGAATAAAGAGAAGGTCACAGTGAGCTGCCTGTCAGGCGCTAGGATCTGCCACATAACGCAAGCACTCAGGTCACTCCAAAGCAAATACAAATATGACTCAGTCATTGTACATGCTGGCGTGAATGACCTGAGACGTACCTCCCTCGACTACATGAAAAGAGACATAGAGGAGCTCTCTGATCATGTAGCCCAGGCCGGTATGACCCTGACCTTGAGCAGCATCTTACCCTCACCTAGAATGATGCCACAGTATAAAGACAAAATGATTGATTTTAACAACTGGCTAAAATTTTGGTGTCATTCAAAGGGGATCCAGTGTCTGTCAGCCTGGGATGACATGCTCGAGAAGCCACATTGCTTCACTAGGGATGGCTTGCAGCTGTCACCCCTGGGCTTTCGGATATTGGCAAAGGCTCTTGCTACCCCCATAGTGCCTTTTTTAGGCAAGGCTCAAAAGTCAAACCCACCTCCATAGACAGCACAAGGAACAAGAAACTAAGGGTAATGCTGCTAAATGCCAGAAATCTTAACCTCAAGATGCACGCACTCGAAGCTCTCCTCAGTATGGAGAACATCGATATCTGTGCAGTGACAGAAACCTGGTTCAAGGCTCCAGAGATCACCCCAGCACTACCAGGTTATACCTCATATCATGCTTTTCGGCCCCAAATCCCAGACCGAACCACAAAAGGAGGGGGAGTTTCCATATTTATCAAGGATATCCACACCTCCAGGTTAGTGGCATTGCACAAAGTATCGGAGACCATCCATGTGCAACTGACAGTGGGCAAGACTGCTTTTCAGTTTATAGCATCCTGCAGGCCACCCTGTCACAGTCAGGAATCCCACTCGGCTTTCCTGAAAACATTGGAGAACATGAAGATCTCTCCGAACACCATTATATTGGGCGACTTCAACTACCCAAACATAGACTGGGAGCATTACTCAAGCCCCAGCACCTTAGCCCAAAGGTTCCTGGAATTTATAAACTCAAATGCTATGGAACAACTAGTCACCACTCCCACAAGAGGGGAAAACATACTAGACCTGATCATTACCAGCATGGGGACTCTATGTTCCATACCAGAAGTATATCCCTCATTGGTAAGATCAGACCATAAATTAATTTCACTGGATATCCACATCCCGACCCCACCCCCAGCCCAGTAAACCACAGTGAAAAACTTCTCAAAAGCGAACGGCACACTTCTCAAAACCGAAGTGGAATTCTTCAAGGCCCCAGGGCCAGTGGAAACTATGGCCCAAACTGCAGAAGCCTATATAAACACATTCTACGGACATCTCCAGGAATTCATGGATCATGCTATCCCAAACAAAATCAAGACCCAATCATCCAAAGGCAGGCGTCCAGTCTGGTGGACCCCAGCCATAAATAAACTGTACAACAGAATGAGGAAGCTACTACATGATAGAGCAAAATCCCTAAAAGGGAAGGCATCTCTGATCAGTACTAGCAAAAAATTACGATCCCTCATAAAATCCTCCAAGGCCAGCTTCGAGAGAAAAATTGCACAGGACACTAAAGACAATCATAAGGCTTTTTTCAGTTATGTTAGGAACCTGGGATGCAACTCCCAGACTTGTTCTAAGTTGATTCTAAACAACAAAAAATACACTGAACCCACAGACATCGCCAATATCCTGGCAGACAGGTTCAGTGCAAACTTCTCCACCCCCTCCCCCCAAAAGAGCAAGTATCTATCCCGGCAGAGTGCAGCCTCCCAAACATCTCTGATGCTCAGGTGAAGGCCGCCCTCTCCAAAGCAAAAAAACACTGCTTCCATGAGACCAGATGGTGTCCCGGGTTGCATCCTACATGAACTCAAAGAAGAACTAATCCCTCAAGTAAAACTGCTGTACAATCTCAGCCTCACTACAGGATATGTGCCCAAAGAATGGTGTACAGCAACAGTGGTCCCACTCCACAAAGGTGGCGCCTCTACGGACCCTGGAAACTATCGCCTCATAAGCCTGACTAGCCTAGTCTGCAGGGCTATGGAGAGGATCATCATGGAACTCATAAACAAAGACATTGGGGACCTACAGGCACTAGATCCTACCCAATTTGGCTTCATCAAGGGCAGATCCTGCCTTTTGAACATGGTCGACTTCTTCGAAACAGTCACCAAGGCCACAGATGAAGGGAAGGTAGTCCACACAGCCTATCTGGACCTCGCAAAGGCATTTGACACAATACCCCACTCGGGCATCATAGATAAGCTATCCAGCCTAAATATAAACCCCTATGTCACAAGATGGGTTGCAAACTGGCTCAAAGACAGAACCCACAGAGTCAGAGTTGCTGGAGCCATGTCAGACTCGAAACCGGTCACAAGTGGCATCCCACAAGGTTCTGTCCTGGGACCTCTCTTGTTCGGTATTTACTTTTATGAGGTACAGGCTGACGTGGGAGGACTATGGCTCACCAAGGTCGCAGATGACTGCAAACTGGTCGCCATAATCGACTCTCCAGCTGACACAAACATCCTTCAAAAAGGTCTCGCAGAGACGGATAACTGGTGCCAGAGCCATGGTCTGAAGCTAAATGCCAAAAAGTGTATAGTCATACCTTTTGGCAAAAACAATGTGCCCACAAATTACCACGTAGGGGGTAACCCATTAAGTACAGAGAAAGTAATTAGGGATCTGGGGACCCAAGTTGATAGCAATCTCTCCTTTGAAAGCCACATTGCCAAAGTGGTTAGAAAGACCTTCTACATAACCCACCTCATCATGAAAGGATTCACATCTAGATCAAGAGAGGTAGTCGTGCCCCTTTATTCATCCCTCATCAGGCCCATCATAGAATACAATGCCCCCTTTGGGATGTACCTTACCCAACACCTGCAGCAATTAGAAAGACCCCAAAAGTACCTCACCAGGAGGATCAAGGGACTCAAACAGATGCCATATGCTGCTCAGTTAAAAAAACTCCAGCTCTACTCAGTTGCATACCGCCTACTTCGAGGTGATCTATGCCTGACATATAAAGCTATGTCCAACCCAGAATTAATGGACATGCTCCACCTCAGTAAATCTAAATCCCTTAGAGCCATGCGCTCGAGGGACTTGAACCTCAGCACAGAAATAAATAGAACATGCTGGAGGGACAGATTCATAACCCAGAGGCTCCCTTCACTCTGGAATAGAATTCCAATTCATGTCAGGCAGAGCACCTCACTGATTCTCTTCAAGAAGAATCTTGATGAGTGGATGGGGGATCGTAGGTTTGTCCCGGGGATTACTTCCGTGTCACTATTAGACAGAGGCACAGTAAACTAAACTTTAAAAAGGGCTCAGTATATTCAAATCATGGGGTTGCGTAAGCCAAACACAATCGGGCTAGGCTTATAAATGCCCCAGGGCAGATAGCCTAGTATGAACCTATGAACCTATGAACATTATAGCCTGGTGAGCTGGTGTGCTCTCTGTGGCTTTGAACCATGTCCCAGTAAGTGTAAAGACAACTATATTCTCCAGAGTGAGCAGAGCTTGCAGGGAGTGGGAAGACAATATCTTCTGTTTGTTATGTGGCATCAGCCTTGGGAAAGGTAGAATGCTGCTCACTGCTAGGCTCAAACCTGCCTGGGACAAATAGTTGGAGAACTCTGTCATGTTTCTCTTCATATAGTTCAGGTAGGTAAGTCTCAGGTCATTTATGCCAACATGGACTATGACTAAATCATCCTGGTACTTGTGGTTCAGTGACTTGAATGCCCCGATAGGCAAATGTCCATAACCCTCTCCTTGTTCAGTGTGGTGAGGGGACATCAGTGTGTCTCACAATGGAGTCTCCTATGACCAAAATATTGGATTGTGAGGTTGTCTGTCTTTTGGGCTTAGAAATTGAGACACCAAGATGTGGCTGAATGTGTCATGGTGGGTGTTGCTTCAGTAATGTGTTTTGGAGTTTGCCAAAGATACTTGTAATTTTTGTGTTTCAGGAGCCTTTGAGATCTAGATAGTGAACTTTTAAGAGACTCTGCAATTTTATCTGTTTTCAGCTGAGGCCTGCGGAGAAAAGCTCCACAAATAAAAGAACATAAAATACATACATGTAGGTGAAAAATGACATCAAATTACAATATGTTGTAAATGCATAAATTAATACAAGCATTAATACACATATGACATGTATAGTAATACACGTACCATCACTAAAACAAGATAAACACAATATCATGTAGCACTGAAATGTGCTGACGTTATAAGTGTGACAATTTATTACTCACTCATAAAGCAAAAGTTAGAGCGGATAAATCAAATAGTGACTAAGGAGGAATAGAGGAAGAGGGGGAAAATATTTATTTGAAGTAATAGTAGTATGTGTGTCTATACGTGTGCGCATGTGTGTGAGTGAGAATGTGTGTGTCTGGATAAGCGTTTATGTGTGTATGCGGGCAAGCATGTGTGTTCTTGTGTGGGCAAGTGTATGGGGGTGAGTGCATGTGCGCATGTGTGTGTGTGTGTGTGTGTGTGTGTGTGTGTGTGTGTGTGTGTGTGTGTGTATGTGTGTGTGTGTGTGTGTGTGTGTGTGTGTGTGTGTGTGTGTGTGTGTGTGTGTGTTTGTGTGTGTGGGGCAAGCATTTGTGTTTGTGTGCAAGCGCGTGTGTAAGTATGTGTGTGTGTGTCTGTGTGGGCAAGCATTTGTGTGTGTGTGTGTGTGTGTGTGTCTGTGTGGGCAAGCATTTGTGTGTGTGTGTGTCTGTGTGCGTGCATGTGCGCAAGTGTGTGTGTATATATATGCAGGTGAGCTTGTGTGCAGGGTGAGCATTTGTGTGTGTGTGTGTGTGTGTGTGTGTGTGTGTGTGTGTGTGTGTGTGTGAGCATGTGTGCGTGTGGGTGAGCATATGTGCATGAGGGTGACTGAATGTGTGTGTGTGTGTGTGTGTGTGTGTGTGTGTGTGTGTGTGTGTGTGTGTGTGTGTGTGTGTGTGTGTTTGTATATGTGTGGGTGACTGTGTTTGTTGGGGGGGGGGCTCATCAGCATGTTTGTGTGGCCGAGTGTATACGTGTGTGTGTGTGTGTGGGTAAGACTGGGTGTGTGGGAGAGCATGCATATGTGTTTGTGTCTGCACAAAAACAGTAAAACAGCAGTTTATTTGGACACAGTAGCCATGCAGCACTGTTTTTTAGAGAGCTGACAACTGCATCATGGTCATATGACATTCTGGATTGGCATGTGTGTATTTATTGCATATGTGGAGCAACATAACTATGGAGCAAAGCTGGAATTACACTGGCTAGAAGCCTTACTTGGGGATAATTGTGTCAGTGCAGTGGGCTTGCTGCAACATCTGTGGGGGTGTCCTGAGTCGATATGTACCAATAGTTTTTGCACCTGTTAGCCATTACAGCACTGTTTTGGGGAGAGGGAGTCAAAGCCCCACTGTGTAATGTGCGCATGTGTGTGTGTGTGTGTGTGTGTGTGTGTGTGTGTGTGTGTGTGTGTGTGTGTGTCTGCTTGTCAAAATGTAATGGAAAGCAAGCTTTGCAGCTGTGGACTGACAAGTGCTGACAAGGTGATGGATAGCAGGTGTCATAACACATTGGATTGGAGGTAAGTGTAGTGACTTTGCACAAACAGATTTGCCCACATTAACCATGTATCATTTTGTGTGTGTGTGTGTGTGTGTGTGTGTGTGTGTGTGTGTGTGTGTGTGTGTGTGTGTGTGTGTGTGTGTGTGTGTGTGTGTGTGTGTGTGTGTGTGTGCACACGCTTATGTGTGGGATGTAAAAGAACTATGGAGCAAATGTGCAGTGACACCTGCTTGGTGCCCTGTTGAGGGGAGCACTTCTGTAAGTGCAGTGCACTGGCTGCAGTAGGTAGGGATGGGAGTCCTGAACTGACATCCATCAGTCATTTTCATTTGCCAAAACCATTACAGTAGTGTTTTACAGAAAGATGAGAACTGGTATGTTGTGTGGGTGTGGGTCTGTGTGTGTGTGTGTGTGTGTGTGTGTGTGTGTGTGTGTGTGTGTGTGTGTGTGTGTGTGTGTGTGTGTGTGTGTGTGTGTGTGTGTGTGTGTGTGTGTGTGTGGCTGTGTGTTTGTGGGGAGTGGAGGTGTCCCTTTGTAAGTATGATGTGAATGTTGTTCATTGTGAAATGGAGGGATTAAGAGTAGAATTGTGTTCATTGTGGTCCCTAAAGATTGCTTGATCGAGACATATATATTGCTCCATGTTTGTCAATACATTGTTTGAGTGCCCTGTTTGTAGTATGGTATCACTGTTACAGCTTCTGGTACTGTGACAATATATGTGTGCATCATGAAATATGTACACCCCTGAATAATTTGGGGTAGTTGTATGAGTAGGGGTATTAGATCACTTACCAGCGTACCCCACAAGTGTCCCTAATTTTGTCTTAAACATTTGATCTGACATACTACAATCCATAATGGTTTTTGAAAAAGGTGTTGGCTTCATATGAACAAATAATGACATTCATTACAATTAAAGACTTTTTTTCCTCCGAAAATGAATGCTAATTCCCATAGTCTTACTAATTCAGTAGTATTGCTATTTTCAAGTATCTAATATGGAAGCTTTCTCCATGAGTCTGTTGCTGACAGAATGACAGATATGTTACATAGGATCATAGGATGTTAGTAGGCTAATGGCCCTAAGGCCCTTACAAGCGTAGCCAAATTTAACCCCATTACCCAATGGTGTCTGATTTGAGAATACACTAAATTCAGCACCTATTGCCCCTGTTCAAGAGGGACATCAGTGGAACCCCAGAGGTGAACTTCCTGTATCCCATCCATTCATCCAAAGTTCACTTAAATAAGGTAAATGAAGGGCTTTGTTTAACCTGTATAGGGAGTCTGTTCCACAGGAGTGGTATTCTTTGTGAGACAAATCTTTTCCTCCAACAGCTTCTGTTTATGATACTGACCAGCTTGAAATTCCTGGAGCAAGTGGCTCGTGAGCCATTGGACTTGCATAAGTGCAGCATTTCCAACACGGCATTATCTGAAATTGCCATATATGCAAGGCACACGTCCCCTCTAAGGAGGCTGCATGACACTGAATATAATGACAGTGCTTTTAATCTGCCCACATAGGACAGATGCTGCAGTCCCTGAATTTTTATTGTGAGGAACCTTTATAGGTTCATAGGTTCATAGGTGGGTACTAGGCTATCGGCCCAAAGGCCTACGTAAGCCTAGCCCGCAAGGTACCATAGCTTACGCCACCCAAGAAAGTTATTTTTCTGTGCCACTGTCCAGCAGAGACACCAAAGTGATCCCTGGGGTGTATTTCCTATTTCCCATCCACTCATCAAGATTTTTCTTGAAGAGTGCTAATGAAGAACTTTGCTTGACATAGGTGGGTAGCTTGTTCCACAGTATAGGAAGTTTCTGGGACAGGAATCTATCCCTCCAGTATGTCTTGTTTATTGTGGTGACAAGGTTTGGGTCCCTAGAGCGTGTAGCTTGGGGGGATTGGGATTTCTTTAGATGTAGCATGTCCAACAGCTCTGGGTTTGACATAGCTTTATATGTTAGGCAGAGATCACCTCGGAGTAGACTATATGCTACAGAGTAAAGCTGGAGTTTTTTGAGGCAGTCAGTGTAGGGCATTTGTTTGAGGCCAGTAATCCTCTTTGTGAGGTACTTCTGTGGCCTTTCTAGCTGCTGCAGTTGTCTTGTGAGGTACATTCCAAAAGGGGCATTGTACTCTATAATGGGTCTAATAAGTGACGAGTAAAGGGGAACAATGACCTCTTTTTTCCTGGATGAGAATCCTTTTATGATGAGGTGTGCCATGTAGAAGGATTTCCTTTGTGGGCTTTCCAATTGCTGGAGATGTTTGGAAAGGTACATACCAAAGGGGGCATTGTACTAATTTATTGTTCTAATGAGGGACGTGCACAGGGAGGTTGCAACTTCCTTTTTTCTGGTGGCAATGCCCTTTCTTTTGAGATGGGCTATATAAAATGTCCTTCTAACTACTGTGGAGACATGGTGGTCAAAGTTTAGATTGCTGTCCATCTGTGTGCCCAGATCTCTTAACACTGATTGTGTGCTTAGTGTGTTGCCATTGATGTAATAGTTCATAGAACATCCTCCTTGCTGAAGAGGATGATTATACATTTCTTTGCATTAAGTTTGAGAGTCCAGGCTCTTGGCACCAATCATTTGTCTTAAGTCCCTCTTGCAGGATGCTGACATCATTATGGGCTCAATGACTGCTCCCAGTTTACAGTCATCCACAAGCTTGTCAGCCAGATGCCTTTAGTTTTTGCTTGTACTTTAGAGAAATAGATTACAAACAGCAGGAGCCCCAGGACAGAACCATGTGGTACACCATGGGTTACGGGTCTAGTAGAGGAGCTGAAGTCACTTATTTTGACTGTGGGTGTTCTGTCAGTGAGCCAGTTTGCAATCCACCTGACAATATATGGGTTTATGCTCAGCTGGGTGAGTTTGTCTAGGATGCCTGAATAAGGAATAGTGTCCAAGGCCTTTGTCAGGTCTAGGTAGGCTGTATGCAAAGACTTGCCCTCATCCAGGGCCTTGGTGAGTGTTTCAAAGAAGTCCACCAAGTTCAGCAGGCATGACCATCCTTTTACAAATCTGAACTTAGTGGGGATGTGTGTTTGGAAATCTCTTATTTCTTTATTGATGAGATTTATGATGATAGGCTCCATGGCCTTGCAGACAAGGCTTTTCAGGCTAATGGGTCTATAGTTCCTGGGGTCACTGGATGCACCCCCCTTGTGCAGCGGAACGACAGCTGCTGTTTTCCATTCTTTTGGGACATAGCCATTGTTTCGGCTATGATTGAAAAGAGTACCCAGTGGTGCTGTTAATTCTTGTTTTAATTCATGTAGAATGCAGCCTGGGATTTTATCTGGTCTGATTGAAGCCATATTTTTGGCCTTGGAGAGGGAGTTTAAGACCTGCTCTCATAGAGATAGTGGGTGGAGGACAGGTTGCAGGGATGCCTTGGGATATGTGAGGTGGAGACAAGGGAGTGAAGTTTTCACTGAACCTGTCAGCCAGTAGGTTAGCAATATCCACAGGTTCCATGTATTTGATACCATTGACTACCAGTTTGGTGCAAATCTGGGTCTTTTGTCTTTTTAATTTCTCCAAATCTTTTCGGTTTCTAATACCATGACAGGAATGGACCCTATTCCCAAATCAAAGAACGATTAAAATTCATGAAATTAGTATTGTTTCACTCTTTGATGTCAGCCAAAAGTGCTCTTCATAGCACCCACAGTGTGCCCAGTAATGACTCCTTCTGCAGTTTGTATGGAGTTACATCTATTGGTAGCATATCTAAATATGATTGTAGACTCTTCTTTATAAGACCCGTTGCTTCTACAACTATTGGTACTGTTTGGGTATCTTTCTTCCACATTGCTCTTATTTCTGCTTGCAAATCCTGATATTTTAATGACTTTGAGTCTCTTTGTACACAGGACACTGTAGTCACTGGGTGTGGCGATTTCAATGATCAGTGCTACTTTTTTCTTGTTTTTGCTAGATTAACTAGAGAAGCCATCTTAGATTTATTCTCCTCGTGTTTCAAAACTTTCACTATGTTTGGGTCTTGTGAGGTCAGCAGATATGTTTGGAGTCCCACAATTGCAGATCTATACATGAGATCAGTTTCAAGGAGGCGCATCCCTCTTTCAGAACGGGGAATATATAATCTTGGTATGCACTAATTTTGATAAAACATTTGGTGAGCATGCAGCATCCTTCTTGTTTTCCTGTCAAATCTATCCAACATGATTTCAGGCCAGTCAGTTACTATAAAACTGTAAGTTAGGACAGGAAGAACAAATTGGTTTATAGCTTGGATTTTGTTCCTACATGTCAGTGCTGTTTTCAGGATTAATTTAAGTCTTCTGAAATATTCCTTACTAAGTTTTATTCACATTTGTTCGTGTTTTATTGTTGATCTTTCATCAATTCCCAAATATTTATACACTCTCTCTCTTGCTCAAGTTCTTTTCTATCACATTCTTGTCCCAAACTGATGTTTTCCTGGTGCTGCAGTTTTCCTGCTTTAAAGGTTGCTTTTGCACATTTATCAAGACCAAATGACATTCTTATGTCATCTGAAAAAGTTTTGACAACTTGCAGCTGTGCTTTCAGTTCATAATCTGATGAGTTATACAATTTTAAAAAATCAACAAAGGGAAGGTGAGAAGTCTTTACACTTTGTTGCTTTCTAGGAGCTAAATTATAACCATGGCCTAAGCTGATAAGTAGACAGCTTAATGGGTTAAGGGCAAGGCAGAATAACAGTGGCGACAGAGAGTCACCCTGGAATATCTCCATTTGAATTTTTATCCCTACGAAAATAATTTGTCCTTTATCATGGCTTAATTGCAAAGTGGTCTGCCACTGTTTCATGGTCACTGTAATGTAATCAATCAGAGTAGGATTTATTGTATACATTTTTAAGCACTCTTTTGTCAATGAATGTGGGATATTATCAAATGCTTTTTTGTAGTCTATCCATGCCATACTTAGATTCTTCCCTTTTTTACAGTTCTTCACTATGACTTTAACAACAAATGATCCTTTGTTCCATATGACTTTCTTTTATTGCCCTTTTGTTCTACTGCCATAATTGAGTTTTCTTCTAATTGACTATAAACTCTGTCAGCATCAATTCCAGTGTATAGTTTGTACGTTGTCAGAAGGCAAGTTATTGGTATATAATTTTTAGGGTAGTTTGCAGGTTCACTCTTAAGTAGGAACATGGTTTTTCCTGTTGTTAGCCTGGTTGGTGTCTGTTCGTGGTGCACATATAAATAGTTCTTACTCATGGCTAAATCTTTGTGCAAAGATGTTAACACTTTTAGCCAAAAGTTAGGTACTGCATCTGGGCCTGGGGTTTTCCAATTAGAGGCTTTTGATAACTTTATTTCAATGACTTTGTCTGTTACTTCATCCCATTTCATATTCTGTACCTTTAAACTTCTTATTCTTTCTTTAACTTCTATCCATTTAGCATCTTTGTTATGTTCCACATGATCTTTATAGATATTTCTCCAAAATGTATCTATTTCTTCTTTTTTGGCAGTCTTTCAATTCCTTTTACCTTGCTTTCCAATTCTCTATAAAACATTTTGGGGTCATTAATAAATTGCTTATTTTGCACTTTTCCTTTATGTTTATCTTCATATCTTCTAAGTTTTTCTGCCTGTGCTGACATTTTTAGTTTGCTATTTGTGAAAGTGCATGATAGATCCTGGTCTGTTCTAATACTGTGCAATGCTTTTATCACATCTATCTTTGTTAGTATTTTTGTTGATCTGTTCCCTTTTCTATAGTCTTCTAACAGTGACACTTCTTGTCTTAATTGCTTTATAGTTTTCTCTATTAGATACTTCCATGATGGTATTCGATTTCTCCCCTTCCACTCCTTCACAACCCTGTGTTCTTGTGGTAGAGCTTTATTAGTTATTAATTTAACTGCACAGTAATATATTCTGTTTATTTCTGTTATATCGCATGGATCTCTATGGACAGTCCTAATTACTGTGTTCATTTGTTTTATCAAACTTCTGACTTTTTGGGTTTTATTAACCTTCTGCAGTCTATTTCTTTCATTGATCTTAATATGTCTATCTATCTTTATTAAATCAAACAACTCTTCTCTTAGTTCATTTTCTTCCATACTGAGGGCACATTTTTTGTTTTCCATTTCCTGCGGGCATTCTTTATAAAGTTCTATAGCATCTTCCTGTGGCACATTCTCTTCAATTTCATCCTGTGTCATCCGTTGCTCTGTCATATGGGAACTCACTGGCCTATCACTCCTCAACACTGACTGCTTCAGAGTTTCCACAGTTTCCTGTTCCTTTCCTTGCTGTCCAGTTTCAAGTGAATATTTATACTGGTTTCCTGTGGAAGGCTCCAAATTATCTTCACATGGCACCTGACCAATTGCTTCCTGTTCCACTGATTTCTCCCCAATTTGGATATCCATTGCTCTAGCCTGTTGGGGTGCTTTCTGAATTAGATTTTCTACACTGAATCCTTCACTTCACAGGTACTCCATAACCTCAATTTCTATTTCTTACACTTTGCCATTACTAATCTCCTTTTCTATTTTTCCCCTTTGTTTTATTTTTGTATTGTAAAGTTTTCCATGTCCGGATTCCTTTGCCTGTAGTTCTCTTCAGATATCTCTGGTGCTGTTCGTTTTGTATTGGTTAGTTTTGCTTTCTCCTTTGCATAAATATTACACCATATTAGATCTCTTTTTCTTTCCCATGTCCAGATTTCTTCTTCAGATGATCTTCCTGCTTCTCCTTACTTTGTGGACTCACTCCGTCATGCTGTGATGTAACCTGTGTTAGACCTTCTACACCAAACCCTTCACTTTTCAAGCATTCCATAACTTCAACTTCTATTTATTTTAACTTCTACTTTATTACTCTTTCTTTCAAAGTTCCAGATTTGTGGTATTATTTTTTTTATTGTGAAATTTTCCATATCCAGATGACTTTGTCTGTATTTGTCTTCGAATATCTTTGGGGTGCCTTCTTTATATTGATTAATTTTGCTTTCTCCTTTACATAAATATTGCATCATACCAAATCTCTCTTTCTGTCTCGTGTCTACATTTCTTTTTTATACTTTTAAATATCTCTTGGTTTTGTTGTTTATATTTTCACACTTCCTCAGATGCTTCTTTTTCCAAACAGATCAAGGTTTCTTGATCTATATACTATTTTCACAAATCTGTTGTATTAATGAACGCAAATTTTTATTTGAAGTTTCTGACAGTTTTTCTTGTGTAAGTATTTTTCTTTCCTCAAATTTCTCTCTTAATCGTTTTGTACATCTTGTGTCTGGAAATTCTGGGCTTTTTGCATAACAGTAACAATACATAACGTCTTTCTTATTCCCAATAATCCACTCTATTGTCTTTATGGCTGTTCTTTGGCCTATCAGTTTTTGTTATTTTTGTGGACTGCTATTTCCCTCTACAAAAGGGGGGAGGCATCCTCCACCTGGGCCTGGCCTGGCCCCATTGTATGAATGTTTCTGTATATTGAGGATTCTACACTGTCATTTTTTTCCAGTCCTGGCACCATGCACCTACCAGGATTAGGCAATTTTTTATCCTGGGTCTTGTGCACCCAGCTCTCTCTTTTAGTTTTTGACCTACTTCTGTCCATGATATATGCTACATAAATACAGTCTATATATCAGTGTTGCCTTGGTGAGATTTCCTAGAAAACAGGATCCATCTCGTGAAGGTACTCACCAAGACTTGAGTATGAATTCAGTTTCAGCACTACTACTCTCCTTTGCTTGCTGACTCATCTCTCCATTTGGACCCCATTTGGGTCTTCCCTTTGAGGTTAAAGATGTAGCTAAAGAACTCTTTATGGTTGTCTTTAGTTTGGGTAGCCAACTTAGATTCAAAGTTTGCCTTGGAGGATTTTACAAGAATTCTTATTTGCTTATTTAAGTTGAGGAGGGAATGTTTTTGATTAGGAAACTGTTCCGTCTTGTGTCTAGACAGCAATTTTCTTCTCTTATTGTAAAGCTTACTAATGGCAGAAGTGCACAAGGCAGGTATCCTTTCTTAGAGGATTTTGCCTTGGTCCTTTTGGGAATGGCAGAGTCTATACAGTTCTGTAGGTGTTTGTTCAGAGCATCAGTGTAGAGACCTGTATATGTGCCTGAGCTTTCAGTGGGGGAGGCAGCTATGAAGCCTTTTATGTCATCTTGTAGGATGTTATAATTGGCTTTTGAGAAGATTTTTAGTCTAGTAGTAGACACGGGTGTGTCTGATGTTATGGCCACTTCTAGCAAGACCAATTTGTGGTCAGACTTCACCAGGGAGGGCCACACGCTGGGTATGGTGCAGCCATCCCCATGTTGGTGAACACCAGATCCAGGATGTTTGAGTCCCCTAGTGGGAGTGTCTATCAACTGGTCTAAGGTGTTTGAGTTAATGAAGTCCAGGAACCTTTGTGCACGTGAGTTGGAACATGTATAGTTATCCCAGTCAATGGTTGGGTAATTGAAGTCACCTAAAACCAGGGTGTTTAACTGTAACTTCATTGACTCTAGTAGTTCCAAGTAGGCTGAATGGATGTCCTGGTTCATGGAGGGGGTCTTATAGCTTGCAGTGACTTGAATAGTGGTCTTACCAACTGTTAATTGTACCTTAATTAACTCGAGAGTCATGCTGTTTAACCAGTCTTGAGGTGTAGCTATCTTTAATGAATATTGATACACCGGCTCCTTTGGTTTTCACATTAGATTGTGGTCAGAACGTGTGGAATGAGATGTAACCTGGAATGGCAGGGGTGCTTTCTGCAGCCTTAAACCAGGTCTTTGTAACTGCACAAATATCAGCATCCTCCAAGGTGAGGAGTGCTTCCAATGAGTGCAGTTTCAGGTTCAGACTCTTGGTGTTTAACAGCATAACCTTTAGATTGTTTTTAGATGGAATTTTTACATCAGAAACTTTGCTTTTGACACATTGCCTAAAAAGGCACTATGGGGAAGGCAAGAACCTTTATCAGTAACTGAAATCCTAGGGGTGACCGATGAAGACCATCTCTGGCAAAGCATCAAGGTTTGTCGACCATGTTGTCCCAGGCTGACAGATACTGGAACCACTTGGAATGATACCAGAAACTGAGCCAATTATTGAAATCAATCATTTTCTGCTTGTATTGTGGCATCATCCTAGGTGAAGGTAACATGCTGCTTAAGACAAAGGACATACCTGCCTGAAACACATAATCAGAGAGCTCAGACATGTTTCTCTTCATATAGTCCAGTGAGTTATGCCTCAAGTTGTTCACACCAACGTGGACTATGACATAACAATACTTGTAGAGAGACTTAAGTGCATGCATTATGTGGTGGATCCTGGCGCCTAACAGACAGCTGACTATGACACTCTCCTTATCCAGCCTAGTGAGGGGGACATCTTTTTGTCTCATGATGGAGTCCCCTATGACTAGAATGTTCGGTTTGGTGTTACACCTTAAGGGCTTGTTTTGTGAGACACTGTTCAGTGGGGTGCTATTTGTACTATGTTCTACAGGAGATGTACTGTGTGAAGAATGCTTATGATTGGGAGGTCTCTGTTGCTTGGGTAGGCTTCTAGTAAGGACCTCTGCATATGTAGGAGTATGTGTTGTTGGGTTGGTGTGTGATGTAAGTGGTGGTGTGTGGGTGCTGTTACTCTGCCCCATGTCAGATGAACTGATGTGTGGGTGAGAGAGCCTGGATTCAAGTTTCTTAATATAGATGCATCTCTCACATATCAAACTTGATTGAACTAGAAGAGTGGGTTGTCAGTGTGCATGAGGCAATTGCTGCATTGCCTCATGATGCCTATATCTACCAGAAAGGCTGGAGAAAGGGTTGAAGTTTGTCCGTCCATAATGGCAGGTAAGTTTGATGTATTCAGAACTGGGTAGTAAGTTGAAGATAGGGCTAAAAAGCACAGATGGACAGGTGGAGGGGTGTAGTTAAAGTGGGACTGAAGGTGTAAATAAAGTAAGACTAAAGTGCTGTGCTACCTGCTCAGGGAATTTATGGGAAATGCCTATGATGTGCTGGACTACATGTTCTAGAAACATACACAATGCCAATGGAGAAAAGAGCTGCACGTTAAGCGGAAATTTGATAAGTGGAAAGTTTGCGTTTATAACTGCCAACAGTAATCACTACTGTGCAGCGGTGCCCGATGCTGCACTATATTCAAATGGACACAAAACCCCAGAAATGTGGGGCATAAATACTAGAAGGAAAAACCTTTAAAACTCAAATTATCCAATAAGGGTGCAATATCTGAGCCCTGGTCCAAAAACCTTCTACCAGACAAGTTCCACATAGCACTTTCCTCTCAAAGGTGCAGAAGAGGCCCCTGTAACAAAGGGATACTGCCAGCACAGCTCTCTGGAATTTTGTAAATAAGTATATGTCATTTGTGAATATCAGTATGATCTGTATAAAATTGATCCACAGTGTGCTCTACTGGAATAGAACATAAATGTACATCCACTATTGTAACTGTTTAATGTATATATTTTAACAGTGGAAACTGGAACACAGGATGTTAACTTCAGTCCAGCAAACTTTCAGAAAAATAGCTGAAATTAAATTACTTTATGGCAGCTAGAGACAGAATGTCTGTACTAGGGAGTTTTCTGTATTTTCTTTAAAATGAAATAATTACTAGTGTTAAAATGTGAAGGAAGCAATTGTTTTATGACTTCCAGCATCTGCCAAATATTTGAGGTCTATGTATTTTCACAGGTAGATGCAAAAAACTGCCAGATTCCAGCAGTGGGGGGAGGGGGGTTCATCTGGGATAGTGTCAGATGACAAGAAAGGATGTCATTCTGCAAGCTATCCCAGCAGTTATATGTGAGATATTAATTTAAGAAGTCTCTTAGAGAGACACAACACTCTGTATTCTGTCTTTGACCTGACAACAGCTAGAAGATCCATTCACCATATCTGCCTTGCTGTGATGAAGTAAGTTACTAGATTATAGTACAGTTCTGTTAGATACAGTCAGGAATATAGCAAAGCTTAGTTTAGATATTTTTCTTTATTCATTTTAGAGTGTCCTGCAATGTTGTTTTAAATATTTCCTCTGATTTTGAACCCTAATTTCACTGTGAATATATATTTAGTATTGTTTTGTTCTTTTATTATTATTAACTATATTTAAACCTTTCATTGTGACTGATATTTGTGAGACATATTTAAGTTTTGAGAATACTTGCACATTTATTTGGGACACTGTGTGGGACACTCCTAACAGCCTTGCTCTTGGTCAAACTGCCATTTGTATTAATAGTAATATTACACAGTAAGACTGGACACCCTTTGTTAAGGGCCTTAAAGAAGCTGATAAGGAGTTGGCTGGTGGCAGTGATAACTACCTTGTAGTCTGAGCAAAGGGGGGCATAGCTAGTAAACCTGTGGCAGCTTTTCCCAGGTGTGTGTGTGTGTGTGTGTGTGTGTGTGTGTGTGTGTGTGTGTGTGTGTAAATGAAACCTCAAAGAGTGTATGTGTCAGCTACTTGGGCAGGGGGACAAAGCACCGTTTGGACAGAGAGGGTGCTGGAGGTCTTGGCTTGGCCACTTAGCTGATATCTCAACTCCATAGCTCTGCCAGTGGGGAGTCTTATTGGGATCTGTAGAAAGAAGAAGAAACCAGCCCCAGACTGACTGTGGTCTCTGTGTGCTCTTAAGGGAAAGTGCACTTGATGCAGAGAGCTGCTTCTGGAAATACTGTGCATGTACCTTGTCATCCTCCCAGTGTATGTCCCCCACTGGTGCCAGTGGTGAGGATTGAGGCTCCTTGGTTATGGGTCCAGTGGTGGGACATCACATTTATTGGTTGCCAGTAGTGGAATATCCATATTTTGGGATTCATTGGTTTGGATATTGAACTTCTGTAGTCTGAAAACAGTGGTCACCAAAAAGGTGTTTGTACTCTCAAGCAGCCACATGGTGGACATTCAGAGTTCCATATCACAATAGTTTTATTTATTTTTTTGTTAGCTTAGTTAGTCAGGGAGAGCAGGCAAGGATGTCATCAGAGGATTAGGGCAAGCTGATAAGGAGCCAGTTGGCTGAGTTGTGCTAAGCCAAAGGACTGGTGCATGCCAACCAGACTAAAGTAGAAATCATTTCAGCCTTAGCCACAGCTACATCCTAGACCAGCAACCAGGAGGACAACCAGACTGGCCTTGGGGATATCCAACTCTCAGAAAATGGACAGTTCAACTTTGCCTCAGAGGACTTAAAAATCCATCTGGAATTAAAGAGACTTGAACTGGGAGCCAAATGTCTGAAAACAGAATCAGCAGAGAGAATGCAGCATTTGAAGGCTGAAAAAAGGAGAAACAGATGACATTAGAATCAGCAGAGGGGCTGAGATGTTTGGAGCCTGAAGAAAATGAGAGGCAGAGACAACATGAAAAGGAAATGCTGACTCTTCTCCAGGGTCATAGAGGTAATGGGGAGGGAGTAGCTGAACCCCAGAAGCAATAACGGTCAGTAAATGAAGAAGCAATTTACAGAGAGTGATAATTTTGATAGTTTTATTTATATGTTTGAAAGTGTATGTAAACAGTATAATGTTGATCAAGGGCTCTGGGTACAGTTCCTGACCCCCATACTTGATGGTAATGCTATAACTGCTATTTCTAAATTGTCTGATACTGATTGCTTAAATTGTTTATTACAGTGTTTTAAGTTAAAAAAATGTTTATTAGAGTGTTTTAGCTTAACACATGAAGCTTATAGAAAAAAGTTTCATGAGCATAGATGTAAGGCAGATGAAAGTGTGTGTGAATATATTGCTGAGTTAAGCACTTATTTTCATAGATGAGTGAGTGAGTGTCGGGCTACCACTTTTGAAGGACTGGGAAACCTTTTGGTGAGGGAACATGCCCTTAGCATTTTGTCTGTGGGCATGAGAATCTGAATAGCAGATGGAAAATGTAATAATGCGGATGAGTTGGGGAAAAATGGAGACTTATACCTAGGAAGCAGGATATCACTGCACAGGAAAGGGATACCCAGTGCTGTACGTGGATCCAAGGGAACCCATGGTGGGCAGCCTAAACTGCCGCAACAGAGTCTGCCAGTAGCAGGGGAAGCCACTAGTTCCAGTACATGGCCAGGACCAAGGGTTAAATGTTTTAAATATAACCAGTGGGGCCATGTAGGATATAGATGTCCATGGAGGCAAGGCGGGGAACAAAAAGTGGGAGAGATAGTAAGTGGGAATGACAGAATGCAAGCAGTAAGATGGCTGGAGACAACAAGGGTACCAAACTATCACAAGTGGTTATAGCCTATCTTAGTAGATGGAAAACAGGCCACTGCTAAGAGAGACACAGCCTCTGATCTAACCATTGTGAAGTCTGCAATGGTTAAAGAGGAGCACTACTTGCTTGGGCAGTCTACTCCAGTCAGGGCTTTAGAAGGGACCCCATTCCAAATACCTTTGGCTAGGGTTCACCTTGACTGGGAGGGTGGAAAAGGAAGCAAGCAAGTAGGTGCATTTGAGGATATCCCTGCAGATGTCCTGATAGGGAATATTTTGGTAATGGGGTACCTTGTGTGCATGCAGTTGCATGCAGTCAGGTTGGAGACAAGCATGTGGGGTTGGTAGCTTGGGGAAGTTCCAGACAGACCCCACACCTGAAGCCAGGGCTAGTGAGGTGACAATTTCATTGAGGGAGCTACCCTGTAGCAGTGAGCCTGAAGGTGAGCCATTGCTGATAGGTACTGGTGTTCCCTTGGACAGAGTGACTGCAAGGGCAGAGGTGAGTGGCAGTACCCAGGCTGACAGTTTGGCACCATTGTCAGAGGATACCAGACTTTCTTTGGAAGGGGAGGTGGGAAGGGTCACAAAGGTGGAGTTGAGAGGTTCACCTCTCCGACCCTGCACTAAGAGACTTGAGGGAGGTAGATAAGGAGGCACCTAATCCTCAAGGAAAAGGGGAGTCTGTATACTGGAACAAAGGGGTACTGTATACAAGAGTGGACCCTTGATGGAGGGCTGGAGGGTGAGGTAGTACAGCAGTTTGTAATGCCTAGAGCATACCATCTGGCACTTCTAGCTATAGCCCATGCCATTATTTTTGCAGGTTATATGGGCATAAAAATAGCAAGAGATGTATTATGCAGAACTTTTATTGGCCTGGGATTGCAAGGGATGTAACAGGGTACTGCAGGATATGTGAGCAGTACCAAAAAGTAGGCAAGGCAGGAGACCAGGTCAAGCTTCTTTGATATCTTTGCGATTGAGGTGCCATATCAGAGGGTAGCTGTGGATATTGTGTGGCCTCTGAGCACCCCAAATTTCACAGGGAAGATGTATATCCTGGTGGTAGTAGATTATGCTACTAGGTATCCTGAGGTTGTGACTCTGTCCTCCATCAAGGCAAAGAAGGTAGCAAATGCTTTGTTAGAGATTTTCATCAGGATAGGTTTCCTGAGAGAAATACTGACTGATAGAGGTGCTAATTTCATATCAGACATGCTGGCTTGTCTGTGGGAGAGCTGTGCGATGTAGCACCTAAAGACCACCTCCTATCATCCATAGACTAATGGTCTTATGGACAGGTTAAACTCTACACTAAAGACCATGCTATGGGCATTTGCAGACAAGTTTAAGAGAGAGCAGGACAAATATTTTCCATATCTGCTGTTTGCATACAGAGAGCTACCCAGGAATTCACAGGTTTTTCAACCTTTGAGTTGCTGTATGGGCATAGGGTGAGGGGACCTTTAGATTTGATCATGATGAGTGGGAGGGTGAGTGTGAGTCCCACAAGGAGTCTGTTGTGGCATATGTCCTAAACCTCAGGACAAAGCTTAGGGAGCTCATCGGCTTGGCCAGGATAACTTGGCAGGAGCCAGACAGCAGAAAAAGTCCTGTATGACGGGAATACTCGAGCCCAAGAGTATGCTGTGGGACAGCAAGTTATGGTGCTCATTGCTGTCAGACACAATAAGCTGCAGGCAGCTTGGGAGGGACCCTTTGAAGTGATAGTTAGGTCAGTGATGTTAATTACATGGTAAACCTGCTAGGCAGGGGCACAAATCGCACCATGTTTACATGATGAAGCCTTAGCATTCAACGCATAGAAATTATTTCACCCCCTCTCTAAAATACTAGAAAAATGCATCCATGACCATCTCCTCAACCACCTGCTTGAAGACCAGATTCTGTCACCCACTCAGCATGGTTTCAGACCAGGACACAGCAGCACCACTGCTCTCCTCTCCTTCCTTGGTGCAGTTAACTGGGCATGGAATTCTGGCAAAATGATCACTTCTCCTTTTCTGACCTCTCCAAAGCTTTTAATGCCATTTGCCACACCATCCTCCTCTCCAAACTATCCACCCTCCACATTTCCTCACCTACCCTACAGTGGTTCAATAGTTATCTCTCCAATAGGCAGAAATCCACCAAATGGCAACAGTCTTACTCTCTCTTCCTCAGTACTTCCACAGGGGTACCCCAAGGCTCCATAATTGGTCCTCTCTTATTTAGCATCTTTATTAACAATTTTCCCTCCACTCTCCCACAATGCTCAGTAATCCAGTATGCTGATGACTGCAATATTATGCACTTCAAATACCAGCTCTGAACTCCAGCAAGTTATCCAGAATGCCCTCACCTCTCCTGAAGCTTGGATGCTTAACAATCATCTTGCCCTAAATCCGAAAAAAAAAATAAATAAACTAGTATTTTTTACCCCTAGGAAAATAACTCCCATAGATAAAAAAAAAACTCTTCACTATTCAAGCCTAAGACAATACCACTATAGAAGCTATCCCACATACTAAACTACTAGGCATTATTATAGATGAAAACCTTAACTTTGACCTACACATAAACAATAACAACGAAAAACACACCCAAAGTTTGATATGCTCTACAGGCACTAACAACTTTTGAGCCTCTGTACTAGACAAACCCTTGCAGTCAGCTTTTTATTACCCTCACTCCTTTATGACAGACCTTTCCTCACTAATATCCAAAAATCTGCAAGATCCAAACTTGAAATGTGTAACAACAGAATAGCCAAATTTGCCACCAAGGCCACCACTGTAACTCACTGAAACAATTAGGCTGTTTCATATATATATATATATATATATATATATATATATATATATATATATATATATATATATATATATATATATATATATATATATATATATATATATATATATATATAGAGTCTACTTCATATGAGCATCACAGCATATGAGTCATTCACTCATTTGGTGCAGTTCATTTTTGGTGACAAGCAGGTTACCCCCCTCCCCAAAGTTGTGCAACCCTGGAGTTGATATATATAGTTGGGGCACAGCCCCCACATTAGGAAGCCCCCACGGGCCCCCATTGGGTGGGTGTGGGGGGAAGCCCCCCACGTAAAATGCTTGTCAACCAAATGAACTGTCGATCAAATGAGTGTCGATCATATGGCCTGTTGACCATATGAAGTAGACCCATATATATATATATATATATATATATATATATATATATATATAGAGAGAGAGAGAGATCATAAGGGGAATTGTGCGTGGTGCAGAGAGCTGCATCTGGACATACTGTATGTATCTATTTGTGTTCCAGGTGAACCTCCCTCACCAGTGTCCATGGTGAGGATTGAGACTCCTTGATCACTGCCCCAGAGGAGGGACATCACATGTTTGTTGAACGTATTTATGATCTTTTGGCTGTTCAATGAATGGAAGTTTCATTGGTCTATGTATGATGAATGAATGTCTGTTCAGTGAACGTTCTATGCGATTGTTAAACATAGATCCTTTGTGCATCTGCAAAATGAATAGCATCAGGACCATTAGATCAAAGGATTTATGCTTTGCTTGTGACATAAATATGACATGTTGGTGAGACAGGTATGTCTCAGAGGATCTCCATGCTCTGGAACAGGCAAGTTTATCCCTAACCCTATTTAAGAGTAACCTTGACCGATGGGTGAGAAATCTGAAATTCACTTGGGTCTGGTCCCCATATCTCTGATAGACATAGGCAGACAGTAATGTCCAAACTACCATAACAACCCCCCTCTCACATAGCCTGTAGAAACTTGCCAACTAACATACCAGCTCTTAATAAATGCCCATGATACACAGGGGCACAACTGGATTGGATTGCACTGCTAGGCTTATAAAGGCCATGGTGATTGTTAGTGTAGTATATACCTATGAGCCTATTTGTTTTATACTGTTGGTAAGAGATTTTTATTTATTTTCTTTAACTTTCTTATGTTTCAGAACAGTAAAAGTGACTTGAAACAGACCCTTACATAAGGCTGAAGTTTAAATTCAATTTGAATTTATATCCTAAGAAAAAAATAATTGAAAGCTGTCATCTAACAGGACACTAACTTTGTATAAATTCGGTATCTGAGTCTACAGTAGAATAATTCCTAGATCCATGTCTAACTTATGGCTGGGTACAGACTGCAGCATTTTAACGTACCTGTGTGAAGTGCAGATTATCAGTCATCACCCTTACACCCAAATGTGCCCATAAGCCCTGCACCACATTCTCAATAATGCACACCACGTCATGGTAAATTAGATCTGTAGTCTATATGCACATTGAATGAAGCTTAACACTAAATGGGAAAATAGCCACACCACCTCAGAAAAGTTAATAATAATAAAAATAATAATAATAATAATAATAATAATAATAATAATAACCAAGCATTCTTTTAATTTGTAAACTGGGTATATCAACCCCAGTTTACCTACAAGTGATCAATGCACTCTTCAACTTTGTGATTTCTGAAAGATGAATATTAGTAATCAGTGAGTCAAAAACCCTAAAACACACAAAAAATATATTTTATTGCAGGGTGCCAAGTCCTTTGCACCCCTCATGAGGGGTCTGTGCTTTCCATTCCCCCTAAATTATATATACTAACTCCACAGTATGGCCTCAGTGGAGGAAAGGGGAAAAATTCTTAAAAAGCAGTCGACCAGCTTGCACACTACAACAAATTGCAAGAAAACTCACTCCAGTATTAAATTTTCAAAATATGGCACTCACCTACCAAAACTGTGATGACCTGTAAGTATGCCTGCCTGCTCCACACAAACACCTTTAAGGAATGGACTCGGGGACTGTAGTTAAGAGACTTCCTCAGGCTCACACAGAAGGCAACAGGAGACTAAAGGTATCAAACTCTGGATTAGAAGGTGAAGCTCATTAGCAGCTCAGTGCCTTAATCTTCTGCACTAAATGGCCGTACTTCTTAAAGGTGGTAATAATTTCACCAGTTTAAACAGGTTAATAACCATGTAGTGCATGGAGAACCACGATTATTCTCTACAATCAGAGAAAATATAAACCTTCTTTGGTGTGAAACAGCACTTTAGAGGTGTTTAATGCCCTAAGTTCTGTTACTGTCAGGTTTCAAGCAAAGGATGTTCCTTCACTCACACTCTCCTTGAAAATCTTGCCTCATATTCTGTTTGCAGTAGTTTACAGATGTCAGTCTGTAAGTAACTTAATTAAGAAGCATTTAAAAACATCCTTGACTTTTTCTTGGAGTTATATTTGCATGCTTTCTGTGGGACAGCATTCAGTCAGCAGTTTACTGGCCAGTAAAACACTTTGCACTAATTTTCCACACCTACATCTAAGTGTATATAAGCCCATTATGTTTAACTTTGTAAAGTATTTCTGATTTTTTTGTTTTTGTTACTGGGGATCGCTTGTCTGTGACAAAGGCTTGCCGCTTTGGAACACTACTTGGGTTTCATGGTTTTTGGAAATTATTGTGACTGAGCTCATTAACAAAGTTTTAAGAATACTACTAGTTTTTCTGTTTTTTATTTTTGTTTTTTATTTTTTGTATTTTTTTGCAACTAGTAGTATATGAAGTAGATATGCACTACAAAGAGTTAGTTATGATTGGGTCTCAGCGGTCCTAACTAATTGTTATATGTTCTCAGTATGGATGTTCTCAAGCTGAATTCCTTGACACCCATGTCTCAAACACATAAAAACATGGTTATGATCGGAGACCCACCCAATCATGACCCTCTATGTAGGACTTGATTACACTGCAAAATTGGTGAAAAGAAAGGCTTATTAAGCACATTTCTGTTGTCAGAAAGGCATATAACGATCTTTTGTTAAGCTCTTCTATCTGCTGCTAAACTTTATTTCAAGTACAGCTTAAACAGTTTCAAATGTGTAAAACACAAAGTTTCATGTCTTTGAAAGCCATGAGGCACTTTGCGCTGTCATAGAGGCAGTGGTTAGGAGCTTAAAACAAAAAAGAGAGATCAGAAACAGATCTACCTTCGGGTAGGTATTCCTTTGGCGTACACAGTGTTTCATGGGATTTCAAAGTCATGAAATGGTGAAACTTTTCATGCCATAACCTAATATTCCTCTTTCTGAGTGTTAAATAGCTCATGTTTATTGCATTTCCACAATGAAAGGGTCTGTCACGCTTTCAGTGTTAAGGACTTTTTAACCAATATCTGTGGTAAATAATACTGAATCACATTAGTTCATCAAACAGAGATTTTATAAATAAAACATAACAAATTTTAACCATCCTGTCAACTTCCAGGATGAAGTTGTTATTAAGCTGTTAGTAAGTGTTCCACCATTTATTTCACATTTTTCTATGTTTCAGAGATGGGAGGCTAAGGGTTATGCTTCATGTTTATACTTTTTTCTCTGAAAGCAGTAATGCAACATAGCAGTTGAAGGTCCATGTATTAAAATGAATTATGATCAAGTTTCACCAGTCATAAGAGCATAAGTACGGAGAAAGAAAAATTATGCATGCATGTTTTAATAAAAAGTTTATGAAACTTTTTTTTTAATATGCTCTACGTTAAAAAGAATACATAGGTACAGAAAAGTATTACTGCCCTTAAGCTGTCAAATGCTGCAATGCACATTACAAAGACATGCATTTCTTCCTGGACCTCCGCTGAAAATTGGCTCGTTCCAAGTCAGACTTTCCCAGTAAACAAATGTTAAATACATAAGTAAATCTGGGTGTACACATTAAGTAACTTGCTCAGAGTCATCCAGTGAGCAAATGTCTCTATGGCCCTCCAACCCTGGAGTATATCATGAAGCTTTTCAGTAGGCGACAGGGTTAATCCTCTGTATTAAGGACATAAGATATAATGTTATTTTGCTTTACGGTTTTACGTCCTCATTTTCCATTAAGACTATGTTTGGAAATTGGCTGTTTACTACTTCAAAGCTGTTTTCTTGTTGGTCAAAATTTTATAAATCAATTAATCACTTGATGGAACAAACCAGCAGTCCATTCAATGCCTAAATACTATTGTTATGATAGAAAGTTCCGATTATTCCATGAAACATTTGATGCTGTTGCAGTTATTAGAGTAAGAGAAAGAAAAATAGGTGAAAAGGAGACAGGGGACAACGTTACTGTACCAAAGAGCTTATTAGAGTCGTTCATCTCTACCTGGTTCATTAAGTAATAATGACACATATTACTTAATCAATGAACCAATAAAAACATAATATCATAAAGAGGGAACATAGAACAAGTTAGTAAAGTAGAAGTTAAAAAAATAGAAGTTGAAGTTATGGAGTGCCTGCGGAGTGAAGGATTTGGTGTAGAAGGGCTAACGCAGGTCAGACCACAGCATGATGGAACAAGTCTCCAAAGTAAAGAGGAACGGGAAGATCAGGAGATGTCCGAGAAGAAATATGGACATGGGAAAGAAACAAAGATTTAGTACGGTGCAATATTTATTCAAAGGAGAAAGCAAAACTAATCAGTGCAAAAAGAGCAGCACCAAAGATATCTGAAGAGAAATACAGGCAAAGGAATCCAGATATTGAAAACTTTACAATACAAAAACTAAAAAGACTAAGAGGAAAAGTAGAAAAAGAGATCAGTAATGGAGAAGTTAAAGAAATAGAAACTGAGGTTATGGAGTACCTGCAAAGTGAATGATTCAGTGTAGAAAATCTAACTCAGAAAGCACCACAACAGGATAGAGTAATGGACCTCCAAATTAAGGGAAAACCAATGGAATGGGAAGCAATTGGTCAGGTGTCATATTAAGATATTTTGGAGCCTTCCTCAGGAAACCAGAATAAACATTCATTTAAAGCTGGACAGCAAGGGAAGGAACAGGAAACTGTGGAAACTCTGACGCAGTCAGTGTTGAGGAGTGATAGGCCAGTGACTTCCCATATGGCAGAGCAATGGATGGCAGAGGATGAAATTGAAGAGAACGTGCCACAGGAAGATGCTATAGAACTTTCTGTAGAATGCTTGCAGGAAATGTAGAAGAAAATGAGCTAAGAGAAGAGTTGCTTGACTTAATAGACACAGACAGAGATATTGAGATCAATGAAAGAAATAGACTGCAGAAGGTCAATAAAACCCCAAAAGTCAGAAGTTTGATAAAACAAATTAATACAGTAATTAGGACTGACCATAGAGACCCATGTGATATAACAGAAGTAAACAGGATATATTGCTGTACAGCTAAATTATTTTTCTTTTGGCTTTTCCCGGTTAGGGGTCACCACAGTGGATCACCTGTCTGCTCATGATTGGCAGTAGAGTTTTATGGTATAAAGTTACCAGCCTGGCACCCAACCTTCCTCGGAAGGCACACACTCACACCTAGGGCCAGTTTAGAGTGTCCAGTCCACCTACAGCACGTCTTTGGGATGTGGGAGGAAACCAGAGCACCTGGAGTTAACCCATGCGACCACAGGGAGGACATGCAGACTCCACACAGAAAGCACCCCAGCTGAGGATTGAACCAGAGAACCTCTTACTGTGAGGTGACAATGCTAACCAGTGCACCACCATGGTTGCCCACTGTGCAGCTAATTTAATAACTGATAATGTTCTACCACAAGAAAACAGGGGAGTGAGGGAAAGGAAGGGGAGAAATCGAATACCATCATGGAAGTATCGAATAGAGAAAACTATAAAGCAACTAAGACAAGAAGTGTCACTGTTAGAAGAGTATAGAAAAGGGAACAGATCAACAAAAGTACTTAGAAAGATAGAGGTGATAAAAGCAATGTACAGTATCTGAACAGATCAGGCTCTATCATGCACTACCACAAATAACAACCTAAAAATCACAGCACAGGTGGAAAAACTTAGAAAATACACAGATAAATATAAAGGAAAAGTACAAAATAAGCAATTTATTGATGACCCAAACATGTTTTACAGACAATTACGAAACAAGGTAAAAGGAATTGAAAGATCACCAAAAAAGAAGAAATAGATACATTTTGGAGAAGTATCTATGAAGATCCTGTGGAACATGACAAAGATGCAAATTGGATAGAAGAACTAAAATGAAGAATAAAAAGTTGAAAGGTACAGTCTATGAAATGGGATGAAGTAACAGCCAGAGAGGCAAAGTTAAGAAAAGCCTCTAATTGGAAAACCCCAGGTCCACATGCAGTACCCAGTTTCTGGCTAAAAATGTTAACATCTTTGCACAAAGATTTAGCCATGAGTAAGAACTATTTATATGCTCACCCTGAACAGACATCAACCTGGCTAACTGTAGGGAAAAAGAATGCTCCTCCTTAACAGTGAGCCTGCAAGCTACCTTAAAAATTATAGACCAATAACTTGCCTTCCGATAATGAACTATGCACTGAAATTGATGCTGACAAAGTTTATAGTCATTTAGAAGAAAAATCAATTATGGCAATAGAACAAAAGGGCAATAAAAGAAAGTCGTATGGAACAAGGGATCTTTTGTTGTTAAACAAATCATAGTGGAAAACTGTAAAAGGGGGAAGAATCTAAGCATGGCATGGATTGACTACAAAAAAGCATTTGGTAGTATCCCACACTCATGGATAAAAGAGTGCTTAATAATGTGTAATATACACCCCACACTGACCGACTACATTACACTGACCAAAGGAAGAACAAGAGTGTAGCGCTGGTACTGGAAGAAAACAGTAGCTAATAACAGCAAAACACAGTAAATCAGCCGCCGATCTCAAAACTTGTCAAAGAATATGTTTAATAGCAAAGGTAGGTTAAAAACATCCACAGTCTAACGCTTTCATCTGTAACACTAAGACATCATCAGAACTATTAATGTACTGCTTGTGGAAGCCATTTTAAAGCTTAAGTGCAGAAGACCTTGGATGACATAATGTATCTTGAACAATTTGACATTCTAAGAGCCATGTTTTTGGCCTGCGGCTACCCACCACTTCTGGGTTCAATCAGAGATGACATATGGGCTAAGAGAAACATTAAATATGCCCCCATAATCAAGAAAGGGCTGAATCAACTTGACAAGAAAGACAATCAAACAGGTTTTAATAGTCAAACTGATATGGTCCTGCATTACAATTCAGATGTCAAGGACATTAAAAAGATTTTGCAGAAGAACTGGTTCATCCTGCAATGTGATGAAAGCATCAAAGAGTTTTTTTCTACACCACCATCTTTTACCTATAAAAATAAATTCAACATAAAATCCCTTCTTGAGAAAACTATTGATCATCATAAGGGATTTTTATCTACCACAAAATGTGAGCATTGTCACCAGTACCCTTTTGTTACAATGGCACACTTTTATGTAAATCTGATTCTTTTGTGCATGGTGGAGCTTGCGACTGTTTTTCTCAGTATTATTTTCCTGGCTACATGAGCATCTTGTCCTGCTTTCTATGTGGGAAAAATTAAGAACGCTTTGAATAAGCGTATCTATCAATATGTTTACAGTATTCAACGTAAAGGACTGTAAAAGTGCACTGGCCAAGCATTCCATTGTTTGTGAAAAATTCACCAAGTTTACATTTCTAGTTCCTGAACAAATACAAGATTCTCCTTATGTAGGGGACTGGCAGAACAAACTGCTTCACCAGGAAATGACATGGCAGCTTAAGCTGGATGCTACCAACTTTCCCAGTTTATATGACAGTATTTCTATCAGCACTGAACTGAAAAGGAGAGCCAACAGTATATGATTTTGTGCTTCATCAAACATTTTTTGTTTAGTTATTTTTTGCCTAGTTTGTATTTATGTAATTTGGTTCAGGTTTATTTTTAGTGTTGTTACTTTATTTTATCTGTTTCACACTGATATCAGCTACACGTTGTGACTGGTTTACGTAGGAGGTGTGTTTCTGCACTTAAGTTTTAAAATGGCTTCCACAAGCAGTACATTCACAGTTCTGATGATGTCTTAGTGTTACAGATGAAAGCGCTAAACTGTAGATGTTTTTAACCTACCTTTGGTATTAAACATATTCTTCAACAAGTTTTGAGTTTGGTGGCTGATTTGCTGGTTGTTTTGCTGTTAATATTACAATGACCATGAAACAGTGGCAGACCACTTTGCAATTAAGCCATGATAAAGGGCAAATTATTATTCCAGTGATAAAAATTCAAAGGGCGAAACTCCAGGGTGACTCTGTCATCACTGCTATTCTGCCTTGCCCTTAACCTATTAAGCTTAAAACTTAACAGTTTAGGCCATGGCTATAATTTGGCTCCTAGAAAACTACAGAGCATAAAGACTTCTCATATTCTCTTTGTCAACGATTTAAAACCCTATAGCTTATCAGACGAGGAACTGAAAGCACAGAAGCTGTCAAATAATATAAGAATGTCATTTGGTCTTGATAAATGTGCAAAAACAACCTTTAAAGCAGGAAAATTTTAGCACCAAGAAAACATCAGTTTGGAACAAGAATGTGATATAAAAAAACTTGAGCAAGGGGAGTGTATAAATATTTGGGAATTGATGAAGGATCAACAATAAAACATGAACAAATGTGAATAAAACTCAGTAAGGAATACTTTAGAAGACAAGTTAATCCTGAAAACAATGTTGATATCAAGAAACAAAATCCAAGCTATAAACCAATCTTATCTTCCTGTCCTAACTTGGAATGACTGACTGGCCCCAAAAGGTGTTGGATAGATTAAAGAGGAAAACAAGAAGGATGCTTCATGCTCATCAAATGATTTATAAAAATCAGTGCATACCAAGATTATATATTCTCTGCTCCGAAGGAGGGATGGGCCTCCTTGAAACTGATTACATGTATAGATCTGCAATTGTAGGACTCCACACATATCTGCTGACCTCACAAGACCCAAATGTAGTGAAAGTTTTGAAATATGAAGAGAATAAATCTAAGATGACTTCCCTTCTTAGGCTAACAGAAGCATACTGGCATCATGCAGGAATGGAAATCAGACCATAAGTACATAAAAATCAACAGTAACTGAGCGTGCCAAAAAACAAAATATAGAAAATAAGGAGAAGGAGTGGGTGGTTGGCATAATGGTTATGCTATTTGCCCTATAAGCGTAAGGTGCAGGGTTTGATTCTCACATGGGTTATTTGGCTAGGCTTAAAATGCCCCAAAAGGGCAGTTAGCTAGTACTAATCTATGAACCAGATGAGAAGGCAAGAAATGTGGAAAATGCATAAATATAGTTGCAAGTATAGAAAACTTCTGGAAGTACCTCATGTTGATCAGGAACAAATGCATGAATGGTTATGGAGAGGCAAATTCAAACCAAGAGATGAAAGCATAATATTGGTGGTGTAAGATACTGGGCTATGTATACATTGGTTTACAAAGTCCATTGAACATGTGAGAGAAGCAGACAAATGTAGGTTTTTAAAACAGAATTGGTGAGAGTTGCACACCTTGTTGCTAGTTGTAATATACTAATGGCAGAAGGACTGTATACTGAAACGCATAATAATGTGACGAGACTGCTGCACTGGAGATTGTGCAAACATTATGGTACTGAAGTGGCTGAAAAACACTGGAACCATGAGCCACAAAGTGTCATAGAAAATGATGTTCTACATCACATGGCATCATCCATTACCAACAGTTCAAAAGATAGATGCTAGAAAACAGGATATAGTGGTCCATGAAAAGGAGACAAAAGTAGCACTGATCATTGAAATCACCACACCTAGCGACTACAGTGTCCTGCATACAGAGAGAGACAAAGTCATAAAATATCAGGATTTGCAAGGAGAAATGAGAGCAATGTGGAAGAAAGATACCCAGACTGTGCCCAGAAAGTTCCAATAGAAGTAGGGGCAACAGGTCTTATAAAACATAATCTACAATTGTATTTAGATATGTTACCAATACTGTACGAATTGCAGAAGGAGTCATTACATGGCACATTGTGGGTGCTGCGAAGAGCACTTCTGGCTAATATCAGAGATTGAAACAATACTAATTTCCTGAACTTTAATCATACTTTGACTTAGGAATAGGGTCCATTCCCATCGTGGTATTAGAAACCCAAAAGACTTGGAAAAATTAAAAAAAAAGGAATAAAATATATATACATTGTGAGCATTAAAAGTCCTCTTCAGTTGTATAAGACAACATTGTCTTTCCCAATACTCATTTATCAGAAAGGCTTAGATTACATCTACAGGGAGAAGAATGTACAATTTATGCACTTTCAACAATATGTTCATGCCATTTCTTATCAGAGCTTTAGAACTGAGTTCTGTAATAAGTACATGCATATAGTGTCTTACCACTGTTATAAGATGGTGACAACGGACTTTCACACCTGCATTTTTTTTAATGCTTACCTAGTTATAGCAGAGAAACATTGTAATGACCTTCAACATGCCATGCTGTTAGGCTCTGTATACAGTATATGAAACAACTCTTACGAATGCTGTTATGGTTTAGTATGTTCTGTACGTTGTCAATGGGAAATTATTCTGGGAATCAAGAATCACAACATTAGCTGATTATAGAACTCTGTAAGAATTAGATAAAGAAGTAATTACAATTTTATTAAATCCATTGGAGTTTGACAGAACTACATTAAAACATTTCTGCTCTGTAACTTTCAAAATCTGTTTCTCTCTTCATTAAACAGATATTAACATTTTACATGTAATGAGGCTGGCTAAAATAGATACAAGGTATCTATGCAAACCTGAAAGATCTTAATTTAATTTATCGTTATGTTAGCTGTTCAAGATCCAGAATGATTCACTATCACTGTCATGAATAGTGTTTGCTCAAGTGTTATAAAGCATTCAAGTAAATGTTATAGGTTTTTAGGTTCATAGGTGTGTGTACTAGTCTAATGACCATTAAGACTTTTTTAAGCTCAGCTATGCATCCCAAATCTCTGACAAGTTCTGATGCCCATGATAAGTGTAAATAGCGGCATAGGAAATTAACATTTACAAGCAGGGGCCTGGGAGGTGAACTATTTACAGGCTGCCTGTATCCATTAGAGACATAGGTGGCAAACCAGGAAAGTATTTCCTGTTCCTCATCCAGTTGTCCAAGTTACACTTGAATTGGGTTAGGGAGGAACTCTGCTTCACATGGATGGGGTGCCTGTTCCAGAGAAGGGGTAGTCTCTGGGATGCACATCTGTCTGTAGCATATCCTTTTTACATCACAGGCAAGGTTTAGAATGGGTAATTCTCGTGCAGTTTGTTTTGCTGATATGCAAGAGGTCCATCATGGCAGGGTCCGACAATGCCTTGTATGCCAGGAACAGATCTCCCCTTAACAGCCTGTAGGAGACATAATAGAGGGATAGGGCCTTGAGGTGGTCTACAGAGAACATGTTACTTATGCCCTGTATTCTTTAGTGAGGAGCCTCTGTGGACATTCCAATTGCTGTATGTGCCTAATTAGGTACCTACCAAAGAGGGCAGTGTACTCAATGATGGGTCTGATGAATGCTGAATATAGTGGAACAATGACATCTTTGGATCTAGATGCCATACTTTTGTTTTTAAGTTGCAGAACATGCAATGACTTTATCACTATTGTAGACACATGATGGTCAAAGGCTAGATTACTCTCTATGTGTGGCCCCAGGTCCCTGACTAATGGGCAGACTCTAATGGGTGTGTTGTTAATATGATAGTTACCAGGGGTAGATGACTTCCTGAAGGATACTGTAATGCATTTCCTGGTGTTGAGTTGTAGTCCATGGCTCTGACACAGGCTATTTATCTGTGTCAGCCCTTCCTGGAGAACATTAGTGTCAATGGAGGAGTCTATGACTGCTTGTAATTTACAATTGTTTGCAAATTTGGTCAGCCAGAGTCACCTGACATTGGCTTTGACATCAGAGAAGTGAATGCCAAAAATGAGCAGTTCCAGGACTGATCCCTGAGGGACTCTGCTTGTGACTGGCCTCTTTGTACAGGCAGACTCCCCAAATTCTAACTTCCTGAGTCCTGTCTGTCAGCTAGCTGGCTATCTGTTAGGTGACATAAGCATTTATGCTTAACCTCTTGAGTTTGTCAACAATGCCTGAGTGGAGTATTGTGTCAAATTCCTTGGCCAGCTCAAGGTAGGCAGTGTGAACCATTTTACCCTCGTCCATTGCTTTGTTGTCAAAGAATTCCACTAGATTGAGAGGGCATGACTTGCCCTTGACAAAATCAAACTGGGTTTAGTCTAATATCTGGAGGTTTCTCAGGTCATTACAGATTATTTCCATGATAATTCCTTCCATGGCTTTGCATATGGGACTAGTGAGACTTATTGATCTGTAGTTTCCAGGGTCTTTAAATGGCCTGACTTTGTGCAGAGGGATGATGGTTGCTGTTCTCTGTTCATGAGGTATGACACGAAGCCTGTTTGGAGGAGATGGTTAAATAGTGATTCCAGAGGGCCTGATATATCATGTTTAATGCTATTTCGAAGGCATCCTGGGATACTGTCTGGGCCCATTGCTGCAGTGTTCTTGACCTTAGAGAGAGAGCATTAAGGACCTGTTCCATAGTCATAGCAGGAGGTGTTATACCTGATGGTATTTCCTGAAGGAGGGGGAGAGGGGATAAAGTTAGAGTTGAACTTGTTGGCCAGTAGGTTTGCTGTATCTTCTGGCTCTGTATAGGCGGCTTCATTATCAATGAAGTCTGCACACAACTATGTATTACATTTGAGGTTGCAGACACAGCTAAAGAATGCCTTGTGTTTATCTTTGGCCTGGGTGGCCAAATTTACAGTTTGATTTTGTTAGACTTTTTGTTCTCAAAGTTGTTTGCTTAGTTTGATGAGAGTGTTTTTATCCTGCTGGGTGCTACACCTTCTAATTTTTAGTATAATTTTCTTGCTATTGCTATACAACCTGCTGATGATGTGGTTTCATCAGGGTGGCTGTTTTTTGAGTTAGTTTTGTACTTATCTGTGGTGGGTACAGCTCCCTTTACGCAGTTATTAACATGCCTATATGGAATGATGGTATAACAAAGCCAAACTTGAGGTAAATTTGGCCACCCAGGCCAAAGATAAACACAAGGCATTCTTTAGCTGTGTCTGCAACCTCAAGTCAAAACTTCCAGCTTTACTCCGTTGCATATTGCCTACTCAGAGGCGATCTCTACCTAACATACAATGCTATGTCAAACCCAGAGCTGTTGGACATGCTCCACTTAAAGAAATCCCAATCCCTCCGAGCTACATGCTCTAGGGACCTAAACCTTGTCACCACAATAAACAGAACATGCCGGAGGGATAGATTCCTGTCCCAGAGACTTCCCATACTCTGGAACAGACTACCTATCTATGTCAAACAGAGCTCCTCATTAGCACTCTTCAAGAAAAATCTTGATGACTGGATGGGTAATAGGAAATTCACCCCGGGGATCACTTCTGTGGTTCTGCTTGACAGGGGCACAGGAAAATAATTTTCTTGGGTGGCAAAAGCCAGGGTACATTTTTGGCTAGGCTTGTATAGGCCCTAGGGCCAATAGCCTAGTACCTACCTATGAACAGTACAGCATAGGCAGCAATGTTCTCAGGGTTTAAGGTGGTTTGAAATGCTGCCAGGTTATCACTTAATAGTAGGAATTTATCTGCAGAGTAGTTCAACAGCATTGCATGGTTAGCTGGGGTCCAGGATTTTATTTTACTTCAAAGGAGAACATTTTGTGCTCTGGCTTTGCCAGAGAGGACATAAACTTTGGGGTGCACACTATGTTTGAGCTGACAGTCTGGTCCAGGGAGATTGTGTTTACAAAATCCAGGAATCATTATGTGATAACCAGTAAATAATGGGGTAATTAAATTTGCCCATGAATATGGTTTTGGGTTGAATCGGAATGTTTCTGACTTCAATATTGATTGGACCTCACTTAAATCACTCCACCCCTCACATCATATTAACGTTTATGGCTTCTCACAGCTTATACAAACTCCTACTAAGGTAGACAAAACCTCAAAAAAAGAAACAGTACTAGTCTGGATTCTTACCAATCACCCATCTTCCACCCATAATTTTGGTACACTACCCGACACTCTAAGTGACCACCTCCCAACCTTCTTTATCAGAGACCAAACTAAACTCACTAGAACTAGCACTCATAAACACATCAGATGCACTAAAATCTTTAGGGCTGATGACCTTAATACAGCCCTTAAACTTTCTAACTAGTCCCCTCTTTTAACACTTCCTTTAGATGAAGCAGTTGAGTATTTCAGCATTATCTTCATAGGCCTTCTCAACCAACTTGCCCCACCAAGACAGATCCGCACTAAAACCACCTATGCCCCATGGCTTACCAAGGGCACTAGGCAACTTATGAAACAAAGGGACAAAGCATGGGACACCTGATACAAAAACATAACTACTCCTAATAGGCAAACATTCTTAGAACTGAGAAATACTGTAAAAAACAAATCAGACTAGCCAAACAAAAATACTATAGTAAAATCCAAACTAAGTACAATACCAACCCACAAAAGTTCTGGGCTGCTATAAACAGTATTCTCCAACCAAGTAAATTACCAGCTCCTCATCCAAACATAGACAACACCTCTATAAACACAGCCACTCAATTCAATGAGTTCTTAACCACCTCTATACTAAAGCTGTCAACAGACCCACACTCCACAACCCCCACTATACTATACTATATAACCCATCAAATAATGCCAACTCCTTCACCTTCAACCTGTACTAACTTACACCATCTATAGACATCTAACCAAACTTAAACCCACTACCTTAGCAGTAGACAAACTACCTACCAAATTCCCAAAGCCGCCAAAGCCATTTCCTACCCAGTCTCTATAACCAATAACAGATCAATCTCAGAATAAAAGGTGCCACTTCTCTGGAAAATCTCCTACCAATACGCAAAGGGGGCACCTCCATTGACCTAACAAACTACCCCCTATAGCTATACTTTCCCCACTGGTAAAATACTCAAAAAAATGTATCCACAAATCTCCTCTCCAACAATCTTCTTGCTGAAACTCAACACTGATTCCATCCCAATAGGGCACAGGAAAATAATTTTCTTGGGTGGCGAAAGCCAGGAAACCTTTTTGGCTAGGCTTATATAGGCCCCAGGGCTGATAGCCTAGTACCTACCTATGAACCTATGAACCATAGCATTGCCACTGCACTCATCCATTTTAGTAACCTGGTAAATTTGCAATGCAACAATGGCCAACTAGTGTCTGCAGTTTTCCTTGACTTATCAAAGGCGTTAGATACAGTCTCCCATACAAAGCTTCTAAAATCACTATCAGAATTAAAACTAACTATCCCCACTCTATTATGGTTTCAAGACCATCTCCCAATGCCAACAAGCTGTTCAGTGTAAAAACTCCCTCCCCCCTACTTCCTGTAAAACTATGAGTACCCCAAGGGTCAATCCTAGGACCCCTACGTTTCACTATATTTACAAATAATCTTCACAAAGCCACCCCTCTAGCAAACCTAGTTCAATACGCTGACAATTCTGCCTTAATCTGCTCAGCCCCCACCCTCCAACAACTTCACATCAAGACCCAAAAAGTCTTTACATCCATCGAAACCTGGCTAACAAACTCCTAGCTAATACTAAACCCAAAGTAGGCTTTCCCAACGTTCCAAAGCAGCAGTACCTACTCCCCCAGTCTTTTCTGCATCAGATAATACCCCTTCTCCCTGTCACACAAACCAAACTACTAGGGGTCATTATTGACAATAATATGAAATTTGGCAACCACATAGTTCATACAATAGCAGACGAAAAAACTTCCTAACCAGCAACAGTAAAATTACCCTAGCTCGTACCCATCTTCTCTCTACCTTACTGTATGACTCCCCTGTCCTAATTAATCTATACAAGAGAGATTTAAACAAGCTATCAGTATGCTACAGCAAAATTCGCCACAAGCTCTTCCTACCGCACCCACCACTGTCAAGCCCTAAATCAGCTTTCCTGGCTGGAACTCCCTAAGACCTTAGTTCTAAACCAAACTTCTTCTAGCTCAATAAATACTGTACCAACCTGATAAAATTCCAGCCTTACAAGACCTGATCATCCTCTACTCCAATAACCAAGAACACAGATGCACTAACAAGGCACTAATCACAATCTCCAAAAGCCATTACAGCTCTGGTGACTCCCTGTATTCTAGCAACATTGCCAAGACTTGGAACCCTACCACTACAAATCAGGTTACAGCATAACAAAACCATCTTCAAAAAACAGCTAATTTCCCACCTAAACAACTCCTGGACATGCAACTGCCTAGCATCTGCCTATCATATTCTAACTCCTTTCCCCTACCCACTATCCAACCTCTTTAAAACTCCCCCAGATGCACTATATATTACCACACGTTACTTGTAACTGCCTAGCACCTGGCTGACATATTCTAACTCCTTTCCCCTACCCACTATCCAGCCTCCTCTTTAAAACTCCCACAGATGCACTATATATCACCACACGTTACTTGTAACTGCCTAGCATATAGCTGACATATTCTAACTCCCTTCCCCTACCCACTATCCAACCTCCTCTTTAAAACTCCCCCAGATGCACTATATATTACCACACGTTACTTGTAACTGCCTAGCATATGGCTGACATATTCTAACTCCCTTCCCCTACCCACTATCCAACCTCCTCTTTAAAACTCCCCCAGATGCACTATATATTACCACACGTTACTTGTAACTGCCTAGCACATGGCTGACATATTCTAACTCCTTTCCTCTATCCACTATCCAACCTCTTTAAAACTCCCACAGATGCACTATATATCACCACACGTTACTTGTAATTGTCTAGCACCTGGCTGACATATTCTAACTCCTTTCCCCTACCCACTATCCAACCTCCTCTTTAAAACTCCCACAGATGCACTATATATTATCATACGTTACTTGTAATTGTCTAGCACCTGGCTGACATATTCTAACTCCTTTCCCCTACCCACTATCCATCCTCTTTAAAACTTCAACAGATGCACTATATATTATAAAATGTTACTTGTGACTGCCTAGCACCTGGCTGACATATTCTAACTCCTTTCCCCTACCCACTATCCAACCTCTTTTAAACTCCCACAGATGCATATATATTATCACACGTTACTTACCATCTTACTGCTGCCTACTCTCCACTGCCCCAACTACACCTATTAACTCTTACCCTAGACTAAGCTGAAAAGCTTTCCCTTAAAATGTCACTGCACCTCATATGAACTTGTCTGTATTCTCCTTCTTTGACAAACTGGCTGGTATTTTTAGTTTTTCCTTTCTTCTCTTATCTTCATTACAACTTCATGATTATCTCTACTAAGCATACTGTATGAGCCACAATCACATGTTACAACCTGCTATACTTTTAATTGTATGTCTAAACCACTATGCTTATGTAAATATCTTATGCAATCCAATGTTATCTAATATATTTTATAACTGTATGTGTAAACCACAATGCTCATGTAAATATATTATGCATAGTATGTTAGTAATTGTTTCTGGAGCTTTTCTTCCCTGGCCTCTGCAGAAAATGGACAGCTCTGTCCAGTCGTACCTCCCCAGTAAACAAATGTTAAATAAAATAAATAAAATAATGCATTATGGGTTTTCCTGGTTATATAGAGGGACCTATAACTTGCAAGGAAGTGGTATGGCATTTTGTCTACAGTGATTTGAATGTGGAGAAGCTCAACTGCGTTATCCTGTTTGACCAGTCTTGGGGTATATTTGTTTTTTATGTAAATCAAGACACCTCTGCGTTTAGTCCCTGTCTATGTATTATCTGGTCTAAATGTATGGAAATCATTATAGCCATGCACTTCTGCTGTGCTCCCATGGTTTTAAACCATATCTCCATGACGGCACAGAAATCAGAATTCTCTAGGGTGAAGAGAGCTTGTAGACAGTGGAGTTTCTAGTTTAGGGTCCTAGCATTAAGAAGTAACATATTTAGATTTTCTTAATTTTGATTTGCTATGTCATGCAAACTTTCAGTTTGGCATTGCCTAAAAAAGGCACCATGGGGAAGACAGTGTTTTAGCTAATACTCAAAAGCCTAGAGGGCAGAGGTGCAGACTATTCCTGGCAAACCAGTGTGGCCCATTCACCATCTCCTTACATGCTGACAAATATTGTACCCCCTTTAGAATGACACCAGAAACTAAGCTAATTATTAGTCAGTCATCCTCCGTTCATATTGTGGCATCTTCTTGGAGAAGGTAGAATGTTGCTCAATGCTAGGCTAATACTAGCCTGGGACTCACTGTCTGAAAGCTCCATCGAGTCTCTCTTTTCATATAGTATAGGAAGGTATGTCTCAAGTCATTTACCCCCACATAGGCTATGAATGAGTCATGCTGGCACTTGTGGTCCAGTGATCTGAGGGTGTGTATAATGTGGCAGATCCTGGTCCCTGATAAGCAACTGATCGTAACTTTCTCTTTACTCAGCCTGGGGAGAGAGACATCAAGTTTGTTACACAATGATATCTCCAATGACCAGAATGTTGGATTTTGTGGTGGCCTGCCTTTGGGCTTAGAAGTAGATACTCCATGAGATGTGGCTGTATGTGCTGATGTGAGTATTGAAAGAGAAGCTTGTTGTTTTATGCTCCACGTTTTACAGGACGTTTCCTGACCGTGTTTGACAAGTGGTTGTGTAGTGAAGACTTCTTGTCAGGTGCTGTTCGCCCCCCCTGGATTTAGGGGCTCTTGACCCCCATGGATTTGAGCAGTCTGCACATTATGCAATTGTGCTCCAAAGCCAGACAGCAACATTCCACAAATTTTTCCTTAAAACCCAGGCCAAAATATCCATTCACTGAGCTCCTCTGTGATTGTTTCTGAAAAGCCACCCCTAGCGACCGCAGTCTTCAACCTAGCAATATGGGCAGTTGCACTACCCTTATTTCTCCTGCCAACCTTGATGACTTTGGCCTCTTGAGTCAGTGTAGCAATTGCCTCATATACATAGACAACCCTGTAGTAATAACACAATCTAGTACAGAGTGTAAGAGATGTATTTACACCAAGAATCTAGAATCCATGCTCTCTGTCCCTCAAAACAGTAACATGGAGAAGGTTGTCAACTCACCCACCACTACATATTCACATAGTACTACTACTCCTACACATAGCACTACTCATATACATAGCAAGCATTAAACACATAAATCCACATATGCAGAGGTTCTCTTGAAAAACTTATCGATACACCAGAGACCTCCAAAACACAAGATTGCTACATCTAACACAGTCTCCACAGGACCCATGACACACAGCAAACACCAGTGTCTCACCCACCAAGCCAGTAAGGTGTAATCAAAAAACAGTTTTCTTCTCATTGGAGACTCAATAGTGAGACACACGGATGTTCCACTCACCATGTTGGACAAGGAGAAAGTCATGGTCAGCTCCCTGTCCGATGCCACGATTCATCAAATCATGCAGGCACTCAGGTCTGTCAGCAACAAGTACTGTTATGACTCTGTCATAGTTCATGTTGTTGTGAATGACTTGAGATGTACCTGACTGGATTATATGAAGATAGACATGGTCAAGCTCTCTGAGTATGTGTCCCAAGCACTTCTATCGCTAGCCTTCAGCAGCATCTAGAATGATGCCACAGTATAAACAAAAATAACTGATTTCATTAACTAGCATAGTTTTAGGATCATTCAAATTGGATCTAGTTCCTGTCTGCCTGGGAAGCCATGGTTGACAAACCTCACTGCTTTGCTAGAAACAGTTTGTACTTAGCACCCCTGGGCTTTTGGATACTGGTAAAGGCTCTTGCCTCCTCACAGTGCTTTTTTTAGGCAAGGTCTCGAAAACAACATTACTGACATGAAATTAACCAATCAGAACAAAATAAGGGTCGTGCTGCTAAACACTAGGAGCTTAAACCAAAAACTGCACTCCCTGGAAGCTCTTCTATCACTAGAAGATGTAGACGTCTGTGCAGTCATAGAAACCTGGCTCAAGGCCTCATTGAGTACCCTGGCCTTGCAAGGCTACAATGCCTTCCTCACCTTTACACCATAAAATGAACATGTGAAAACCAAAGGAGGTGGTGTTTCAATCTATGTTAGAGATAAATTCACCTCCCATCTAGTTAGACTGAACAACTCCATGGAGTTACTCCAGGTCCAGGTTATGGTGGGTTAGACCCCCCCCATTCAAGTTTTGGCTGGTTATAGATCCCCCTCCATGGACCACGACACCCACAAAGTCTACTTAACCAAACTGAAGACAATCCAAATGTTACCACACCGGTTATGGGGGATTTCAATTATCCCGCCATCAACTGGGAAACCTACTCTTGCCCAAACTTGCTAGCACAAGAGATCCTTGACTTTGTGATTCAAATGCCCTGGAACAAATTGTCCATACCCCGACAAGAGGAACAAACGTTCTAGATCAGGTCCTCACTAACATGTCAAACAGGTGCACTACTGCAACTGTTGGACCCTCATTAGTTAAAACTGACCACAAATCAGTCACCTTCGAACTGACACTAACACCAGAACTCACAAAGGGTGAAATCAGACTAAAAACTTCACCAAGGCAAACTATACCCTCCTAGGTGAGGGCATAAATGTATTCCAAGCCCCACCCCAAGCTGAAAGTGGTAACTACACCAAAGCTTACACCAAAGCCCTGTACAATCACTTGCATAAGTGTATAAACTTGGCTTTACCACAAAGAATCAAAGCCAGAGCCCCAAGCAAAAACAGGCTGCCATGGCAGACATCCAACATCAACAAACTCAACAATAAACACAAAAGGTTGCTGACCTAGAAAACAAATGCAAGGCCCCAACAATGGAAAATCACCCTCCTCGGCCTCAACAGGCAAATAATACAAATTGTGAAATTCAATAAAGATCTCCTTTTAGAGAAGCCTATCATGTACTGCCAAGGATAACCATAAGGCTTTTTATAGCTACATACATAACCTAAAGGGTAGGACCCAAGCACGTGCAGAACTAGTGGCCAATGGTATCATGCAAAGTGACCCCACAGAGATAGCAAACCTGCTAGTGGATAGGTTTGGAGAAAATTTCACTCCCTTATCCTCTCCTAACATACAACAAGCCGTCCCCCAAACTTCCCCACCACCTTACATATCTGAAGAGTAGGTCCTCAAAGCCCTGTCCAAGACAAAAAAGACAGTGTATATGGGATCAGATGATATCTCAGGCTGTCTTCTAAAAAGGCTAAAATATGAACTAGCATCACCACTAAGTACCCTTTTCAGTCATAGCCTAACCACAAACTTTGTTCCTGCAAAATGGAGAACAGCTCCAGTTATTCCCCTACACAAAAGTGGCCTATCAACAGACCCAGGGAATTATAGACCCATAAGCCTGACCAGCATCATCTGTAAGGCCATGGAATGTATCATTATGGACCTCATAAATAAAGACATAGGTGACCTCAAAACCCTGGATCCTACCCAGTTTGGCTTTGTGAAGGGCAGATTCTGCTTGTTAAATCTGGTGGATGTCTTTAAAAGTGTGACCAAGGCCATTGATGAGGACAAATCTGTACACAGCATACATTGATGTGGCAAAGGCTTTTGACACAATCCCACATTCAGACATTATCGATAAACTTAGCAAACTGAATGTAATCCCCTTCATTGTAAGATGGGTTACCAACTGGCTCTCAAACTAGAAGCGCACTATCAAAGTGGGCAACTCCACATCAACCAGTACATCTGTTATCAGGGGTCTGTGCTGGGCCCCCTACTATTGGTATATACTTCTCAGGAGTTCACCTCAAAACTAAGGGGTTGTGGCTGACCAAGTGTGCAGATGACTGCAAACTAGGTGCAATCACTGAATCCTCATATAATGTCAGTAACCTTCAGGAGGGTCTCACTCAGATCAACGACTGGTGTACTAATCATGGTCTCAGACTCAATGCAAAGAAATGCATTATCATTCCAATCAGCACAAACAATGTCCCTTCATGCTATCAAATCAACAATACCCTAAGTACCCATGAAGTGGTAAGGAACCTGGGATCACAGGCTGACTGCGACCTTAACTTCGATGACCATGTGTCTACTATAGTAAGGAAAGCTTTCCACGTAGCACACTTGATTAGTAAAGGTATCACCTCGAGAGTAAAAGAAGTTATAACCCCTCTATACTTGGCACTTATACAGCCCATAATTTACTATAATGCCCCATTCAGTATGTACCTTACTAAGCACCTGCAAAAATTAGACAGACCTCAGAGGTTTCTAACAAAGAAGATCAAGGACCTCCAGCATGTCCCTTACAAGGGCTGACTAAAACCCCTGTCACTATACTCCATACCGTATAGACTTCTTAGGGGAGACTTATATGCCTGGCCTACAGAGCAATCCAAGACCCAAACCTAATGAACTTACTGCATGTCTGTAAATCAAATGGGTCTAGGGCTACCCATTCCAGGGACTTAAATATGGCCTGCGACTTAAATAGGACATGCTGGTGGGACAGATTTATCTCTCAGCAAGTGCCACATCTGTGGAACAGACTACCAATTCATGTGAAACAGAGCACCATTATGACACTATTCAAGAGGAACCTGGACAAGTAGATGGGGCACCATAAATTCTTACTAGAGATAGCAGCCACAACCGTCACGTACATGGACAAATTATTGTAGTTTGCACCTGAAAATACATTCAAATGGTTCATTGCAGGCTAACAGGCCAGCTGTCTAAATTACTTGATTTTTATGAACTGTTCTATCAGTGACTACTGAATTGTATCTGTTACTTAATTAAAGTGCACACATTTATTAAGTAGTGGGCTAATATATTTTCTTTTCCTTACTGCATTTATCTGTGGTTCTTTTATTAGCCAGCAAACAAAAGTGGATTCATTGCTGATTTCTGGCTTTAGGAGACAGATTTTCTGCCTTAGCTGGAAATGTTCATTCATTTATTTCCAGGTTTTTCAATGATTTCCTGACTGAAGCAGTGACAACATCAGGTGTGTCTGAGGGCACAAGTGTACCTCCACAGGGTTCGGCGCTTCTTTCCTTACTATGCACTACCATTTGCTACCCACCCACCAAAATAATAAATGTTTTCTTATTAATTATCTTGTCTTTATTTTCGCTTTTATTCTTTTCACATAAAGATGTATCATTTTTGAAATACTCTTACGTTACTGTTGTTACTGTGTATGTTACCTGGGCTGAGCCTGTATATGGCTAGGTTTGATCCGGGCTTATCCCAATCCATTAAAATAACATGAACAGTATTAAACTGAAGCAGACATCAAGGAAGGGCTGAATTCTAAAGGGACCTCGACTAGGAGTGTAGGTTTGGTATAATGGGTAAGATGTTTACCTTTCACATCAAAAGTACAGGATTTTATTCTCATCAAGGGAATTTGGCTTGGCTTAAAATGGCCCACAAGGGCAGTTAGCCTAGTACTTAGCCATGAACCTGTGACTAAGACTGTGTCAAGCAAATTCATGCCTGACTCCAAAACAAGGCTCTACCAGTCCCCATTCAGTGAATGCTAATGGTAAATGACAGAGACCCACACTTGATTCCAAAATGGGAATCAGGTGTGCTTCACAAATAATTTCAGCATTGTATGCTAGTGAAGGTTGTCAATGTACAACCATAAAGCATCAAAGTGACTTATTGAAATTAATGTTTTTTTTTAGTGGAGCAATGCTTATATGAGGAACTTGATACTACAGCTAGTACCTGGCAGTAATCCAGGCTGCCTTCATTAGCAAGTTCCACATATAGGTGCTGCACTGCAGTGCACGGGAGCCATGGGGGAGACTAAGGATCACAAATGTCCAGAGATGTGTGGCGTCTCAGCCATCCCTGAACTGCAGTGGGGATGGCTTTTAGACATACAAGTGTAAAATAGTGCTAATTCCCTTGTGAGCTAATAGACCACATGCACCTGTCACCTACCATAGATAGGGAGAATGTGGCATGATAGTTGTAATGACTGTCATGCCCGCATTCTCCCATCTAAACTATAGATGGAGCTCCTGTGCAGCATGGCCTTATGGCTGTGTAACTCCACCTCTTGGGCTGGTCTGGTAGACTTCCTGTCTACAATGCCACGGCTGCCATACAGGTGGTGCTATAAAGCCTTACAACCTTTGGGCAGATTTGGCAAACTCAATGAGTCCTTGGTTAAATTCACACTATATTAAGTGTAAGGGATGAAATTCATTAGTGTGGCATGTGTTGGAATCTCGTTACCTACTTCCATGACACCAGAAGTCTATGTAAGGTTCCTAAATGTCATGCATGAGCTCCTGATTACACCACCAGTGTAGGATATGCACAGAAATTCAATGGATCAGATTGTTACTAGCCCAACTAGTGGTCCGAGTATACTACAAGTGTAGGATATGCACAGAAATTCAATGGATCAGATTGTTACTAGCCTAACTAGTGGTCCGAGTACACTACAAGTGTAGGATATGCACAGAAATTCAATGGATCAGATTGTTACTAGCCTAACTAGTGGTCCGAGTACACTACAAGTGTAGGATATGCACAGAAATTCAATGGATCAGATTGTTATTAGCCTAACTAGTGGTCCGAGTACACTACAAGTGTAGGATATGCACAGAAATTCAATGGATCAGATTTTTACTAGCCCATCTAGTGGTCCGAGTATACTACAAGTGTAGGATATGCACAGAAATTCAATGGATCAGATTGTTACTAGCCCAACTAGTGGTCCGAGTATACTACAAGTGTAGGATATGCACAGAAATTCAATGGATCAGATTGTTACTAGCCCAAATAGTGGTCCGAGTACACTACAAGTGTAGGATATGCAGAGAAATTCAATGGATCAGATTGTTACTAGCTCAACTAGAGAACAAAATATTCTTAACTTGGTAATTAAAAATGTACCATCATTAAACACAACCCCCCTAGTAACTCCCTCTTTGATTAAATCAGACCATAAGCTGCTAAACTAAGCTTTTCCCTCAAACCATCTAACCCTCCTGAAGCCACTTTATTAAAATTTAAAAATTCAGATGTGCAAATCTTCTCAAATTCTTTGATGAAGTTTCAAAATGTACTTTTAACAGTAACACCCCAGACATTACCTCAGCAGATAAAGTAGCAAGACAGTTTTATGCCCCATAAAAAATGCATAGAATTGACAATCCTATTCAGATCAAAATATAATGGGAAGATTAAAGGCAAACATCATGGCAGTTCAGTGACATAACTAAAATGTATAATAAAAGAAAAAAAAATTTAAAAAGATTATTAGATGTACCAAGACAACCTATGACCTCACACTGGCACCTGAAGCCGAGGAAAATTACAAATCTTTCTATGGTTACGTTAGAAAGCTAAGAAATAACATTCAACATAAACCTCCTCAGACCCTGTGGACATTGACAATATCCTAGCAAGTGCAGTTAGTGTAATTTTCAGTCCTGAGATGAGTATCTAAAACCCTACATTGCCTGCAATTCTCACACCCTCTATCATTACAAAAGAATTTGTACTGAATGTTCTCTCCATGACTAAGATCACTTCTTCCATGGGACCAGGTAACATACCCGGCTGATTGCTAAATAGTACCAAACATGTCCTGATGGAATCTCAACATAAGCTTTTTAACTTGAGCCTGGTTACAGGATCACTCCCAGTGGTATGGCATACAGCACTGGTGATGTCATTCTTTAATGGTGGTCCTACAGCACTCCCTGTGTTACGGCATACAGTAGAGGTGATGTCATTCTTTTCAGGTGGCCCTACTACTGACTGTGGAACTGACATGGCCATTAGTCTGACAAGTTTCATTTGTATGGCCATGGAACACATTATAACAGACTTTATTAAAAGTGATGTTAAAACAATCTTATCAAGCTAGATCCACAGCAATTCGGTTTTGCAAAAGGAAGATCCTGTTTAATGATTCTGGTTAACTTCTTTGATAAGGAAAGCAAGCTGTTGACAGCAGTCACACTGTACACATAGCTTGCCTTAGTTTGGCCAAGGCATTTCACAACATTTTCCAGGCGAGCACAATTAAGAAACTAAGTGGATTACAAATAGATCCTTATGTGGTAAGATGGCTAGCTGATTGACTAAAAGACAGAAACCTCATGGTGTGGGTGGCAGGAATAATGTCAGAGAGCATGAAGATAACCAGTGGTGCTCTGCAGGGCTTGGTGCTGGGACCACTTTTGTTCACTATTCACTTCTGTGACCTACAGCCTATAAAACAGGACCTGTGTGCAGATGACTGCAGACTGTAGTCATTCTCAAATTTCCCATCTGACATCGGAGCCCTCCAGCAGGAACTTGCACTTATAAATGCCTAGCATTTTGAAAATGGGCTTAAATTAAATGGTAAAAAATGCAACATTGTCACATTTGGCAGGCATCACATCCCCGTATCATATATAATTAACAACATCCCACTTTAAAATAAAAATGTAGTTAGAGACCTGGGAGTTGGGGTTCTTAATTCTCTCTGTCTCCTTTGAACCCCCTGTACCAACAGTTGTCAGGAAATCCTTCTACTTGTGGCAGCTAATCACCACAGGAATAGTACCCAGGTCAAAACAGGTTATTGTCTGGTTGCATTCAGCACTAATCAGACCACATGTAGAATGCAATGTCCCTTTGGGATATAACTTACCAGACATGTGAAACAGCTGGAAAGACCCCTGTGGTTCTTACCAGAGAATCATTGTCTTAAAATCCATAAACTACCAGAAAATATTAGAATCACTGCCCCTCTTATTTATGTCTTATCTGCTCTTCTGAAGAGAGCTGTGCTTTGCCTTCCAAACAATCCATCCATCCATCCATCCATCCATCCATCCATCCATCCATCCATCCATCCATCCATCCATCCATCCAGCCACAACCCATTTGCCCTATATGCTACAGGGATGTGATGCCTGCCAAATGTGACAAAAAAGCAGACACAAAATCCATTCCCTGCACCTGATAAGTCTCTACAGCAAATTTCCCATGACTTTAATACCCATTTAATTTCCACCATCCAAAAACTACTCAAAGACTCTCCACCAGACTCACACTCAAACATCCTATATACCATTAATTCCTTACTTGATTATAACAGAATTCCTCCTGTAGACAAAGCAAGTACTCCCTCAGCTTATTTTTTTCACTATCCAGCCTGTACCCACCTCCCAGATATTCAAGCTCCTAAACAAACTCAGACTGTGCTCACTTTCTGCAGATAATCTTCCCCCAGAATATCCACAACTAGCAGCAAGCACAATTGCACACCCCATTAGCATTCTTATAAACTGCTCTATCTCAGAATCATATGTTCCTCAATTATGGAAAAAATCTATTATTACTCCATTACACAAAGGTGGAAACTCTCATGATCTCGCTAACTATTGCCCTATCTCTATACTTTCTCCACTATCAAAATTCTTAGAAAAATGTGTTCACACACAACTACTTCACCACCTCTCTGATAATACTCTTCTGTCTCCCACCCAACATAGCTTCCATCCAGGGCACAGCACTATCACCGCCCTACTCTCATTCTCTGATACTGTTAACAAGGCCATAGATGCTGGTAACCCTACTTCAGTAATCCTACTGGATCTCTCCAAAACCTTCGATACAGTTTCACATACTAAGCTATTAACCCAACTATCAAAATTAGATGCTCCCTTACAACTCTTAACTGGTTCACCTCCTACCTAAACAACAGGGAGCAGTCAGTAAAATGGCATTATGTTCAATGAGATTACCAATCAAACAACACAGGAGTCCCACAAGGATCTATTTTAGTGTCACTACTCTTCAATACCTTTATCAATGACCTCCACAAAGCTCCCAAATACAAAATATTATCCAATACGCCGATGATTCTATGATAATATCCACCTCCAACAATTTCTTAGACCTCCTTACAGTTACTTAAAAGGATTTTCCTTCAGTCAAATCCTGGCTAAATAATGCTCAGCTCCTGTTAAACCCCTCAAAAAACTAAACTTTTACATTTCTTCACAAAATCACCAGACATTGACTTCAAAATCTGTTCTAAGGATGGTACAGAAATTGAAATAGTGAAAACAGTTAAGTTGCTTGGCATAACAATAGATGATAAAAATCACTTTTGAGCCTCATATACTGAATGCAATAAAGAAAACACACTTTAAACTAGGCAAACTTTACCGCCACAAACTTTACCTGGACAACCACACCAAAACAAAACTTCCCAATACCTTACTTATCCCCTCCCTTCTGTATGGTAGTACCATTTTTACAAAGCTTAACTCAACCCTTGCTAATAAACTACAATCCTGCTATTATAAAATAGGTAAATATGCCTACAGAAAACCTTACCGTTCACATCATTGCCACGCTATTGCAGATATAAATTGGCTAGAGTTTCCCCACCATCTCTTCTATACCCAGTTAACCTTAGCCCATAAATTAATCTTTAGACCCAGTGACTGCCCAACACTAAGCTCCATCTGACAAATGTATACTCCCATACGAACACTAAAATCCTCAAGCAAACAGCTACTAGCCATAACAAAACCAAACAAAAGATGTGGACAGAGTCTGCACTCCCATACCATTGCCAAGATTTGGAATACCTTAGCCCCCCACCAAACTGACTGCATAAAAACCTTTAAGTCAACACTAAAATCCTACTACCTAAACAATCCCTCCTTCACCTGTCAAACAAACAGACCACCTTAAACAGTCCTTCAACAAATTCTTGTATTATGCAATGAATAACAACCAGTTCTATTAACTCCAGTTTTTTTATTTTTGCTTTTTGTTACCTAACAATGCAATTTTTTTCTGTTAACTCTAACTACAGAAGGTATTGATTCACATCTATACTGTTCTACATATGTAACTTATAAACCTGTACTTATTGAATGATAACTCTGATCCGAAATGGTTTATATATGTTCTCCTTTTATACATGCAATATTTTGATTTTGCTTATGTTAGATTCATTTTACTTGTAATACATGTGTAGCTTTTCTCCCCAGGCATCCACTGAAAATGTTTTTTTTGACCCAGTGGACTTTCCCGGTCAACAAATGTCAATAAACAAATAAATAAATAAAATGCATGGGGTTGGCTCCAGTATTCTACAGTGTATTGCACCTCCATATATCTAACAGAGTGTTAAATACCAGAATAAAGGATCTAAGCCCACTTAAGCAGATCAGTAAAATAAGATGGAGAGACAGCATCTCCATCACCTCTGGAATAGACCCCCCCTGCAGATAAAGTAGTGTGACATGTTATATTTCTTCAAACAGGACATGGATAATTGGATGGGTGTTCATACATTTACTCCAGGCATGACTGGACACATAATGTATGTTAGCATTTTAGCAGCTATGACTTCACTTCTGAGACTGAATGGGAAGTTAGCAAAGAAAGAACGTAACTTAGCTACTTTGTCTGCTGTTTAATACCAGCTGCATCACTGCTCTTAGGCAGAACGTCATTCATTCCAACATGATCGTGATCATGTTGTGCATTAGTTTAAAATGCAAATGTCATTCGCTCCAACATGATCATAATCGTGTTGCGCATTAGTTTAAAATGCATGAGGCTGAACATTATGTTAAGGGCAAACCTCAAACTAGTCATGCTTCAGTTGTCAACAAAGGAGTTCATGTGCTTCATATTACAAGCACTTCTTCTTAGATAATCTTTTCATGAATTTCACCCCTAAAGTTTATTCTGATATTCTCTTTCACAGTAAAGAAAAAACTTGCCTACTTCTATCTGTCCTTCACTAACACAATTGTTCTACTGGGGATCAAATCCAGGACTTTTTAGGCAGCTGTGATTAACACTGCCATAGAGAACCTACACATACCTGTTGCCTTCATTTTCATGGATGTATTGTATATCAGGAATACATTGTGGTTCTCTATACTACAGTATGTAGATGGGGAAGTTGCAGCTCTATTTTCACAAAATGCTAAATTATCCAGACTGATCTGTTTCAATTATTTTCCAATTCCCATTTTACAGATTTTATTCTCTTTTTCCAAACTTATCAGTTTTTCAAATTCCTCCCAAAGAAGAAAATGTGTTTAATGGTCACTGCGTATGTAATGTATGTCTGCAATGAACAGCAGTGGCTGTTATCGTGATCCTGAAGTACAACTTTGCAGGAGCACATTCCATGGTAAGAGTGAATTCGATGACTTGGAATTAAATGCCTTACAAACACAAGGTGCAGGGTTTGAGTCTCACAAGGGATAATTGGCTAGGCTTAAAATGGCTCGTAAGGGCAGTTAGCTTAGTACTAATCTATGAACCTATGAACCTATGAACTCAGACAGGGAATTGAAGCCACCTATATACTCTGTCTGCCATCTAATGAGAGCAGGAATATTGCTGTTAAGCAAACTTTTCACTCATTCAACAGTTTGTTGACAGAGTTAGATTTTTGTGTATAAGAATGCAAACCAAATGTGGCTAAATCTTATTCTGAAAGAGAGATTCATAGCCATCATGTTTCTATTTCTTACTTTGAAACCATTTGTAGCTGTAAAGTTTCATTTTGATGAGTAGCATGACCAATGCTAATAAATCGATACTAATGCAGTTTTGCCACTGAAGTGAAGTTTGAAATTCTCTCCTACTGGAACAGTGATTTACTTCCACTATGCTTTTCAATGAGGAGCATAATGTCCCACTGGGAACTTAACCCCGTATCTTCTGCATGTAAAGCAGATGTGATAACCACTACACCACAAAATTCTTGCCAGCAAGTGCAGTTCGTTTTTACGGATGTATGATTCTTTGCCCACACAAAATAACGATTGCTATCAGACTTTATTTGAATTTAATGTTATTGTAGATCTCCTGCAAAGCGGATAGTGTTTCCTTATATCAAACAGAAATACCAGAGACATTTCATGACTCAAACAGAAGGAGACTGCATTTAGAGTAATGATTTTTCTGATTTTTCTTTTCTAATCTGCACTCTACAGTGGTTTAAATCTGCTGTTTTACTTTGCTGCAAAAGGATTACATCTGTGAAAAAGTGCAAGTATGCTGAGAATAGCTCAGAGAAGTGTTGCAGTGGAGGTTTTAAGGTATAGGTTGGAAAATATAAGCGTTATCTGACTTCAGATTATTTGAGATACTGTAAGTATCCAACATGTCACTGCTTTTCAGGAGCACATTCCATGGTAAGAGTGAATTCGATGACTTGGAATGAAATGGCACTGTTCTTTTTCTGCTTCAGAAACAATAATAATACTCAGTGCATGTAACCCAAACCTAAAATGACAGTTTAGAGCTTACTGAAAAAAATCAGAAGAAGGTAATTTAAGGCAAGAATTTTTCAATTACTTTTCAGTGAAAAAGCTTTGCAATACCAACTTAACAGCTCTTCCTGCTGCAAGCACATGAACAATTAGCCCCCACTTTAGAAAGCTGAAGGAATTTCTCTGCTTTAGACACTTGTGTTTTGCATCATTGTATATAAAAAGAGTTAGTGGGCTTGAGAGACAGATTAATATTCCTCAGTGATGCATGAAAGACAAGAAAGCCATGGGACATCTAAGAGGATAATGTTATAAGCTTGAACTTTTTCTTTTACTAATATTTACCTCTTTTACCTAGTCTTTTAGTGTGTTCTGTTTTGAGACAAAGAGCCATGGGCAAGCATGTACAGTTACTCTGTACTGCAAATCTGTATGAGATCTGGCAAATATCTTTCTTTCATGTTATGTTTGTTTACATGATTTCAGTATGTGAAACTGGTGTTGGCTGAAAGGCCTCAGTCTGACCTGCCGCCTTACCTGGTTTTACTAAAAGAAAAATAGATCCATAAAGTCACATTTACAGAGTTGTCATAATGGTTAAGGCATTTACCTCACAGACACAACTTATTGGATTTGATTCTCACCTGTCTAAAATGGATTGGGGTAATGGCCTTACTTCCTCGATAGAAGCTACAGGGTTTGATTCTGACTTCTGGGTACTGGTTAAGCTTGTAATAGTGTGCAAACTGGTAGCCTAGTGTTTGCTTAAAGATATGTTGGCAAGACAGGTATGTGTCTCAGAGGATTCCCATGCTCTGGAATAGGCTTCCCATCTATTTGAAGCACAGTCAGTCCATCCTTAACCCTATTTAAGCATAACCTTAACCAATACATGGGAAATCAGAATTTCACCCTGGGTCTGAACCCTATTTCTCTCATACACAGAGGTAGACAGTAATGCCCAAATTAACACACCCCCAACACATAATCTCTAAAAAAACTTCCTGACTGACATGCTCTCTCCTAATAAACATCCATGATACATAATGACACAATTGGGTTGAATTACATGACTAGGCCCTGATGGTCATTAGCTTAATATATAACTATGAACCAATGAAGGGAGGTACAGACTATGGTGGAAATTGACAAGCCGTAATAACCACAAGATTCAGGTGCCTTGAACGTACTATGATCAGCATATACTATGAATCCTTAATTTCAAACGGATGATCTCGTAACTTTCCTGAATGGCACACAGAATAGGAATCAAAGCAGCAATGAAAATATGAGGGATAGGGATTAGCTTTGGTACCCCCCTTGTTCAATAACACATTAAGAAAAAGACACATTTGTAGATTTCAAATACTGTGCATTACGAAATAGGGCTTTAATTAATTTAAATATTGTAATTAGGCTCATTTATTAGTTTTATTGTATGAAATAATAAATCATACTTTACCATATGAAAGACATTGAATCATAGATGGAGCAAACAGTAGCTCACAGCAAAAAAGCTGGCTTGAATATCTAAAAGGAGAGTTTGTAAAATATGATTCACTGTTGGCATTTTCCTATTCAGAATGAACTCAAGCTGATTAGAATGCATTGTCTCAGGTAATGTAGACAGCAAATTATTATTAGTAAAGCTTAAGGAAATTTAACAATTTGTATTTAGGAAAGGAATTAGATGAAAGCTATTCGAGTTTATAATATCCTTTTCAAAATTAACTTTGACAAAAGAAAAAATATGTTATTGTTGGGTCCAGTATCATAGTATTATAGGTTCATAGGTTCATTGGTGTTTACTAGGCTAACAACCACAAGGGCCTTATTAAGCCTAGCATCCCAAATCGCTGACAAGTTCTGTTATCCTTGAGAAGTGTAAGCAGGGGTTTGGGAGGTAAAACATTTACAGGTTCCCTGTGTCCATTAGAGGCATAAATGCCAAACCAGGGATGAATTTCATGTCTCCTATCCAATTGTCCATGTTACACTTGAGTTGGGTCAGGGAGAAACTCTGGTTCACACGGATGGGGAGCCTGTTTCAGAGAAGGGGTAGTCTCTGGGATACATACCTGTCTCTCCAGCAGGCCCTGTTTATATCAAAGGCAAGGTTTAAGTCTTTAGAATGGGTAAGCAGGAGGTCCATCAGAGTCGGGTCTGACAATACCCTGAATGCCAGGCATAGATCTCCCCTCAACAGCCTGTAGGAAACAGAATACAAGGATAGGTCCTTGAGGCGGACTGCATAGGGCATTTTACTTATGACCTGTATTCTTTACTGAGGAACGTCTGTGGATGTTCCATTTGTTGGATATGCCTGGTTAGGTACATACCAAAGGGGGCATTGTACTCAATCATTACAGGTCTGATAAATGCTAAATACAGTGAAACAATGACTTCCTTGGACTTAGATGCCATACCTTTGTTTATAAGTTGCACAGCATAGAATTGTTTCCTCACTACTGTAGACATGTGATGGCCAAAAGCAAGATTATTGTCTAAGTGTGTCCCCAAAACTACAATTATGGGGGGTATATGGGGGTGAGGGGCAACAAGAACAACAGCAACAACAACAAAAAATTCCAGCAGTGGAATGGATAAGAGAATATATGTTAAGCAATTCTGTCAATACAGATATTATAATCTCACAAGGCTGTATTAATAAATATAAAGGCTGTACTATATATAACTATAGTAATTATGAATTAAACAAAGTGCACTTCTTCCTTCTATCAAAAGGTCTTAAATTTGTCCCAAATGTGAAGGCTGATATTAGTAAAGTTCTTATAGACCTTAAATTATTTTTAAGGAAGAAAAACTTGGAATTATTATTTCAGGGACATAATAATTTTAGTCAGAATGATGTAATATTGAGAAGGAAGAGTATGTATAATCCACCCTTACACCCACAATTAAAAAACTTTGAAGTTTTAATGGAGAACAAACTTAGAGTTGAGCTTTCAAAGAATAAAATCACATATAATCTTACCAAGGAATAATATAGTTTATTAAGGGATATAAGGGAGGACACCACAGTAAGAGTCATGAAACCAGATAAAGGTGGAGGCTCTGTTATTATGGACAACATTTTATATGAAGCTAAAATGATGGAAATATTGGGTGATTCAGATAAATATGTAAGAGCCTCCATTAATGAAATTAATATTGGCAATAGGAAGATATATGTGGTATTAAATGATTTACTTTTGGAAGGCTCAATAGATGTTGAAACTTTTAAGTTCCTTCATGTTGAAAAACCTAAGGTTCCCACTATTTTTGGGGTACCAAAAGTTCATAAAGCTGTGGAAAATCCCCCATTGAGACCCATAGTTACATCAGAGGGCTCAGTCACTGCACCTTTGGCTAGATGGTTAGATGTAAAACTGAAGGCCCTATCATTAGGAGGGCAGGGGACCGTTAAAGATTCCTGGGATTTGTTGCGAAATATAACACAAGACATTTATGATGAAAAGATTATTTTTATTACTATTGACATAGTGGATTTGTTTTCATCTATACCACATGATGAAGGGATGATGTGGTTTGAAGAAGCTCTTATAAAATATGGTAGTTTCAATAATAATGATTTTTATCTTATTTTAACATTGATGGATTTAGTGCTAAACAATAATTTTATTCACTATGAAGGAGAGTTCTTTAAGCAAATTCAGGGTGTAGGGATGGGGGCAAGATGTGCCCCCACATATGTTAATATTATTTTATCAGCCTGGGAGGACAAATATATTATTAATTCAAAATATGCTCACAATTGGAAGTTTTATAAGTGCTTTCTGGATGATATGTGTTTTTTATGGATTGGTCCAGAAGATGAATTTTTAGAATTTTTTAAATATATTTCAGAATCCACTGAATTTTTAAAATTTACTTATAAAAAGGATAGGAATTTCTTAAATTATTTAGATATCACGATAGGTAAGGGAGATGATATCTTTTATTCAAAGATTTTTAGAAAGGAAACATTCTCTAATTCGTATTTGGCATTTAATAGTGCACACCCCTACCATCAGAAAAAAGGTATAATAAAGGGGCAATATGTGAGAGGAAGCTGTATGACAACTAGAGAGAGTGACTTTGATGATGAGTGTATTATTTTGTATAATATGTTTATAGATAGAGGCTACCCCAATGACCTCATAGAAATGATAGAGAGGGAGGTCAGGGGAGCAAGACATGATAAATTTAAACCTATTTTAGGGGTGAAAAGAGCTTTGAATGAGACAAAGCTCAATAAGAATTTTTATGAAGGCGCAGGTAATTTTGTAGTGGATTAAAATGGTAGTGCACCCAAAATTAAGAATATTCTGGAAGAAGAATGGAATAGGTTTGGACAGATTTCAGACCTTAAATGTATCTTTGAAGAACCTTTGAAATGTACATATAGAAGGGGCAAAAATTTAAAGACCATATTAGAAGGCAAATATGATATGAAAAAAGTTAGGGAAGGAAAAATAGGAACATTCAAATGTGGAAGATGTTCCCAGTGCCCCTATATCTGTACAAAGGATACCATCTTTATAGCTAGTAGGGATAGGTTGATACAGAGTAGACATTTTGCTAATTGTGATACCTCCGGGATTGTATATTTAGGGTTGTGTGACCATTGTGATGCATTTTATATAGGAAAATCGGAAAGAAAGTTAAAAAATAGAATATATGAGCATTACTATGAGATTAAAATAAAATGTACCAATAATGCTTTGTACAGACACAAATTAAGTTGCCATGAAGCAAAATTTAGTTTTTTTGTACTGGAAGTGGTGGAAAAGGATGTAAGGGGTGGCCCATGGGAAACTTCAATTGAATATAAAGAATTATTGTGGCAACTTTTTTTGGATGCTAATAAATTCCCAGGGCTAAATGATGTCATCTCTTTGGCACCTGTGCTAAAGCTGAGATCAGCAAAGCTTTAGATTTTTAGATAATATTAGTCTATATATGTAGGTGAAAATAGTTCATCCCAATATTAGGTATTATATGTTTGAAATGTTCAATATTTATGACTTATTTAGTTTTATGAAGTTTGAACAGTGGATGGTATTAGTATTATTTAGTACTATTTAATTTATTAATGAATACATCTGATAGTTATTTTATTAATGATATTTTAATATTCAAGTATTAAATTATTGCTGTTTTAAGTTAGTGAATTAAGCATTTGATGCGTTTTTTAAAATGTACCTTATTTATTTGCTGAATGCATTATAGGTTTTAGCCCTTTAAATGTATAGGAGGACTGTTTTTTTGTCTTAATTAAATGTCTTAATTAATTAATTTGAAGTGTATAAATTGGGTGTGTTTTAGGTATGCATTTGTCTCCATCTGATGAAGTTCTTCTAAATGAAAATGCAGTGTGTGTTGAATTGCGTTAATGTGATGCGTTTTACTGGTGGACTGAAGAGTCGCTTTATGTATTTTCCTTTTTGATGGACTGAAAAGTCGTTGTTCATTAAAGCATAGTGTGCTATTAAGGATTTGTGCCTTCTTCGATCTGTTCTGGTTTTAGTACTGTGTCCCCAAGTCCCTGACTATTGGGTCAACTCTAAGGGGTGTGTTGTCAATATGATAGTTATCAGGGGTGGGTGACTTCCCAAAGGATACCATTATGCTTTTCTTGGCATTTAGTTTTAGTCCATGGCTCTGACACCAGTTATTTGTCTGTGTCAGCCCCCCCTGGAGAATATTTGTGTCAGTGTGGGATTCAGTGACAGATCTTAATTTGCAATCATCTGCAAATTTAGTCAGCCAGAGACCACTGACATTGGCCTTGACTTTTGATAAGTAAATGCCAAAAAGGAATGGTCCAAGGACTGATCCCTGAGGGACCCCACTTGTGATTGGCCTCTTTATAGAGGTGGGTTCCCCAATTCTAACTTCTTGGGTCCTGTCTGTGAGCCAGTTGGCTATCCACTGGGTGACATACAGGTTTGCTTAACAACTTCACAAAGTCCTGGTGCCACATTTATACTGAGACACAACTGCTATTGCATCTATTTTCTGTTTAAAATGTTTTCTTGTCTCAGTTGAAGTAATGCTGGCAGTCTAGGTCTACATGAGAAAGAACACTGTCACATCAGACAGTTAATTTCCAGAAATCTCCTGATCTCAGACTCATGGGACACTGATTGTTATCACATGCTGTAATGTAAGCTGAGTGTAGGGACTGTAAGAGACAACCCCCCCCCATTACTGACAATAATTCCTGGCAGTGAAAAAAATGAAATGATGTTGGCATAAAAGTGTACAGGACATGCACAGTATTGTCTTAAAATCAGAAATAATAAAAAAAAAAACCTCCTCTGGGCCTTTGCATTTCAAAAAGAAACAAAAATTCAAACACATTACAGCAAATTCAGAAACTCACTATTTGTGCATAAGCAGCATATTACATGTAGTCGAGGAATCGTGTCACATACTAGTCTTAACATCTTGAAGCTTCACTTACGAATGATTGAAAAAGCCAGGCCAGATGACAAATCTCTCCAAGCCCTTGTCACAGATCCAGGCCACCCATGACTGGAGGTACATAGTTTAGTGTTGCAGGGCATATTTAGCCTGGTCTAAGTCCTCTCTATTACTGACAGTAAATCCAATCACTGATTTTACACAGCGAAGCTCCTGTCTATCTACAAACCTATCAAGTCTGCTGGGCATTGTCTGTACTTGTACACAGTTGCTAAGGCCTGGGACTCCTTACCTGTATCCATCTGGTTAATACCCCCCTTCCATCTTTCAAAACCACTCTGAAAGACTTCCTATCTAAAATCTGGCCCTGTTCTTGCTCGAAATCAGGAGAAACTGCATCCCTAAATGTGAACAAGTACCTTTTCATTCCTTATAACCCCTTACTCTCCCTTCTTCACTTACTTCCTTACTTCTATCAACTTCTCTTCCCTGACTTTCTCTCTAAATATACCATGAGCCTGCTTTTCCCTCACTTCATATGCAATTCCTGTTTGTATTAGACTAACTTACCTTTAATTTTGCTACAAACTGTCTAAAATTTCTCTAATTAATAAACAATTATCATATAACTCATAGAGAGTCATAACCAATGTTTTTATATTTTGTCTAATTTGTTGTAATTGTTTAAACTACAGATGTTTTTGATTTCTTTTTGAAGATTGTAAAATTATTGTTCGGAAAATGTTTTGTAATAGTTTGGAACTTTTCTCCCTGAGCCTTCACTGAAAATGGGCTTCTACCCAGTCAGACTTTCCTGTTAATCAAATGTCAGTACATACATACATGCAAGCTTACATACATACATACATACATAAATAAATATGGTCAGATGACACAGACAGCCTACTACCATGAACTCCTTTAAAGACACATATACTAATATTTCACATGTTTATATACACAACATCCCCTCACATTAAAAGGGAGGATAAATAAATTCTGAGAAGTTATTTAGCTTCATCCTATAGTCCAGGAGGATAAATAAATTCTGAGAAGTTATTTAGCTTCATCCTATAGTCCAGGATTTGGTTGTATCAGCTGCCATTTGTCTACTGTATCATTCTAAGCAAGACCCTCAACTAGAAAGTGATGTCGAAGTGAGTCTGAAGACACTTGTGGATCAACGTTATAACATGGTTAAAAATAAATAAATAAAATAAATAAATATACTGTACTTTAAATTTATCCACATTGAATGACTGATACTGTGGGTACGCTGCTGAAATACACAACATACATTCAATAGAATAAAAACAATTCACTTGTTTTTTCAAAACAAACATATTGTGACATTTCTGACACTGTTGAGTCACTATCTGCATATTTATTTTCTGAATTAGACTCCCCAACTTAGAATATTTAAAAGTAGCAATTTGGTTAGAATTCTCATTTCCAGTATTTCTGTTGTCAAGCAAAGCTTAGGTCTTATCTGGATTTACATTGGTCATAATTGCAGAATCTGGATGAGACGCGCTGAAGTCATAGGTTCATAGGTAAGTACTGTCCTTGAGATCCCTTTTAAGCCTAGCCAGTTTCCCTTTTTTGTGTTCAAAATAACCTGTTCCATTTGATTATAGATTGTCCTTACCCATCCCATGGTCAATAATTATATATTACCCCTAAAGAGAATACCTAGGATTATACCATAGATAGTTTGAGGGGACCCATGTGTGGGATAAAGAATTTAGGAAATGCATCCGTCCATTAGTAGTACAGGGGGCAGTTCTGGGATAAATTTCTCAGCCATAGATTTAAGTTTCGCTTGAAAATGGACAAGGATTAATTTTGTTTTACGTGGATAGGGAGTCTGTTCCATAGCAGCAGTATCCTCTGTGAAATATACCTGTCCCTCCAAACCATCTGCTGATGTTGCAGAAGAGGTTTAGAGCCCTAGATTGAGTATTTCTGATGCCATTTTGAGTTGCTGATGTGCAGTAAATCCATCAGCAATGGGTCGGGGGATGTCTTGTATGCCAGACACTGGTCACTTCCTAGCAATCTATAGGATACTGAATATTGTGACAGGGCTTTGAGTCAATCTATGTACGGCATGTTGTTTAGGCCTTGTGTCCTTTCAGTAAGGTGTCTGTGGGCATTCCATTAGTAAGTAAGTCCATGTAAATGTTTTCATTCTGAGAAGGTAGTACTGTCTTTCTGAAGAGGCAATAAAACGTCCTCGTGCTGATTCATTTTACCTTGTGTAATAGTAATGAGATTAGCTCCTGGATCCATAGCTTGTACAAGCATTTGCTGTCTTTCCTGTATACTTAATATAGCAGATCCGTGAACCAGATTTGTGTAGGAAATTCAGTAGAATTAATTATCATATCTTGAATTGAACTTCTAACTCAGAAAAAAAAAACATCTGATTTAGGCTTAGTTTCATTCTGACTCTTGTCTAACTTTCTAAAACTTAAAGTTTTTTTGATGGCCTATCATAGCAAAACTTGTTATGATGCTTTTCCTATAACAACTCAGCAGTGATGTGTTTACAGTGACATACAAGCTGAAAAAATGAAGTAAGTGATTAGGACTCAAGGTGTTTCACCATTGTCAGCTGTTCTAGAGCTACATCCACTAGCTGTGGTGAAAGGCAGAAATCACCCCACTTTTTCCAGTTTGTACAGGGGTTCATAGTGTCACATCAACAGTGACCATCACGTATAACCTGTGTTCACACCACTGGGTGGCTAGCCCTGCTGCAGTGGTACATTTGTATATTCAAGAATGCACCAGAAAAAACAATTCAGCACATTTACTTTTCTTGGTGAGATTTTCCACTGTTTGCATTGTTCATTGTAGTTTCCTGTTGCCTGGAGGTGATCCATGGTTGAAAGTAATAAACTTTCAATGATTCTCTAAGTTTTTATTTATTTTACATTTATTTACCAGGAAAGTCTGACCTGGAACAAAACCAATATTCAGTGAAGGCCCAGAGAGAAATGCTCCAGACACATGTTTTTATAACAAGCTACACAATTCCTGGTTCATAAATTGAAGACTATTACCTTATATATTTTTTTAGGAATTCCATAGCTTACAAATTGTGATTAAAAACAGTAACAGCACTTTTATTTTCCATTTCCGATAACTGTGGAAACTCTGAAAATTCTAAGTGGTAGTCTGCACAGAATAAGACAACCATGTTATTCACACATTATTTTGGTTTACTGTATTATCAGCTGCTCCCATAGCTTTCATACTCTTTAATTCTTGCTCATTTTGGTTCACTGCATCTATCGATTACTCCTGTAACTTCAACGCTCCTTAATTCATGCTCATTTCTAACATGAGTTCAAATTCATAGGATAGTACTAGCCTAATTGCCCTTATGGATCATTTTTACACCTAACCAATTATACCATTTGAGAATCAAACGTCGCACCTTGTGTTTGTAAGGTAAATACCTTAACCATTATGCCAACTCCCCTTCTCAGTGAACACATCACTGCTTTTGCCTCTAGTGACACTTTAATATAATACTCAGCTTGCATACAACCCAAGCCATCAGACAAACAGGGATATCTCTGCAAAGTGTCATCAGTATTCTGAAACATACTTATAGCAGTCAAGGACTTGTGTTTCCAAGTTTGCAGTGAAGTGCCAATCACGTAAATTATTTTATTATTATTTCCTGGCACATTATCCCTATTTTTCCCTCTCTTCCCTCCAGCCTCACTTAGCCTGCAGGCTGTTTTCCTAGTTGTCATGCCATACAGCCCTAGCTCACCTTATTCCTCCTACCAAGCTGTCACTGATGTAACCCCGGCACTGTGAAGGCCTTCCATCTTATTAGGGATTCAGCTTTGAGGTGCTCACTTTTAACAGCTGGAGAACAAAGGATCCCATTAAATGCATGGGACATAGTACTGGAAGACAATCTGTATGTGTCAGGCATTCATCTACCCCTTACCCTAATATCCATCACAGCAGGCTGACACATGTAGTTCACCTGGATGGGCAAAGAGGAGTGGTTTGTGAATATCTGTGCCCTGACCATTAGACTGCCCTTCCAGCCCTCTTATATGCCCAGCTTCATGGTCTGTTTCATTTTCATCTCTGCTAGAGTTCAGCTAGAACTTCACCCAGAAAACTCCCCTTCCCTCTGCTCAAGGTAGACATGACCTTCCTTCCTACCTGTGTTACCAAGTGCCCAAGCCATCAGTTGAACGTAGGTCACTTGGGCCCCAGGCGGGGAATCATCCATGTATTCTATTGATGCAGGCCACATCAGCCTCATTGTTTGTTACAATATGCTTTTCTGCACAGACTCTACATACCTGGGCATTATATATTGCAGCTAACTGCCTCCATTCTGCACAAGCCGAAGTAGTGCTCCAACTTCATATAGCTTGTCTTTGTGGTTATACTTTGTGCAAATGTTCAAATGTTCTGAATCTTTGCCTCTTCCATATTTTTACATTGTCTTCGCTAATTTTCCATTGCTGTGTTACATTTCATGATGATTAATGTATCACTCTGTAACTGCACAGCATAGATACTTTTAATTGTGCCAAGTGCTTCACAAACACTGAGGTCCAGAATATTTGTCTGCTTTAACTCAGCTTGAATGACATTAATCCTTCCACTTGTAACCTCAGTTTGTCCGAAATTAACCAAGGGCTTTAGTTTATTCACAAGTGTGTCAAAAGGATACCTTCTGACTTGAGTACTTTAAATTCAATGTCTTAAATATGAAATCAGACACCATAGGTTCATAGGTTCATAGGTAGGTACTAGGCTATCTGCCTGAGGGCATTTATAAGCCTAGCCAGAGTGTGGCGGCTTTCGCCACCCCATTGATTAATTAACTTTGCCTCTGTCAAGCAGAGCCAATGAAGTGATCCCAGGGGTGTACTTTCTGTTACCCATCCACTCGTCAAGGCTTCTCTTGAAGAGTGTTAGTGAGGGGCTCTGCCTAATGTAGTTAGGAATTTTGTTCCAAAGCATGGGGAGTCTCTGTGACAGGAATCTATCCCTCCAGCATGTTCTACTTATTGTTGTGGCGAGGTTTAGCTCACTAGAGTGCATGGCTCGCAGTGACTTGGAGTTCTTTAGGTGGAGCATGTCCATCAATTCTGAGTTGGACATGGCTTTGTAAGTCAGGCAGAGATCACCTCTGAGTAAGCAATAAGCCACTGAGTACAGCCAGAGTTTTTTCAGTTGGGCTGCATAGGACATATGTTTGAGGCCAGTAATCCTCTTGGTGAGGTGCTTTTGTGGTCTTTCAAGCTGTTGGAAGAGTCTTGTGAGGTACATCCCAAATGGGGCTTTGTACTCTATGATAGGTCTGATGAGTGACGAGTAGAGGGGCACTATAACCTCTTTATTTCTAGATGCGAACCCCTTAGTAATTAGATGGGCCACATAGAAGGATTTCCTAACTACTTTGGCAATATGATTGTCAAAGGAGAGATTACTGTCTACCTTGGTCCCCAGATCTCTTATTACCTCTTCTGTATTAAGGGGGCTGCCGCCTATGTGGTAATTCGTGGGTGTTTTGTTTTTCCCAAACGGGATGACTATGCATTTTGTTGGCATTTAGCTTGAGGCCATGACTTTGACACCAGGTGTCTGCCTCAGTAAGGCCTTTTTGGAGGATGTCCGTGTCAGCCGGAGAGTCAATTATGGCTTCCAGTTTGCAGTCATCGGTGAACTTGGTTAGCCATAGTCCTCCTGTGTTTGCCTGTACTTCTGAGAAATACATGCCGAAAAGAAGGGGTCCCAGAACTGAGCCTTGCGGGACACCACTTGTGACTGGTTTAGAGTCAGACCTGGAGCCCGCTATTCTTACTGTGTGAGTTCTGTCTGTAAGCCAGTTGGCAACCCACCTTGTGATGTAGGGGTTTATGTTCAGGCTGGTGAGTTTTTCTATAATATCCGAGTGAGGAATGGTGTCAAACGCCTTGGTGAGATCAAGGTAGGCTGTGTGAACCACATTTCCCTCATCTATGGCCTTGGTAACTGTCTCGAAGAAGTCAACCAGGTTTAGTAGGCATGATCTGCCCTTAACAAAGCCGAACTGGGTCGGGTCAAGTGTTTGGAGGTTCCCAATGTCTTTGTTAATTAGTTCCATGATGATGCGCTCCATAGCCTTGCAGACCAGGCTAGTCAGGCTTATGGGGTGATAGTTACCAGGGTCAGTTGTGGCTCCTCCTTTGTGGAGCAGAATAACCATTGCTGTGCACCATTCTATGGGCACGTAGCCTGTGGAGAGGCTGAGGTTGAACAGCGTGTTTAGGTGAGGGGTTAGTTCGTTCTGTAGTTCGTGCAAGATGCAGCCTGGGACACCATCTGGCCCCATTGATGCTGTGTTTTTGGCTTTTGAAAGGGCTGTTTTCACCTGTGCTTCTGTGATTTCTGGGACACTACACTTTTCGGGTATTGTTGTGGGCCCTTTTGAAGGTGAGAGGGAGGTGATGCTTGCACTGAATCTATCTGCCAGTATGTTGGCGATATAAGTAGGTTCAGTATATTTTGTGCTATTTTGCACTATCTCAGAGCATATCTGCGAGTTTCCACTTAGATTTTTGACATAGCTAAAGAAGGCTTTGTGGTTATCTTTCAAGTCCTTGGCTATTTTTCTTTCGAAGTTAGCCTTGGATGATTTTATGAGGGACCTTAGTTTCTTACTGATATTGATCAGGGATGTCTTTCCTTCTTGGGATTTGCTTTTTTTCTGAACTAGTTTCCTCCTTTTGTTGTATAACCTGTTTATGGCGGGGGTCCACCAGACTGGTTTCCTTCTTTTAGGGGAGTGAGTCTTGGTTTTGCTAGGGATGGCATGATCCATGCATCCTTGTAGGTGCTCACAGAGTGCAATTGTAAAGGATTCTGCATCTTGGGCAGTGTTATCCTTTAGCATGGGGGCTGTGAAACTTACCACCTCTGACTTAAGTAAGGTGAAGTTTGCTTTAGAAAAGTTTTTCACTGTGGTTTCCTTGGTTGGGGGTGGTGGTGGGGTGTGGACATCCAGGGTGATTAGTTTATGGTCTGATCTAACCAGTGACGGGTTGACCTCTGGTATGGAGCACCTGTCGCCCATGTTGGTGATGACCAGGTCCAATATGTTGTGGCCTCTGGTAGAGGAGTTTACCAGCTGATCCAGGGCATTTGAGTTGATAAATTCCAGGAAGCGCTGAGCCTGGGAGTTTGTACGCAAGTCGTTTTCCCAGTTAATGGTAGGGTAATTGAAATCTCCCAAGATCAGTGTGTTCGGTAGGACCTTCATGTTTTCCAGTGTCTCCAGAAAGGTGAAGTGGTGGTCCTGGGTCATGGAGGGTGATCTGTAGCAGGCCACAATTTGCATTGCAAATTTGCCCAATGTTAGTTGTACATGGATGATCTCAGAGATATCATACTGCGCCACTGACCTGGAGGTGTGGGTATCCTTGATGAATATGGATACACCCCCTTCTTTTGTGTTTCGATCTGTGTTCTGTGGCCGACATGTGTGGTATGAGTTGTAGCCCAGTAGTGCTGGAGTGCTCTCTGGAGCCTTGAACCAGGTTTCAGTTACTGCACAGATGTCAACGTTCTCCATACTTAGGAGTGCTTTGGGTGCATGCATTTTGAGATTTAAACTCCTGGCGTTGAGTAGCATAAACCTCAGTTTTTTACTTGTGCTGTTTACGGAGGTGGGTTTGAATTTTGAGCCTTGCCTATAAAAGGCACTATGGGGGCAGCAAGAGCCTTGGCCAGTATTCGAAAGCCAAGGGGTGACAGGTGCAAGCCGTCTCTTGTGAAGCAACGTGGCTTGTCGAGCATGTTATCCCAGGCTGACAGACACTGGATCCCCTTTGAATGACACCAGAAGCTTAGCCAATTGTTGAAATTGATCATTTGTTTCTTTATACTGAGGTATCATTCTTGGTGAGGGCAGGATGCTACTCAGGGTCAGGGTCATACCCACCTGGGCTACATGATCAGAGAGCTCTTCCATGTCTCTTTTCATGTAGTCCAGGGAGGTACGGCTCAGGTCGTTCATACCAACATGAACAATGACAGATGTTTTTTATTCCTCCCCAGTCACTTATCCATTTTAAGTAGAATACACTTGCTTTTAATTGTTACATAGGTATTGCTTACAATGTCAGATTAATTCAGATAATCATGGTTTTAGCTGACAGCTGTATCATTGTCTAAAGCATGCAGTGTGTTCACTATATGTAGTTAATTGTACCAACAAACATTTGATTTGTATTCTACCTTTTTGCTTCTGCTGCATTTCCAACTTTCTGCAACATTTTATTTCACTTTTGTCAAGTTCTTGGGAGATGATTACAATCCCTACAAAGCCTGCAGCTTGGCTGTATGCTTTGCAGTACACATTCTTGTATCTGGAACAATTTGGTGCAGTTTCTGTTTGTTCATTTATTACCTGTTGCTGCACTGAAAGCCTTATAATCACTAGCATTTTTATTTTTATTTTTAATATTTCATTATTTCTAATCATTCCAGATTTATTGCCATCTCTTTTGTACTCAGTCTGGTTTTTACATATATCAAAATATTTTGTGCTTTTTAAGTTAAATGTTTGAGGGTTCACTTGCACTACAGGCATCCATCATTTTTCAGTGTTATAACTGTTTTCCTTAACAACTTGTCTCTGATCTTATCATTTCAGAATGCACACTCATTCCTGCCTTTTAGTATGGAATCAGCCAGGTTATTCAAACTTGAAGTCAAACTCATGAGCCCTTGATTTCTAAGAAATGATAATGTTGTACATAAGAAAGATCTTATTTGATTTACTGTATGCCTGGAATTTATTCTTTAGAGAAACAATTGTGCCTCTCTCCTCTACATTAAAACTATGTGTTAAATACTTTACTTGCTTCCTTGTATGTTAAATGAAGGAACACTGTATATTATTATCTTTTTCAGCCTCTCACAGTGAGATATAGCTCAAAACAGTAAATCTATAGCTTTTAGGTAAGTTTCCACAAGGCTTCAGACCTATTGGTGGCCGTATTAAGTCATCTTGAGAAAACGGTGTAAAAACTGCAGCAGAAAACAGTGGCTGCCCAGAGATGAAAGAACAGCAAAACAATATTAAGAGGAAGATATGAGACTATATTACACAGAAATAAGTTATATAATAAATACATACATGCAAGACAATCTTTATGTATTTTTTCAGTAAAAAATGAAAACTACTAAGCTGGACTTCTACTGGTCATGACTGTGATGTTGTAAATGCCTCTTTGATGAGCCTATATAGGGTGGTAGCCTGGCATAATGGTTAAGGTGTTTGCCTTACAGACACAAGGTGCAGTATTTGATTCTTGCATGGGGTAATTGGCTAGGCTTGAAATAGCCCACAAAGGCAGTTAGCTTAGTACTGATCTATGACCCTAGGAAAAGGCAAGCATTCAGATAAACAGCAGAAGGAAAACACATCTTCCAGTGTTAAGTAAGTTTAATTATAACATTATGAAGTATATTTATAGTGACAGTATACACATATTCAAATATACTGCCAAGTGAAAAGCCTCAGACACTGATATAAATATCATGAAGTGTTATTGAAGCTGTACTAGGAAGGCATGAACACATGACATAAACCACCCATTAAGTATAACTCCCTTAAAGATATACACATTTACATATGTGACACACTCCAGCCAGTTATATATTAACTCTGAAATCACTATACTTTATGTAGGGGGATACTGCAGCTGTGGTCTTGTTATAGATATTAACCCTCATATGCACTTTAATTGTAATACTCCAAGAATTGTAATTAGGGTTATGATTTTTAACTGGCAATTGATGGACTTGGTGCAGGACATTTTACTTAGGTATTATATTTTGTCAGCAGTGCAAGACTGCAAGTTATGCTTTTTCAGTAAACTTAAAAGTAAGTGTGAAGAAGCTGAAAGCACTGTCATCTGTGTTAGCATGTGTGGCAGGACATTTGTGCATATTCTTTGATTAACTTGTATACCAGCATGCCTGATTGTGAAAATGTAAATAAGTTTAAAAATGTTGAGTCTTTCCCTGTTTAAACAGAATGCTTAAAGAGTCTGTCACTGCTTTGATATATCTAACTGCACATGTTTGAGACGGACATTCTAAAGCACTGTGGAGAATCAACTGAGCAGTGAGTGATGTCATTGGAATGTTCCTGGTTGCTAGGAGATTGTTTAAACAGGTGATTGACAGAAAACAAATTTCTTTTAAACAGCTGACTATTATATTTTCAAATTATGCAGTTAAGACTGATGAAGATAGTTGAGACTGAGAACCTGTGCAGTTTGTCAAGTATTGAACAGTCAGTTGACACCAAGAAAAGAGAACTCACCAAGAAAATTGTAAGCTTGCCTTGGCCTTGCCATTGTTTCTTAGAGCAGATCAGGGACATTATTTCTTTAGTTAGATCAGGAAAGTTTAGTTATTAAGATAGAGGTTTTCTTGAATAATTGATTCCTATCCTGCAGTTTGATTTACATTTCTGGTGATTGAGTTCTAATGTTTATTGAGAGTTACTGATTTTCAATTTTGTAATCATTTTTACTTATTATTAAATGTTATACATTATTTTACATTGTGGCTGGAAACCGGTGCTTTTTTTTTCTTTAGAGAATAGAGATTGCTTCTACCTGTTTGATACTCCCCAAGTCACCCCAAGGCCTGGCTGTTCTAGTCATAGCTATCATTTATTCTGATAATTAATTTTCATAATAGAATAAAAATCCACCAAGCTGTATGAACTCTGCAACACACTTTATTATTAAGCGCTTTTCGTCCAACTGAATCGTTGGACTTCCTCAGATAAAGTGTAATTAAAATTCATGGATTTAAATACAGCTCTAAAAAGGGCAGGTGACCTACTCATTACATATTTAAAGAAAAGTAACTTGTTTAAATACAAATCCATTGTGAATATGTTAAGTTAATTATGTTCTTTAAAACATTTGTGTTATTTAAAAAAAATTGTGTTATTTAAAAAAATTGTGTTATTTAAAAACGTTTTACAGCCAGCCAACAAAAATATTTTCCACAAAAAACTATATGTATGTATACAAAAAATAGGGGTGGCCCTCATTCTCTATTATTAGAGAAATTAGAATTAATTTGGCAAATAAGGCTCAATGCCTATACATATCCAGGCCTTAATGACAAATGTTCTATTATGTGCTTACTAAAATTAAAAAATTTAGAGAGGTGAAGTGTATATTTACATATAAGTACATGTGTATGTAAGTACACTGATTTTCTATTTTTTGTATACATACATATACACCTTCCTCAGCATTGTGCATTCATATTTTGTATAAAGGTATGCATGATAAGTGGTAAGGGGGTAAAGTGCATGTATATATATTTATCTGACCAGAATCAAGATAGTTCAGATGCTTAAAATATAGAATATCTAGTCTTGTATATGTTTAGGTTCACAAAGTTATACTTCATAAATATTTTTACATTTATATGTTTATATAAATGTTTTCAATGTAGGAAAATATTTAGTTTAAAAATAATACGTTTTTTGTGGAAAATATTTTTGTTGGCTGGCTGTAAAATGCAGTACCTTAATTTGATGAAGCAAAGGTCGTTGTACAAATTCTGAATGTATCTCTCCTGGTCTGAGCATAAGCAGTCTTGTATGTAAGTTGTTCTGCTGAACTGTTTGATATTTGTTTAATAAGTGCAAGATAACAGCCCTGTTGAATTGGCGACACACATTTTACACACATTTTTATAATGCTGTCCAGTTTTGGATTACTTTCCCAATTTGAGTATTTTATTGAGGGTATCTTCATAAAGATGTGATGTTTTGAAACTCTCAATGTTGTAAAAAAGCTTAAAATCCTTGACTTAAAACTGTGGACCGTTATCTGTGATGATAATGTGAGGGACACCATATTGAGAAAAAAATGGATTCATCAGCATTACGACCGTTGACAAATACTGTCTTCATCTCTGGTGGCATTTTACTTAGTGGCAAAAAAGTGTTTCAAAAATAGTTCAAATCAACTTTTTGAAGGTGCTGCATTATCCTCAAGGGGTGAAGGAAGAGCATGTACCACTGTAAACTTACCAATAATGAAGTTATTTGAATGACCACAAGGTCTGAGTACCACAAGTTTTAATTAAGTACATTTGGTACCATTATTGGATGAAGCAGAGGAGGAGGCAGGTGAGGGTGGGTTGTAAGCAGCATGTTGTTTAATGGTAGAAAGTAAAACAGAGCTTTGATGAGAGTTTAGGGGTGAGGATACAGAATTGCTGAGCATCGTGGTAGAGAAACTCTCCTGGAGGTGGAGCCAGACAGTGAGGCAGGGGAATGAAGAGGCATGACCTGCTCACCTCTCCTAGGGCAGGGCAGAGTTGTCTGCACTCAGGGAGCACATAGGGAGGTACAAATTTCCTAATGGAGACATAAAACTTCTTGCCATGCTTCAGTATTGGAGGTTAGGCAATGCCCTTTGTGGAAGAAAGGAATGGGCAGTGAGGTCAGCGCACTGAATGTCTCTGTTCCTTTGTTTACCTAAGTATCTGCAGGGAGATACAGCCATAAGTAAAAACTCAGACAACACTGCCTGGTGGTGACCTTCATGATGGCTGCTTTTAGCTGACTATCTTGGTGATTACAGCACTAATGTGCCCATTATCCAGGGCTGATGATCAACAGACAGCAGGGACAATGAGACTGTAATAATAATAATAATAATAATAATAATAATAACAATAATAATAATTATAATAACAATAGTAATAAATTATAAGTTCGGGACATACTACTCTATCAGTCAAGAAACCCCTGTGCTATGGAATAAAACAGGTGAGATTAATTCCACTACTGTTCCCATCACCTACCCTTCTTCTGCCCTAATTGACTCTCCAGCTGACACGAGCATCCTTCAAAAAGGTCTCACAGAGACGGACAACTGGTGCCAGAGCCATGGTCTAAAGCTAAATGCCAAAAAGTGTATAGTCATACCCTTTGGCAAAAACAAAAGTGCCCACAAATTACCACATAGGTGGTAACCCATTAAGTACAGAGGAAGTAATTAGGGACCTGGGGACCCAAGTTGATAGTAATCTCTCCTTTGACAACCACATTGCCAAAGTGGTTAGAAAGACCTTCTACATAGCCCACCTCATCATGAAAGGATTCACATCTAGATCAAGGGAGGTCATCGTGCCCCTTTAGTCATCCCTCATCAGGCCCATAATAGAATACAATGCCCCTTTTGGGATGTACCTTACCCGACACCTGCAGAAACTAGAAAGACCCCAAAAGTACCTCACAAAGAGGATCAAGGGACTCAAACAGATGCCATATGCTGCTCGGTTAAAAAAAACTCCAGCTCTACTTAGTTGCATACCGCCTACTTCGAGGCGATCTATGCCTAACATATAAAGCTATGTCCAACCCAGAATTAATGGACATGCTCCACCTCAGAAAATCCAATTCCCTTAGAGCCATGCACTCGAGGGACTTGAGCCTCAGCACAGAAATAAATAGAACATGCTGGAGGGACAGATTCATAACCCAGAGGCTCCCTTCACTCGGGAACAGAATCCCAGTCCATGTTAGGCAGAGTCCCTCACTGACCCTCTTCAAGAGGAATCTTGATGAGTGGATGGGGGACCATAGGTTTACCCCAGGGATTACTTCTGTGTCACTACTAGACAGAGGCACAGTAAACTAACCTTAAAAAGGGCACAGTAAACTCAAATCAAGGGGTGGCGAAAGCCAAACACACTCGGGCTAGGCTTATAAATGCCCCAGGGCAGATAGCCTAGTATGAACCTATGAACCTATTAACAGGTTGTATCTTGAAGGTACGCATGGTCATTTTCTGTCCAGCAGAAAACTTTTAACAAATGAACAGTAGAAATATGTATATATCTTCATCTATCTATCTATCTATCTATCTATCTATCTATCTATCTATCTATCTATCTATCTATCTATCTATCTATCTACAGTAAACTCTCAGTTAACTGGAACTCAAGCAACCAGCACTATCAAGCAACCGGCAAAAAACATAATAGAAATACAGTACAATTTTCATGTGTTGTACTTTCTGTTTTCCCCTGCGGAAACATACCTTACGTTTTTAAAATTTTAGAGTTTTAAAAAGGAAGATAGGAATAAATTTCCTCTCCTCCCAACCTGAGAACAAGTCAAACCAACAAATAGTATAGGGTACAGTATTAGTCAGACCTATTTTTAATAGTAACTGTCAAGCAACCAGAAACCACAGTTATCCGGCATCTACCAAATCCCATGGGTGCCGGTTAACTGAGAGTTTACTATATCTTTCTATCTCTGTATCTGTCTATAGATGTGTGTTTCTGCGCACACACACACACACACACACACACACACACACACACACACACACACACACACACACAGATATATCTATCTATATATATCACACACATATATATATATATATCTATATCTGTCTATCTGTATATATATATATATATCTGTCTATCTGTATATATATATATATATATATATATATATATATATATATATATATATATTTATAATGTATTTGTGTACCTTAAGTTCATTTTGAAACTTTCCTAAGTGGTCTAAAAACAAAAACTCAAAAAATTCCTTACCATTCTGACAGAGTAAAGTAGTATGTTGTTTCGTCAGAAGACTAAGGATGTTTTAAGAGTTTTTTCTACTTTCATGCATGAATTGAAGAAGTGACAACTTCTAATGAATGTGTTTGTGACTGACTGTTTTGATTCATACCTCTCAACTGTCCCTGTTTTGAAGTAACATTCCTATTTTCAGGCTTTATTTATGTATGTACCTGTTTTGAAGGTATGTCCCTATGTTCTGGCTTGATGTACCCCTTCACAGAATTTTCTGAATCCTAGTCATCTTGTTTGATTTTTGAAACTGTCACTGAAAACCACACTACATGACCAAAATACTAGTGTCATCAGTAATTTAAAGAAAAAGGGCACACATTCTACATCACTCTTTTTCAGAAGAAAAATAAATGACCTAATATGGCACAATTTTACAATAAAATTAATTAAAGTTGTTACATTATGCATGCAGGAAGTGTTATGTGCTATTTGGTGTTCAAATGTTATGTTTATTAAACGTTCAGATTTGTGGCTGGATGTTTCTCCTTCATTCCTATTTTCAGTGTTTACAGTTTGACGGGTGTTTTGATTTGTCAAAGGCACATCAACAGTGGTGAGAATTTACCCTGCTACTCAGAAACAACAATGTACTATTGGGCAGACAGAGGAGAAACACGAAGCTACATACGCTGCATGACTTAACAATTCCTGAATTATTGACAATTTTTAAATTTCCTTTTGATTTAATTGCCTGATATTTACAAATACCTTTATCTGTACCCAAAAGCATCAATGATAATCTGTTTAAAGTAATTAAATTGCACACTATTTTACCTTAGGCCTATGTGAGTGCAACCTTTTGAAAGAAGTAAATAGATAACTACTGATCCAGGGAGGTTTGATTTCATCTGCCAGTTGCTCATTGAAAAAGAGATAGATTTCTATAATACAAAATTATGTGGAGCGTGTGCACAGATTAGTTCTCTTACTGTTATTAACAGTTCAAATGTTAAGACACATACCCTAATATCTATCTCTTTATTTTCCATTTTTCATCAAGACCGTTCTAGTGAAAAGAAACAGGTTAACAACTGATTTTGAACTGGAAAATTAAGTGTGATATTTGTTTAATTCTTATTGAGTTTCATGCCCACAAGTGAAAACTGACATCAAGAGGCATCATGGCTAGTGCCCCTTGTTTGTGACCTCCTTCACCCTCCTGATTTGATGACCAAAAAACAAGATCTCCAGACCTTAACAAGGAATTATTATATAGCTGCATAAACTAAATAACACTTCCTTACCAAACTGTAAGAAGTACCTTACTAAACTGTGACAAGCAGCTTCTTATTTCAGAAAGAAGCATGAATGCCATTCATTTAAAGTGACCGTGCCTTCATAAACAAATATTGCAACTCCTTAAAGGGCCTGATTGCTGCGTTTGATTTTTTAAATAATGTATTAGTTAACCTTTCTACACAGCTGCCTGCTTCTGAGTTCTGATTTAGAGTAGTGGGTATTAAACTGCGTCAAAGGAAGAAGACAGACTTAAATCCATATACGTCAACCTAAACCTCAGTCATTATAATCTGAAATGTCCAACAGTGTTATAGGTAGGTTGTATGGTCCAGATTCAAGAAAAGGTAAGGCAATGATGCAGAGGCCTTCTAGCAAGATGAATTGCTGCCTTAGTCAGTCAACAGTCACACACCCTTATCTCACATGTACGAGGGAGGAAAACTATAGTGAAGCTAATGGTAAATACAGACACTGTAGCATTGGCCTTTATTGTCAGGTGGAGCTATTCAGTTGAATGACCACTGCCCCCTTGTGGACAGGATGTATGCACAATCATTACATAATGAGATTTTCAAGGCATGCAATATAAATAGCTCTTATTAAGCGTGCAACATGTGAAATGACTATCAAAGGGTGGGCTATGAACCTTGCTGGGAATTGTTACCCATCAGGCTCACAGAACTAGCAGCCAGACATCACTGTGGTCAAGTATACCTTACAAACAGAAAGAATTAGATTGCCTGAGTGGTTGCAGCACATTACAGGTTATAGAAGTGGCTAAGTGATATTGAGGTGAAAGGAAGGACAGGTCACAGAATGTTACAATGGGCACCCTATGGTGAAAAGTGTAGGTCTACACATATAGACAGAACCTAATACAGAACTCATCTCATTAAGGTATCCACTAAGGACAAGTTATACATTTCCCTCTATGGAGTATGTGATAGGTAAAAGAATGGTATTGGTCTGTTGCTCAACAAATGCCTTCTTCAGCCAGCCTAACACTTATTGAATGGCTTTGTGTTGTATGGTAATGTGACATTGCTGGCTTTAGGAAATGCTTAGCCACTATGATCAGAGGCTGGAAATGTTGAGTGCATAGCTATTCTAAACAATTAAAAACAAAAGTTCTAATAATCCTTTGTTCACTTATAATATTCACTTCTTAATTGCTGGAAATGCTGATAGGAATACACAACTCCTATTATAATATTCCAAGACAGCCATCTTCCTTAGGAAGGAAGGGGACAATAAGCAGGCTGCAAGTACTCCTGGGAACCCCTTGACCACTTGCTTACATAATGGTAGAGATCACAGTTTACAGACATACCAAACTCCAAATAATAAAATTAATTTATCTTTCCTGTAAAGAAGTATCAGGTGAAACATCTTCACATGTTGTTTGCACTCCACGAGCACCAGTTTCTCGTGGTATAAAAGAAACACGTCACACAGGATGATTTCCATGGTTTCTCATGTACTACATCCCACATTACTGTTGTCAATGATATTTGCTGCTACCACAGTGGGGCTTCAAAAAGGCCATGCCAGACTCATAACTGTTTGAAATTTATTGTTGCCCTAGAATTATTTTCAGACATAGGGAGTTGGTTTATAGAACTGGTAGTATGTGAGTAGCCCACTGATGAAGGCTTTTGCACTCTTACCAGTATGCATACATAACACAGTGATGCACACCAGTCCGATCTCAACATTCTTCTTCTTATTAAATGTATCACAAGGCTGGCACAGTGCACACATATAGCATGTTTTGAAATCTGGCCTGTCATCTGTTTTTCTTTCATTTGACTTTTATCTGTTTGTTTAACTATATTTTCATGTGAGTGAACGTACAGGCTAAATGTGTTGAGACAAATTAAAGAGGGTTAGTAGACAAGCTGCTTTATCTGTCCTGGTACTTCAAATTTAAAAGGGAATCCTGCACTGGAAACCATTTAGTTTTCATAATTATAAAAGGAATATTATTATAATAACTTTCTGCCTTCCACTAAGTGCATATTTGTCACTGCTTATTAAATATCCGGTTTCCTCCCACATTCCAAAGAAATGCAGTAGGTGGATTGGACACACTAAATTGGCCATAGGAATGTGTGTGTGTGTGTGTGTGTGTGTGTGTGTGTGTGTGTGTGTGTGTGTGTGTGTGTGTGTGTGTGTGTGTGTGTGTGTGTCACTATAGTGTGGAAGAACTACCACAACAGGGCTAACCATCTGGCAGTATGTACCTTGGCTGTAGATGATTGTCACTGTTGAAGTGACACTCCGACCCCCATGACTGCCACTGTTGAAGTGACACCTTGACCCTAGCTACAAAAATGGGAAAACGGGGTTGTAGATGGATGGATGGATGAATGGATGGATTTACACACACAAGATGCCCTCTCTGTGGAGTCCATCTGTCTTTTCTATGTCTACTTCTGTTATTGCCTGGGGTTCTGCTTTCTTCAGACATTCTATTGACACACCATTAGTTAAACTGGTAATCCTTCAACTTGCCCATAGGAGTCTGTGAATGAGGGTGTGTGTTTGTGTCAGCATTTGTTTATTTCTGTGCATGTCCATACGAATGTGTGTGTGCGTGTGTGTGTGTGTGTGTGTGTGTGTGTGTGTGTGTGTGTGTGTGTGTGTGTGTGTGTGTGTGTGTGTGTGTGTGTCATCCTCTAAACTGTCCAGGACTGTTTTTTGCATTGTACTCATTTCTTATTGGGATGGGATTTGTCTCCTCTGTCTAGGATAAAGTGGGTATTGCACAATAACTGAATGAATAAATATATCTGTCAGTCTGACTTGTCTGTCTTTCTGAGGTCTTCCTGCAGGTATGAGTAGATTGTGCAGTCTACTCTCACATGATGTGCAGTCATAGATCTGCAAAGAAAACCTGTGCCAATAATGCAATTTTGATTACGTTTTTTCAGCATTAACCTCATAAAACCCACCATTCTCCATTCAGCAGAAAGCCAACATTTGGTTATTGTAAAGGCTCCACTGTGACTAATTTTACATGATTAGGATTCAAGTTTGAGTCCTGCCATTTCAGCTGTTTACTCCCATCTTGTGAATTAACTTTAGTAATAGGGACCTTTAATGTTAAATTATTTGTTTTTATCAAAACTGAATATGGCAGGCCAAATAAGCACGGTCTGTAGTCATGACTTTGAAGAGAGACACACCGAGAAAATCTATCAGTCATAGGCAGGGAATCAACATACTGGAATGCTTATAACTAGAGTACAGTACAGATAGCTAGGAAAGTACAATATGATGTGGCTTAGCTCAGTTTACTGAGGAATTCCACTCACAGATTCATGGCCTGCTACTGACTAACTTCATACAGGTTAGGGACAGAAAGCAGAATGCTCAAATAGTTGGGAAGGTGGGAGAAAGGAAAGACTTAAATTATAATGGTGAACAGGGGTGTTATCGCAGAAAGGAGCGTGACAAGTGCTGTACCATAAGGGTCAGTTTTGGGACCATTTCCTTTCAATGCATATGTTTTACATATGTTAAAGGTCACTCAGACTAAACTCAGCCTATCTGCAAATGATAAAAAGGTACGCAACAACGCATGAAATGGATAAAAAAACTATGAAAGGGTTTGGAAATATTGGCAAAATGCTCAGAGGTGTTGGCTAAAGTTCAGCTGGACAAATATAAGGTGCTAGACATCAGTTACAAAAAACTGGAGATGTGGTACAGAGTAGAAGGAACTGAATTCATGCAGATAGATCGTGACAAGAAGGATCTGGGAATGGTGATACAATTATCACTGTACCATCAAGTATAAATTAAACAGGCTGCAGCCAAAGCCGGTTACAAATTTGAATATAACCTGATGGGAATAATGTTGTTTGACTCCATTCTCCCTCTTTCTTGGGCAATGGTAAGCTATCACCTGGAAGACTGTCTTGTTTTGAACAATGTACAAGGAGAGAACCATAGCATTGCTCTAAAGGAAGACAATATGGGGAATGAAGAGTCACAGCTCATAGGGCAGGCCAGAAGGCTGCAACTTTGTAGACTAATGGTAAGGAGTGACTGGGGCCATGACCTGGCTCCCTAAGGTCATGATAGGGAGTGTTAAGTGGTGGAATGGAAGAGGACAGATTAGATGGTGACATCAGTTGCAACTACTTAGTATAATATATGGCCTTTACTTCAGGAAGTTTTTGTCAAAACAGCTAGTTGCCAATACATAACTTGGACCACCAGATTGAAGGATGTTGCATGATTTAACAGATAAGGTAAGGTTCAGCAAGCGGGGTTTTGACAATTTTTACAGACTGCCTCTGTCCTTAAGGGACCTGGACATCACCCTGGGAGTGAATTTGGCATTTCCCATCATTTGGTCCAGACTGCACTTGAAGATGGTCAGAGAAGGGCTCTGCATCGTGTTAATAGAAAGCCTATTCCAGAGGAGGGCAATCTCTGGGACACATGTCTGTCTCCCCAGAATGATCTGTTCATGTCAAAGATCAGGTTTAAATCTTTGGAGCAAGTAATCCTAGTGCAGTTAATTTAGCGAATATGCAATATTTCCATGAGGGCTGGGCAGAGACTGCCTTGTAGGTCAGCACACATCACCCCTCAGTAATCATTAGATAAATGAATACAGTGATGGGGCTTTTAAATGGTCAGCATATGACATGTTGGTGATACCCTGTATTTTTTGATGAGAAACCTCTGAGGATGCTCCAGCTGTTGCATGTGTCTGGTGAGGTACATGCCAAAGGGGACATTGTACTTGATGATTGGTCTGATGAAGGCCGGGTCCAGTGGTATTATGACATCCTTAGATCTAGATGCCATTCCCTTACTTATAACCTGAAAAACATAGAAATATTTCCTCACCACCATGAGCATATGGTGGTCAAAGTTCAGAATACTATCTAAGTACCCAGATCTCTCCTCACTGGGTCCACTCTTAGGGGGGGTGCTATCAATGTTGTAATTTGCAGGGGTGTTTGATTTACTAAAGGGTATTATTATGCACTTCTTTGCATTTAGTTTGAGGCCATGGCTCTGATACTAATCATTAGTCTGCATCAGACCTTTTGTGTAGGATATTAATATTGTTTGTGGAGTCAATGATTGCTCCTAAGGCTATCTACATTTGCCTTGACATCTGAGAAGTATATCTCAAATGGGGGTGGGGGGCAGGACTGAGACCTGTGGTACTCCACTGGTGACTGGCTTCTTGCTGGATGTGTAATCCCCCACTCTAACAACATGTGTCCTATCCATGAACCATTTGGCTATCTATCTGGTGATGTAGAGGTTTATGTCCAATTTTGTGAGTTTATCTGTAATACCCAAGTGGGACATTGTGTCAAATGCCTTGGACAGGTCAATGTAGGCAGTATGCACTGTCTTACCCTCATCCATGGCCCTGGTGACCTTCTCAAAGAAGTCTACCAGATTGAGCATGCAGGACTTGCCCTTGATGAAGCCAAACTGGGTTGGGTCTAGGGTTTGGAGATTTCGTATGTTGTTATTAATCAGGTTCATGATTATCTTTTCCATAGCCTTGCATATGAGGCTAGTCAAACTTATGGGTGAGCAGCTTCCTTGGTCCTTTGATGATCCATCCTTGTGCATGAGGTTGACTGTTGGGGTCTATATTAGATCTTCAAAATTTTCTTCCATCGACAGTTTATTCATCAACCGCTATCCATTGAAACTAACTTCAGCTAACATCAGCATTTTTTACAGGGTAAGTAACCGATTTACCACTACCCCACCAAAACACACATCGCACTAAATCAAATCCACTCAAGTGGGGGGGGCTTTCCCCCACACCCCCAATGTGGGAGGCTATGCCCCCCCAACTATATATATCAACTCCGAGATCGCACTACGGTGGGGAAAAGGACAAAGTTGTGGTGTTGGCCAATTGGTTACTTACCCTGTAAAAATGTTGATGCTCGCTGAAGTTAGTTTCGATGGATAGGGGTCGATGAACAAGCTGTCGATGAAAGAAGATTTTTGATGATTTAATATAGCTCCAACTGTTGCTATCCTCCATTCTACTGGGACAAAGCATGTCTGGAGACTGTAGTTAAATAGAGATCTGAATGGGTCTGCTAGGTTATAATTCAAACTATTTATTAGGGATCTGGGATTCCATCAGGGCCCATTGATGCTGTGTTTCTAGCTTTAGAGAGTGCAGTGATGACCTGTTCTTTTGTGATAACAGGCAGAGGAATGGTAGGGGGTATTTCACGGGGAGTGACCAGAGGTGATGTGTGTGAAATTTGAGCTGAATTTATCAGCCAGCAGGTTTGCTATTTTCTCTGCCTGAGTATAGGTAGTGTTATCTACAGCCAATGCAGCACATTGCTGAGTGTTTCTGTTAAGATTTCAGACATAATTAAAACTGCTTTGTGCTTATCCTTTGCTTGGGAGGCTGTTTTAGTCTCATATTTAGCTTTTCAAGACTGACTAGTTTCCTATTTTTTCTGTTGTGACTAATCAGGGATTTTTTTCTCTGTTGTACACCCTCCCACTTACGTCTAGACAGGAATTAAGTCTTTTGAATGGGTCATTTTGGTGTTGTTTGTTTTACAGATGCATCTGAGTGGGGTCTGACAATGCCCTGTATGCCTAGATCTACCCTCAACAGTCTGTATGATGTATAATGCACTTATGCTAGGGCTCCTCCAGGGTGACTTGTTTTTCCTGCTAGATTTGAGTTTAGTTTGGTCAGGTACTGTCATTTCTATGCAATTGTTTAAGTGGTTGTAAAGGGCATTTGTGTGTACTTCTGCATAGGCCTCCATGTTTTGGGGGTTAGGGGAGCTTTAACATTACCTGTGCTATCACTTAATAGAATGTAATTTGGCTTGGAAAAGATTCTTTAGGGTTTTAGGGTTTGATGGGGCTTCTACTGTTACACTTATTTCACATGAGATTGATTTATGATCTGATATCACCAATAAGGACATTATGCGGGGGGCAGCAATGCTCCCTCATGTTTGTGAGTAGTATGTCAAGGATATTTGAGCCCCTAGTGGGAGTCCAGACTAGCCGCTCCAGAGCATCTGCATTGAAATTGAACAGGAATCTCTGACCCTGCATTTTAGTGGACATGTATGTTTCCCAGTTTATAGAGAGGTAGACAAAATCACTCATGAGTAGTTTGTTGGACTGAATGGTAAGTGATTTTAGTAACTTCAGGTATCCGGGGACCTATAACTAGCAATGATATGGTGGGAGATTTTGCCTATGGTCAGCTGGACGTGGAGTAGCTCAAGCGAGTCATCTTGCCTGACCAATCTAGAGCTGCGATTGTTTTAATGTAAATGGAAACACCTTTTCCTTTTGTTTTTTCCTTTTCAGAGGGTGATCTGAAAGTGTAATAGGCATTGTAGCCTTGCACCTAAATGTGTGATAGGCATTGTAGCCTTGTACTGCTGGGGTGCTTTTTGCTGCCTTGATCCACGTCTCTGTAACTGCACAGACATCAGGATTTTCCAGGATGAGGATTGTTTATCTTGCTAACACTCCTAGCACTGAGCAGTAGTACCTTCAGCTTGGCATTAAAATAATTTATTACATTGGTAGTATTACATTGGTAGGACTGTTGGTTTGGCACTGTCCAAAAAAGGCACTATATGGTTGACTAATGCCTTGGCTAGTATTCAAAAGCCTAGGTGTGACAGGGGGAGACCACCTCTTTTAAAACAATGTGGTCTGTTGACCATGTCATCTCAGGCAAGCAAATACTGGATCCCCTTGGAATGAGACCAGCAGCTAAACTAATAATTGAAGTCAATCATTTTCTGTTTGCATTGTGGTATCATACTTGGTGAGGGTAGAATGATGCTAAATGTGATTCTCATACCTGCCTGTGACACATATCCAGAGAGGTCCATCGTGTCTGTCTTCATATAATCCAGTCATTCACACCCACATGGACTATGACTGAGTCATACTGGTACTTGTGGTTGAGTGACCTGAGTGCCTGCATGATCTTGTAAATTCTGTCCTTTGACAAGCAACTGACTGTAACCCTCTCTTTATCCAACCTGATGTGGGGGGTGTCCGTGTGTCTCATGATGGAGTGTCCTATGACCAAGACATTTAAATGTGTGGTGTTTCACATTAGGGGTTTGCCTGAAGAGACACTGTGATGTGTATTTTTATGTCTAGTGGTTGGTGTTGACTTGGTTTTGTTTGTATCTGGTTTCTGAGGGCAGCATGCAGGAGGCATCTTAAGTTTAGTTAAATTACTTGCACATATTTCCGTATATGTGGATTTATGTGTCGAGACCTTATTTAGTGAGGGAAATTATCTGCATGTACTGGCAACCTGTCTGCCATCTGATATGACAGTATGTGAGAGTCTTGTTTCAGTAGCAATTTTCTCTTGTATACTGACCACCTCTCACATGCTGTGTTTGTTTCAGGATTAAGTGGTGGTCAATATACAAGAGAAAATTGCTACATTGCCTCAGGATGTCCATGTCCACCAGGCTGGACACAGAGATAGCAGGACGGTGCCTATCCATGGTTTCAGGTTTTTTTATTATGGGTTCAGTCAGGGAGAAGAGTGGGGAGATTTAACTGGACGGGGATAATAGCATATGGATGAAGACTGGGTGCTATACTCAGAGCAAGCTGCAGTAATCCAACAAGGCAGTGCTGTTCTGTGTGCAACTCAGATGTTCCTAGAGCAGCAGGCGGACTGGGGAAAGTTGTAGAGATAATTGCTCTAAGGGAAATTTTAACTTGAAAGCAGTTGCATCTATACAGGACATTGCTAACTGCTGTTTCACAGAGAGCAGCCAAGCACAAACACTAGCCTTATATAGAATCAGAAAAACAAGTTTTACAACAGCAAAGCCTACAGACCAATTGTGAAAACACACAATAAGCTTTCAGCCAGCAGCCCCCGACTCAGATAGGTTTGCTATGGCACACTTCTGCCACAAGAATGCAGTCAGAAAATCCTCTTAATGTAAAAATGTTGGTTCTAGAGCTCTTGTGCAGGGAAACCACACACTCTAGATACTACAGTATTGTAAAACTAAAAGACACAATGTAATTAAATACTACAGCAGCAGTGGAAACTTTCTTGATTGTAAAGTGTTTAAGTTTAAATTGGTTGATTTCTGTTTACATGGTTAAAATTCATAATGCGCATAAATATCAAATTTTACATTAGACAAAAAGCATTTCATGTAATTTTTGTCTAACTTGATTGGTTAATGTTTAACTTAATTGGAGTGACCTCCTTACTGTGTATTGTATAATTATGACATAGGTGACACTTTTTAATTGAACTTTTACAGAGTTCCTGTATTCTGCTCTAACTCTGATTTTTTTCTTTTTTCACTTACAGGAATATCAGTAAGTGTGTCCACTTTCAGCCTTGTGGCCATTGCTATTGAGAGATATAGCGCCATTTGCAATCCACTGAAATCTAGGGTGTGGCAAACCAGATCTCATGCTTATAGAGTCATTGCTGCAACGTGGGTGCTGTCAATCATAATTATGATTCCTTACCCAGTCTACAATATCCTCGTCCCCTTTAATAAACCCAATAAATCCATTGGTCATCAATGTCGACTTGCGTGGCCTAACAACCAAGTACAGCAGGCATGGTAAGTATGTCCAGCTTCTTGTCATGTGGCATGTGCATGGACCAGCAGTTAGTTTAAATATTTGCACTGTTGTTGAACTATGGTGAACATAAGCATCTGGACTAATGATGGTAATCAGGAGAAATTTTTACCTGTTCAGTAAGGATAAGAAAGGTGTATAGTATCCTTATTTAAGATATGAAGGCCAAGACACATGGTTAGGATTTCACTGTGCTTATATGACCGCCTGAAGAGGGAAAATGTTTGACTGTGGTGTGAGTCACCCACTGTCTTGAAAACAGTATCAAATATTTGTTTTTCTTTTAAAAGATAAATGGGCCAAGGAGTTTGTTACAACCCAGTTTCTTAACCAGTTAAGTGGACTGGTGTAAGAATCCTTTATTGCTATGACCAAGGTCAAGAGGCAGAACAAACTGTGGTTTCTCGTTTCCCCCAAGATTTTATTTAGATTATAACAAAGGTATAACTATTTACAAAGTTCACAAGCATAAAAAAATTGAGCAGATCACATTTAGCACTTTAAACATAGAGTTCTTTTAGAACTTCTAGATGACATTCACTAAGTTAGTTATGTTTCTTTAATAATATTTAATTTAGTCCAATATTTGAAATTTGACTTTTTAACATTAGATCTTGCAGTTATAGGTTGCATTTCCTTTTAGCATACAACAGTGGATAATCTAATGAACTCACTAAATCCTGGTGGAAATTCACTTCTCAGATTCATTTATTTTATTTTATTTTATTTAATTTCCATTTGTTGAGTAGGATAGCCCAACCGGACAAAAAGCCCCTTTTCATTGGAGGCCTGTGGAGAAAAGCTCCAGACAGAATTTAAACATAGCGACGGATGCAAGCAGTAGTGTACAAAAAAATGATCCAAATGTACAGCTATACAAATCGTTTAATAGCAACAAGTAGTACACATGCCGTATAAGTGTACACAGCTGCACTTTACACAGAAACTTGTAACAATGTTATGTACATATATGGAGCATATGTTCTAGTTTTGTTAATACTTAAACAGTAATTTAAAAAGTCTTTATACTGTCTTATATTGTTGATAAAATGTTTATATATAAGTGTGTACAATAGTTTTGAATGAGTTGAACAATGTAGAAAAGTAACGTGTTGGTGCATCGCAGGAGAGGGAGAGGACAGAAACAGAGGTAGCTCTAAGTTATGAAAAGAAGATGTATTACAGCTTGTTAGAAATTAGTATTGTGATGTATGGAGCTTATCCAGGGTTTAAGGAAGAGCATAGCCAGGAGTTACTTAGGAATTCTTGCAGCTGAATTTTAAAATAATTACTTTTGTTTCCTTGTTTCATTTGAAGTTGTAAAGAGTTCCAAAGTTTAGATTCATAGCTGAAGTAGAATGGAGCTCCAGAGTATTATATGATTTGCTGAAGGGTCGTAGAGATTGATTTTGAAAGTGGAGTTCTCCAGCTGGGGAGTCATGCTTTAAGTTGCTTTAAGCACTGAGCAGCCAGATTAGGTTATGGGGTATGAATAGTTGTGAGTTGGTTAGGTTTTGAGACAGCTCAATTAGGTGTGGTTATTTTATTATGGTGCAATGATGACTTCTGAAGGCAGATTAGCTACAAATTTCAGTAGGTGTCCAGTTTCATTATTTGAGTTTTTCTTAGATTGTGAAGAATAGGAGAAGCATAAAAGAAGGCTGGGAGGAGGCTGGTTGATGCAGTTGTTTTCCAAGTGTTGTAAATGTGGTATTGTTTACTTTTCTATAATACACAAAGTTGTTGGTGGGTTTTCTTAAAAACTTGGAGTATTCATCAAATTTTAGTTTTTTTGTCAACAATGACATTTGAAGTTTAGTTTGTTGACCTACTTCTACTTTATTATTTTTTTCTGAAATGGATTTAGAATGATTGTTTTCAGTCAGAGAACTGTTTTAGGGTGAACAGCATTAGCTTTGTTTTTGTAGGATTAAGGAGCAGTCATGATTTTTCTAGCCATGTTTCAACATTTCAATGGCTGAGAATAAGTCTTACATGACTTCATTAACTTTTGACAGGGTTGTGGCTGACCAGATTAAGATGGTTTCATCTGCATACTACATTATAGATGATAGTTTAGAGGCTGTGTGCAATTTGTTTACAAAGAAATTGAATAAAGGGGCAAAAACTGAGCCTGGCATACCTATTTAATCAGCAAGAAAAGGAATAAATATTGTTGTCATTTGATTGCCTGTTGCCTATTTCTGAGATTACTATCCTCAAAGTTTTTTACCTCTCCAGCATGCAGCTTCATCAGTTTTAAACCATTTATTAATGTTATGTAGAAAATATTTCTATGTGAAACTTTCCAGTAAGTACTGTAAGATATTAGACTTACAGACTTTATGATCATTTTTTTTATTATTAGTATCAATATCTTTTAAATTGTAAATATTAAGGTAATCCCAAAATGTATTACTTATTCTAACATTAATTTATAAAATTAATTTATAAAGTTTAGATGGGGATAGGTAATATCTTTACTACCATTTATAACTGCATAAAAAACCCTAGTATTTTTAGATAGCTCTTTTTCTCAACATCTGCCATCAAATTCTTAGTTTCTTTAGATGGTCTTGTATTAAAGACTAATGTCCAGTTTACAAATTCCAAATAATATTTCATTATTTTATCTGTTGATAGTATATTTACCCCATTTAGGCAATTGCATCAATATATGAGGTTATTTCGGGCCCAGTTCCAAAGACTTTTCTCTTAGTGTAACTGACCACTTCACTGAAAACAGGCTGAAGGCAGGTCTTTTGGAATCAGGCCCCACTGTAAGCCTGTGTATAGATATGTCTTACACTGAGGTAAGTCACTTATACTGAGAGTAAGTCTTTTGGAATCAGCGCAGAGAGCAACTCTTTTGGAATCTTGCCATTAGTTTTAAATTTAGCGTATTACTATAAACATTACTTTAAAATGTTTCATTGCTATTTTTAACAGTGAGATTTTTAAAAATGAAATTTCTAAAATTTGTTTAACAATGTGTTCATACATTTCAATTTTGTTAATCTATTCAGTGAACCATTGCAATATTTTTCATCAGCCATAGCATTTTGCTATTTACATCAATAAATGAATAAATATGGTTTGAAATCCAGATAATCAAATATAAGAGTATGAATGGATTTCCACTGAGCATCATAAAATTTAACTAACCATAGAAGAAAACTTTTAAAGATTGATGCAAGAGCATTGCTGTCTTTACCTGGGAATCCAATACCTCCTTTATTGCAATGTCTAATATATTATTTATCCTGGGTTTTGTTGGATACCATATGAAACCCAACAGTATGCCATTAATCTTTATTATTTGTTTTTCCTGGAATAAGGCTATGGGTTGTAGTATATATAATAATAGTGGTAATACAATCATTTTTATAAGTATCAGTCTATCTTTTAATGAAAAATATTATTTATTGTAGTAATTGAATATGTAATGTATTCAGTTATTATAATCTTCTTTCATAATTGATTCCATATCTGGGCAGTGCAGTGGTGCAGCGGTTAATATTGTCACCTCATAGCAAGAGGTTCTCCGGTTTGATTCTCGGCTGGGGTTCCTGCTGTGCGGAGTTTGCATGTTCTCCCTGCATTCGCGTGGGTTTCCTCCGGGTACTCCAGTTTCCTCCCACATTCTAAAGACATGCAACTGGAGCGTTTTTCCCCAGGCATCCGCTGAAAATAGGCTCTGTGTAGCCTAGTCGGACTTTCCCGGTCAACAAATGTTAAATAAATAAATGTAAATCCCTAGTGTCCTGACACTAGTTTTAATTAGATCAAAGTTAAACTTGGTTAGCAGATTTATCCATAGAAACTCTGTTTGATTTGCATTAAATTTCATTTTCAAAACTTTTTCAAATATTTTAACAGAATGATAGACTTTTGTAAATTAATTATTTGTATCTTCAGCAGATAAAAAATATTAAAGGCATGAGGGGGCAGTCCTGTTTACTTACCTTATTAGTTTTAAAACAATGTGACGGTGGTTTCACACTAAAAATACCATTTCATTGGGTCCAGGTAATATTCCTGGAAGCTTAATTAAAGACTCCAAACATGAGTTCACAAAACCCTTCCTGAACTTGCTTAATTTAAGTTTAGCAAATAGGTTATGTCCATAAAATACACAGAATGCCTGTTTTGAAGCCTCTGCACAAAGGGATCCCACTTTAGACCCTGGAATCTACAGACCCATTAGCCTTATCAGCGTAATCTGCAAAACCATGGGATGCATCATAGCTGACTTCTTCAACTGTAGTATCGCAAAGTTAGATCATCAAAGTCTGTTTTTCAGGGAAAGGTAAGAAATATCTGCATAGTAAAGAAACCAAGCAAAAACCTTGCAGTGTGGAGGGTATGAAGTTCATTCCTTGAAATATGTTATGCACCAAGCTCACTAATAAAATTTGAACTGTAAAATACGTAGTAAAAAATAGTAAAACAGTAGGTAGTCCACAGTTGAGTTAAAAATGGAATATCCTTTACGGAAACACACAAGCAAGCCATCCTAGCTGAGTATAATGAAAAGCATTAAAGATGTTCAGCAATGTATATACAATCAGGTTAATTGGAGCAAGGGAGTGGTTACAGAGAGTAGTTCTGTTAAGAGCAATAAAAGTATTAAACTCCAGTGGTGGCTGGTGACTTCAAATCAAAGTGGGGCTGCAGGAGACAGGTAAATGGGTGGGGCCAATGGGAAGAGGCATGGCCAAATAGAAAGGGGTGGAGCTATGTTAAAAACAGCAAAAACTGGGGCTTTAAATACACTGCCCTGGGTGCGAAACCATCATTATGAGAGTCCAATCAAGACAAAATGAAGTGGAGAAGAAAAAAGAAATATTTCAATGCATTGGCTACATGACGGCTTACTTAATATCATGATGGAAACAAAAAGGTTATGAGACATGAAAAAATAAATTACTTTTGAAATACATTATTGGAATGCCAGTCAAAATCAAGTATAAAAAAACAAGCAGCATTCAACTCAAACCACTTCTCCTTGCACTGCAGTTCTAATTATAATTTATATTCAGCTTTATAAAAGTACCAAGTAACATGCTGAAATTAGCAATCTTTGTGATACCCCCACTTGTAATAATATTTCTTATCTAAAAAGACCTGCTGCATGACAACAACTATCTACTTGTTTCATAGGGAAAACATGATCAAAGTAAAAAATGAGCAGCAAACAAGAAACAAGTGGATACGGCACGGTCCATATATTACACTTTACTTGCCTGCTGCTTACCAAATGACCTCCACTCCATTGTTCTTCTCCTTGGAGTAGAGCCCCAACGTTACATAATCCTTCCAGGATAAGCAATCTGGTGACTGACCACACAGTTCCATTCAATGGATGGCCGCTTATCTTTCAGGACTGCTTAGCAAATGGGGTCAACTGGCATGACTGGAACAAATCAGAGCATTGCAGAAGGTGGCATTTCTGTCCGCAAACACACACACAGAGTTATGCTTCTTCCTTTGCAGTTCACTTCTGCTGTTACCATCCTAGGAAATAATACTATTTGTGCTTGGTGTACTGAACACAGGAATGGACATTTTGTTTTCCTTATAGCAGAGTAATCGTATATAAATAAGGAAGGCATAAATAATTTGCATTTCTATCACTAGCTAGAAGATGGAAAAACCATCTATGTACCTCCACAGCCATCTGATAAAAACATTGAAGAACACATAAGCTGTATTCAGTGAAATTCTAATAACTGTAGCAACCACTCTATAGCATGTTCTGCAAAGCATCTCTCCTGGTGGCTGAATTTTGCAGCACTGTGCTAGTTGCTAGATAAGAAAGGGGAGCAATGGACTGGTAGTGAAACAGCATCAAGGAAAACCACTTGTCTTTCACAGAAATGGACACTTGCATGTTATGGGGTGCAGACACAGTACTGGAAAGTTAGGATACTAACAGATTATGTGCTAAATCTTCAGTAATATATCTGTATCACCAGCTTGGAATAATATAACAAATGTAGTACTTTTCATTCATGTATTCTACTATATTTCCCCAGTTTTCCAATTGTTAATTTGCCCCACACCCATTTCTACATCATATTATAATATGGCTAAGAAGAGCAGCTGCCCAGAGAAGTGTTTCAATATTTGAAGCTTTTTTTTTTGTTAAAAACAATTGCCGTATGCCAAATGAACTTCCTTCCGTATAGAATAAATAAACATTACATTATATATCTGTGTCGGTCACCTACCTCTGTAAATTTAAATTTAAAAATGATGACTGTCCATCTCCATCTCTCTGACGATCATGAAGTTAGAACTTAGGTGGTTTAGGAATCAAAATCAACTAGTCTCTGAAGTCTATCTCTTTGAAGTTGAGAACTCTCTGTAATACAGGTAGGTACAGCAAAAAGCAGGCAAGCTGTTTCAGCAGTGGTAGCAAAATTAAATTACTATGCTACTACTGCTGTTTCTCGCTTTCTTTTTTGGGAAGAGAGCAAGAACCAATCAGTAGTCATCCAGCTGTCCATGTCACGTATGTGACTGCAGACGTGGCAGTCCAATCCCTTTCCACTTTACTGTGCAATTAAACCGCATAGACCTCTGGACATCACACTGATGCCTTTTCTCCTTAATCTGGACTGTTCTTACAGCAGTCCAAATTTACGGAAACTAATTTAAAAAAAAAAAAAAAACAGAACTCACCGAGCATGTGCAGTTCGAGTTCCGGGACTTTGCGAGTAAGTCGACTCGCAGCCAGTACATTTGAATCAATAATGAAATTAATTTAAATTATTTTATTTTTTAAACTTTCTTTTCTTTCTTCACAGCTGGGGGGAGCTGCAGTCCTGCAGTCTGATGGTATGAGCTACCACTGTTAAACTCATTCCTTTAACCAAGTACCTCTTCCCCCTTAACACCATAGTGTAAACTGAGACTGTGCTACCTTAGAACTGAAACTTAAAAGCTAGAGACAAATTAAAATATATAAGAACAGCTTATTAAGACTAACCTACTAATCCAGACTTAATTAATTAATTAATTCGGAAACCAACCCACTAACAGAAGTACTAACTAATTAACTAACAAAAAAAATGTCGTAATTAATAAAGTTATAAGAACAACAATCTGGACACTTGCAAAACCTGTGAACGGCAACACTAACAACAGGTTCTGGATAGGATGACTAAATGATTCTTTTTCTTCTTCACCAAATGCTAACTATGTCTCTTTTGCAGAAGAAGGAAGAGGAACTACAAGCCAGTCCAGTAAGTACTTCATCTGTCTGAGTGATTCTTCTGGCTTCATTTACCTGCTCTTGTGGCTTTTTAGCAAACCACAATCTTCTTAACTTTTTCCACTAAACTGGCTCAGTTCTACAACAGTGGTAAAATACCCTAAATTCATATGACTTCATAACTAATTTTATTAAGTAAGTGAGGTAGAGGGTTTCACCTCCTCCCAAAACACACACACACACACACACACTCACACATTCACCTCCTCCCAAAACACACACACACACACACACACACACACACACACACACACACACACACACACACACACACACACACACACACGCACACACACACACACACACACACACACACACACACACACACACACACACACACACACACACACACACACACACCATAACCTATGACAAGATGCATGCTAGAGATCGTCATTTTCCAGAGGGGGTCTGTGGAGGCAGGCCCTAGCCTAAGATGAGAGGCATGCTAGTGATGGTCATTTTACAGAGGGAGATCTATGGAAGCAGGCCCTAGTCTATGATGAGATGCATGCTAGAGATGGTCATTTTACAAAAAGGGTCTGTGGAGGCAGGCCCTAGCCTACGATGAGATGCATACTAGAGATAGCCATTTTACAGAGGCAGTCTGTGGAGGCAGTCTCTAGCCTAAGATGAGATTGCATGCAGGAGATTGTCATTTTACAGAGGGGGGTCTGTGGAGGGTCTTACATTGTCACCAAGTTGGGTTCATTACAGATATATTTCCACATATTCTTAGTGACATTCCACAAAGTAGTGAATAGTGTATAGATGTCCACTTTGTGGATCAGACTGACAACCAACTGATCCCAGGATGTATTCCACAGCTGTAACTCTCAGTGATGAATCAATAACTGGGGATAACGGAGACTGAAACCTCTTCGAGCAAACAATTAACCTTAGAGCACTTACTAAGTGACTCAAGGAACAACTCCAGAAAAAATAACAACTGACCATATGTTTCAGCATCAGAGGTACTAGGGCTGGCCTTTGGACATCTGGTGCCCTAGATGAAACGGCTCCATGGCACCCCCCCTCCCCCACATGCCACACAGTATCTCCATCCTGGTCTAACTACATCATCCAGATAACTTTTTTCCATTTTTCTGAGTTTGTTTTACTTTTTAGTTTTTCCTGTATTCCTTCATCATATTTTAACTACGCAAGACCACTCTACTTAACCATGTATGAAAAAACTACATTTAGCAGTGTTGTAGGTACTTTAAGGTGCATTTTACATTTTTAAACAACTTTTTCATGCAATGATAGCCCAAACAAAAATTGTGATTAAGAGAAGAAATTCAGTCTTTTTCTTCAACCATGGTTTCCTAGAATCATTTTAACACACCCTAATTGACCAAAATTACACTGTAATAACCAAATTAAGCTGTAGGTGTAGGAACCTCTAAGCACACAGAAGGCATGCTTTAGTGCTTTTTTCGACCTTTTAATTCAATGAAGATATAAGCAAAAGTCATCCATAAGGAAAGCAATTCAATTGTACATTTTTATTTAAGGAGGAAATGAGTTGTATCCAAAGATTAATGCACAAAATTAACCAAAAAGCAGGACACAGTAAACATAGAGGGCAAATTCATGTGGTGATACCTAAACCTTATTAGGAAATAGTACTTGCTTCCATATATCACATTAATAAAGGTAACCACTTTCTGTGTAACCTTGTCTGATATTAAATTAGGATGAATATTAAGGGACAAATAGTCAAAATCATATATTTGAAGTTACTGCTGATATATGAATACATACACACACACACACACACGCACATATACATACATACATACACACACACACACACACACACACACACACACACACACACACACACACACACGCATATACATACATACATATACATATATATATATATATATATATATATATATATATGTGTGTGTGTGTGTGTGTGTATATATATATATATATATATATATACATGTGTGTGCATATATTATTCCAACCTACTAGCTGCCCTGCATTATTTAATATCCTACAACCATATACCCCCCTTAGATCTACTCACCAAAACCTTATAATCACCAAAAACCCAAGCGCCCAGCTGGTCAGCTTCTACTCTTCTTTTCCCTGGCCAAAAAATGGAATGCCCTGCCCTCTACTCTGAAGACCTGTGACAATCCACACACCTTCAAAACACAACTTCATTTTTAGCTGTTTCTTCACAGGAAATGTAACTCACTCTTCAACTCATACCTCCCAAGCTCTCCTCCTTCTTTCCTGGCTAACCTTCATACCTTCCTAATTTCTCTCATGTACTTAGATTATAAATGTAATTAAACAGTAACATCCAGCCATTATGCTGTATGCCTGTCTTTCTCTTGAAAAATTTTTAATAGTTTTGCTGTCTTTACTGAATGATAGTTATACTACCTGTTGGTTGTTATACTACCTGTTGATTGTTATACTACCTGTTGATTGTTATACTACCTGTTGATTGTTATACTACCTGTTGGTTGTTATACTACCTGTTGGTTGTTATACTACCTGTTGATTGTTATACTACCTGTTGATTGTTATACTGTTGACTGTAATACTACCTGCTGATTGCAATGCAAATATTTTTCTTGTAATTCTCTATGTAATGTAACTTTGTAATGTGGAGCTTTTCTCCCCAGACCTCCATGGGCTGTCGAGCCCAGTGGATGTCCCCGGTCACCAAACTGGAATAAATAAATATAAATAAATATATATATCTTCTTCTTTTGGCTGTTCCTGTTAGGGGTCACCACAGCAGATCATCTGTTTCCATTTCATCCTGCCCTTTGCACCAACCATCTGCATGTCCTCTCTCACCACATCCATAAACCTTATACTCCTAACTTTCCTGCTGTCTTTCTACCTTTGGGCATGCCTTCCCCGATTCTTCTCCTTCTCCTTTGGCCAACAGTAGCCAAATTTCCACCAACACCCTGTTGGCTAACAGTACTGGTGACGGTCGTTTTTAACCCGGGCCTCGACCGATACGGTATGGAAATCTGTATTGTTGTCAGCATATGTCATTTGTCAAGTTTTACACCTATTGCCCTTCCTGACGTAACCCACCCCTTTTATCAGGGCATGGGACTGGGACGAAGCAATGCACTGGCTTGTGCATCCCCAGTGGCATATATATATATATATATATATATATATATATATATATATATATATATATATATATATATATTATATAATATGTAATATATATATATATATATATATATATATATATATGTATGTATATGCATATCTGTACAGACACATACACACACACACACACACACACACACACACACACACACACACACCCTACTAAGACTGTGTCAGAATCAAATTGCATTTGCTTGATATGCATGGAACACAAGCTCCCAGACGCTGTGAAGAGCCAGATGTTCTGTGATGCATTATATGCTTTACTGATTTCACAGAAAGCTTAAATGAGCAAATCACAAAAGGGTAATTTAGTTTCATCCAGAAAGTGTCTGCCCTGAAGAGGCAGCTACAGCCACTAGTGTGTACAATTCAGACATCTGATTGTGACAGAAGAGGATGGCGATGTAATGTACTTCACAGAAACAGTCATCATACATTAATTGTGTTTCAAGTTGCTTCACGTTTCACATTAGTCCCACAAAGCCAGAATAATGAGCAAAAGGTACAGCAGGCAGCTAGTCATTCCCCCCTACAATCAGCCTTAACAATTATGTGTCTGTATATATGTCAGATGTCCAGTTCAGTAGTCCATCTTACTTCACATAAATACACACATGTCCAGAAAGCCAGTGACTCTTAAACTGAAGAACAAGAGATTCATTTCTCTCAACATGCAGTTACAAACTCCACTCAGCAGTTATAGCTACTTCTGTATGCAATTCAGATGTTTTTTTTGTAAACAACGGCCATGTATTGTATTCCATCTTTGTCAACATCCAAGCAAAGAGTAGCGACAAATTAAAGTATTCCAAGTTGCTTCACAGAAATCATGGTAACTGCAAATGCACAGTAGTCCTGCAAAACTAGATAGTGACTGAATAAAATAAGAAAACAAGAGGCTGAGTTACTTTCTGTAGACGGCCCCTAGTCTGCAATTGTAGCTAAAATTATAGCCAAGTGTTATGTTTGACAAAA